>NW_012267316.1:2175301-2176326 GCF_000151885.1 Dipodomys ordii
GGAGGCAACAATGCTTGATAAGAAATGTACTCATTATCTTGCCCATGTAATTGTAACCCCTCTGTACAGTATTTTCACAATAAAAAAAAGAATTACATTTGCTCTATATCACATGGAATACAGAAGGTATTCCTTCAGATGTTTGATGGTACTGTATCTTTGATTTCCTTTCACAGTGACTGAGGTGAACAAAATATGTAGCCCCTCATTTCTTCTTTTTAGAGAAAAGAATACACAATACACACATGCACTAGATTTTTAAAACTGGGCACCAGTGGTGCATGTCTGTGATCCTAGCTCCTCAGGTGGCTGAGATTTGAAGTTCAAAGCAAGGAAGGAAGGAAGGAAGATTAGTGAGACTCTTTTTTGTTTTTCAGGTAAGGGATAAATTTATTCATCATTCCAGCTGGCAGCATATGTGAGACTCTAATCTCCAATTAACCACCCAAAATCTAGAAGTGGAGCTAGCCTTAAGCAAAAAAGCTCAGTGATAGTGTCCAGGCCCTGAGTTCAAACCCCAGGACTAGAACAAAAAATTGGAGCAAAATACCTGCAACATATAATTTGTCATCTGAATCCTTTCTTGAAAGGAGAGATTGAGAGGGTCTCATTATGAAGCCCAGGCTGACCTTGAATTTGATATTGTTAAAGCTGTTCTCAAGCTCTTTAATTATCTTGGTTTGGCCTCAAGAATGCTGGGATCATCTCACCCATTTGTAACTATACAATTCACTAGTATTAATCACATTCACAATGCTGCGCACCCACCACCAGTATCTATTTCTATCTTTTAATTATAATCCCCCAAAACAACTTTGTACATATTAAACCATACTTAATAACCTCTCCTCTGATGACCACATTCATCCATTCTTTGTATGATGATAGCTCAGTCAAAAATTCCAAATAAATACTTCACTACAGGGGCTAGGAAGGTGGCTCAGTGGTAGAGTGCTTGCCTTGCATACCTGAGGCCCTGGGTTCGATTCCTCAGCACCGCATAAACAAAAAGAAAAAAGCCAGAA
>NW_012267316.1:2178239-2263534 GCF_000151885.1 Dipodomys ordii
ATATATATATATATATATATATATATGTATGTATGTATGTATTAACAACCCTTTGCAGCACAATGTAACTATGTCTATGAAGGATCACACATCCAAAAGTCTTCAGTGTTATGTAGTAGACTCCACAAGCCACAAGATCCCTTTCAGCCTGTCATTTACTAATAGATGGGCACCGTCCTACCTCAAAAGCCAGAATCTCTCTTCCTGAATAAGGGTTTTATCTAGAACAAAGAAAGTTATGTATGGGGCTGATACTCCCTAGAGAACACACTCGAACCACTGGAAGCAGAGAGGCTGGGGATCAATGAGCCTTCCTTCCCAGAGAGAGGGTCCTGAGCTATACTCCACATGATCTTTTGAAGATTCTCAGAAGGAACTGGGCCTCAGTTACCTAAAGACCAGTCCGTTAATGACACAAAATTGGTTGGCAGATTTTTCTTCCTGTTTCACTTGTCAGGTTTGTATTAAAAGTTGAGCTCTTTCCCCCAAGATTAGACTATGCTCTTTGGAAGGAAGTTTTACACATAGTCTACACTTCAAAAATGGAGAATTATATTCTGCCATCTTGAAGCTGAGAATGCACATGAATGATTTGGAAATGTACCTCAGGGGGGATTCCGCTCTTTTCTTTCTATGTATTTATTAGTTCAATCACTGATTTATATCAGTAAGGACTCTTGAATATTCATGTTACATTGTAAGCTGGGTTAGAATCTCTTTCATGGCTCCTATGTTCCTTTGACTCACCCTCACCAGAGTGAATTTAAGTGCATATTTACTTTCTAACGTCTTATAGATGGTTTATCTTGTATAATTCTGCTTCCAGTCCAATCACCCTTTCTGCTAAGAATTCTTGGCTCCTTTTGGAGATTCTAGGTGTGCTATCTGATGTTATTTAAGTCATGACTGACTCAACAATAAATGGGTCTCAAGACTATTCACACAAAAGCTGTTCGATGAAAGTGCATTAAATATGAATTTTAGCTAGCTCCACTTCTGTGGAGAGTAGACCTTAATAAATTCTCCCTGAAGTTTTGAAAATTCTTTGTTTCTTCTTCTGGAAAGTGTGGCTGGTAGTACCTCTTTTATCTATTTTTATGGAGATAAATGTGATCAGGCATATGAAGTGCTATGTATTGATTGCCATTCTCACTTCCTTCACAGTTTAAATAAGTCAGCTGTAAAAAGCTAAGGGATGACCAAGAACGACTTGTGCCTAGCTTCTTTATCCTTCTGATCTGTAAATATAGAAAGGACCTGAGTGACCAGGGGTATCGTCATTATATTTAGAATACAGAGCCTTTGGCTTGTAGAAGCAGCAGTACAAGCTCTGCTAAAAACTGTCTTCTTAAACATAAGGATACCTCCAACTTCCAAAATTTATTTTCCAACTTGCCCCTATGCGTGGGAGAGTTGTCTCACTCTTACTATAAAGTTAGGAGAGCAATTGTTTGAGATAGTGAGGGTTTGTGACTGTCTTTACCTCTTAAAGCAAACTTCATTATGTAAGTCCAGTTCTTAAGTGACCCTGAGTGAAACAGCAATCTTTCTTTTCCTGCCTTCTTCATTCTCATGCTTATTTGCAAAGGACTGTCCTAATTCACATACAAAGGACGGACTAGATCATATGCAGTTGCAGCCGTGTATAATGTCTATCACACAATCAACACAGAGGTGATGCTCTAAAGCACACAACAGTGCCGCTCATAAGTCCACAAAGATTTCAGGGGTTTTTTCCTTCTTTCTTACCAGATGTTATAATTTCCACTCTTAAAAAAATATACCTTTTCTGTTCTCTTATCCATCATTGCTTCCTCCCAGGCTTTCTTCTTTTTAAGATTTTAAATTTATTTATTTATATATTTTGGTCGGCCACGGGGCTTGAACTCTGGGCCTGAGTGCTGTCCCTGTGCTCTTCAGCTCAAGGCTAGCACTCTACCACTTGAGCTACAGTGCCACTTCCAGTTTTCTGGTGGTTTATGGGAGATAAGAGTTTCACTGACTTTCCTGCCTGGGCTGGCTTTGAGCCATGATCCTCAGATCTCAGCCTCCTGGGTAGCTAGAATTATAGGCATGAGCCACCAGTGCCTGGCTTAATTTTTAAATAAGCTTTTTTTTATTGTGAAACTACTGTCCAGAGGGGTTACAGTTACGTGAGCAAGGTAATGAGTACATTTCTTATCAAGCATTGTTGCCTCCTCCTTTGTTTTTCCCCTACCATCCCTTCCCTCCCTCCTTCTCAGCTACATTCCCCCCACTTAAATTGTAAAGTTCATTTTTCAACATAGCATCTTGTATTTTACTGAAGGGTGATGTCAGAAGGGTTACAGTTACATAAGTAAGGTAATGAGTACATTTCTTGTCAAACATTGTTACCCCTCCCTTGTTTTCTCCCACTTCCCCCCACTACTCCCCTTCTCCAGAAGTTGTAAAGTTCATTTCCAATAGAGTGCCTTGTGAATATCGATGTTGCATTGGTTCACCCTTTGTCCTTTGTCTCACCATTTTGTTATTTCCATTCCTTCCTCAAATCAGATAAATGTATACAACAGACACAGAGTACCAAAATCAAAAATAGTGACAATAGGGGATAAACCAAAGGAAAAAATGAAAGTAAACAAAAAAATAGCTTCACAAAATACATTGAAATAGAAAAACTAAGAAGCAACAAAAAATCTCTTGTTTCCATATCTTGGCGTTCATTTCAATTAGCATCATTTTATATGGTCATATGTACATAGCTATTGAGCTATTATGATTCTCTGCTAGGAATATCCTAGATGTGTATTAATTATTAAAAATGAGGGAGACCATGGAGCCGATGGTTTTTTTTTTTTTTTTGGTGGAGGGGGTCTGGCTTACTTCACTTAATGTGACTTTTTCCAAGTCTTTCCATTTTCTTACAAGTGGGGCAATGCCATTCTTTCTGATGGAAGCATAGAATGAAATAGAAGAAGCAATCCAAAAATTCATATGAAATAATACAAGATCCCAAATAGTGAAAACAATCCTTAGCAGGGAAACAGTGCTGGCAGAATATCAATAGCAAACTTCAAACACTATTATAAAGCTGTAGTTATAAAAAAAAAAAACAGCTTGGTACTGGCACACAAACAGGCCTGAGGACCAATGGAATAGAATTGAAGACCCAGATATAAACCCATCGACCTATTGCCAAAATTATGAGATGGAAGAAAGATAACCTCATCAAGAAATGGTGCTGGCAGAACTGGCTATACACATGTAGAAAACTGAAGATAGATCCTTATATATCATACTGCACCAGAATCAACTCCAATTGCATCAAAGACCTTGAGGTAAGCACAGATACCCTGAAAATATTACAGGAAGGGACTGGGAATACACTAAGGCTCCTTGACACACGTCAAAACTTTCTATCTTTATTCTCAGTCTCTTGTGATACATAATTAGAATTGCTGTAACAATGATCCTAGTCTTTTGTAATACATAGCTAGAATAAAGGTAGAGGCCGAATGCATGTAACAATGATAGAGAGGACGCCATTGTAAAGTCAGATGTGCCGGGCACCCCTTCACCCTGGTGGATGCACCATGTAGAACCTCTCCATACTAACTTCATCTGCCAAAAGAAACCCATTATCTCTAAGTTAGCAGGATTAAAGAAAAACTATTGTAATGGCTGCACTGTTTTGTAAAAATGTGTCTTGAACTTTTTGTAAATAGCTAAAGCAGATTCTTGATATAAACTATACACCAAAACTAAAAAGTCATCAGAATGGTTAATTCACAGATTTAAGTAATTTAATAGAGGTTCTTTTGTTGTTGTTTCTTGCAGGGGGTTTTGGTTGTTGTTTTGTTTTGTTTTTGCACCAGTCATGGGGCTGGAACTCAGGGCCTGAGAGCTGTCCCTGAGCTTTTTTGCTCAAGGCTAGCAATCTACCAGTTGAGTCACAGCTCCATTTCTGGCTTTTTGAAGGTTGGTTGGAGATTAAGATTCTCATAAACATTTGTTCCAAGGCTGGATTTGAACCACAATCCTCAGACCTCTGCCTCCTGAGTAGTTAGGATTACATGTGTGAGCCACCACTGCCTGGCTAAAGATTCATTTTAAACAAAGGCTGTTTCAATGGGCTTTGATGCAGAAAGGAAAGTGGGTCAGAAGGAAAAAGAATATATTCTAAATGGAAAATAACCACTACTGGGCTTTATGAAATCTGGAAAGTTATAGAAAGTTGCTTAGAAGCAGCAGATTCATCCTGTCATTGAATAGCTAGGTGCCCTAAGTAGGCTGTTTCATCTCTCCAGACCCTCCAGACAATGAAACATGCTAGTGGCATCATCTACCTCATCCATTGACCCACAGGAGTAAATGAGCTAATATACATTTCCAGTTATCTGTCACCCCCAAAGAGAAGCTCAATGGAGTCAGGTTGGCAGAAATGTATCATTTGGTGAGTTCATTGTTGTATGAACACTGTGTGCATCATACCATCACAAGTCTCCATGGTATAGGCCAATCACTGCACAGGGCTTCTTGATGCAATTAATGTTAATTAATGATAACACTGTGTGCATCATACCATCACAAGTCTCCATGGTATAGGCCAATCACTGCACAGGGCTTCTTGATGCAATTAATGTTAATTAATGATAAAAATTATACTAAATAAATAAACTATTCGCACAGTTATTTATTACGATTTTCAAATATTATGTGTATTAGAGTTTTTTATTGTGAAAATACTGTACAGAGGGGTTACAATTACATGGGCAAGATAATGAGTACATTTCTTTTCTATCAAGCATTGTAGCCTCCTCCTTTGTTTCCCCTTTCCATCCCTTCCCATCCTCCACCTGTCCCCACACCCAATCCTCCCCGACCCCGGCCCCCCCCCCCCACACCAAAGTTGTAAAGTTCGTTTTCGACATAATGACTTGTACATCTCATTGTTGCAATGGGTCCACCTGTATCCCTATTTAAACGATTTGTCTTTCCCCTTCCCCACAAATTATACCGTCATCAAATACAGTGAAAGCATGGGTTATACTGTGGGGGAAGGGACATACAAAGCAACAGAGAAATCATCTTATAAATGTGTTAGAAACAATCGCATGAAAGAAAAAAACCATTTGAATACGTATCTTAGGGTTCATTTCCCTAACATCACCTTATCTGACCTTTTCTGCTTGACTCAGACATATACTAGATATTGCAAATATGACTGGCAGGAAGTAGATTTCTTTATACCAGCATCAACACACAACCACTACATTACCCTAATACATTACTATAGCTACTAGAATATACATAGAGTATTTTGTTACAAATAATAGGAAATATTCATCTCAAATAGAATCTTATGAAATCACCATCATATATGTGGTCCATCATTGACTGAAAAATTATTATGTAGGAAATAAGGGAAAGCAAAAGCACATAAAGCAATGATATGGTATTAACAGTTAACAAGATTTTAAAAGAAAAATAAAACAATTTTGAATCCCCATTTCACAACTGGAAAATAAAAAGGGTGGAAAAGGTCACATGGTATCCCAAGAAGCCCTAGGCAAAAGTTGTCTTGGAGATAAAAATGGTGATGAGAAAAATAAAGCGGGTTATTGGACATCTGAGCTCATCACATGAGCTCCAATGATAGCAACAAATGAGACCTGTAGTGATTGAACATAAAGTTACATTTGGAATTTTTAAAGAGAGTTCTTTGCTTTAAAAAATTAATGTTAAAGTAGCAAGTCTGCCCTCTGTTAGCTCTAAAGTGCTTACAGATCAAAATATGCTTTAAATAGTTATGTAAATCATTATTCCATTTATAATCTATACAGTTATATTTGATCAGTGATTCAGTTGTCATAATGTAATTTCACTAAAAGAATAAATTTTATGAAAAAAGCCATTTAAAATAAATTAGGTTTTAACTCAAGAGGAAAAAGGAAAATCAAAACACTACTAGCCAGGTGCTGGTGTCTCACACCTCTATCCCAGGAGTCTGAGATGTGAATGTCACAGATCAAAGCCAGCCAAACACCTGGCAGTACTGCCCTAATATTTCTCAGTATTTTTGTGTAGGAGCAAGTCACAAAGAAACCATCCTAATCTAATTTGTCTGACAGTAGATCAGAAGATCTTTGCTCTCCAGGGAATCCAGAAGGTCAAACCAAGAGGAAGATTTGCTGTTAAGAGGGACCAAAAAGACTACAAAAACACAGGTCTTTCTGGGTTCTCCTTCTGAAACTTTAAACTTTAATCATCAGACATGTGCTACTCTTAAAAGTTAAACAAGATATATATATATATATATAGAGAGAGAGAGATGTATGCATGTGGATATTTATATATGCGTATATATCTTGAAAGGAAAATATGCACTATATACATATACATGCATATGCATGTATACATAACTAAGAAAAACAGAAGACAAAGAAAATGAATTATAGGAGCACATGATAGTTCCTGAATTACTACATAAACAAATGAATAAGTGGCTGTTCTGTATTTATCTGTGTCTAAAGAAAGTTGAACTAACTTTGCATCCTATAATACTTCATCAAAATGACCTCTCAAAAGAATATTTTCAGGGTGAAAGTAGTATAAGGTAATGAAATTTTAATTTTTCCATATACACCACTCTTTTAAATAAAATACAGCAGAAAGCCAGCTACTGGTTAATTCAAATATATGCATTAAAAATCACCACTCAATTATATTACAATATAGAGTAATATATTTAGAAGGGACCCATTCTTTGCTTATTTTTTAGAATAGCCGCTACCAAAAGTTCTCATTTCTCACTCTCCTTACTTCAACCTTCTGATGAGAGCTGCCTTCTTTTCATGAAAGTCATTTGATGTTCAGAAGACGCAGAGAGCCCTGTCATGTCACTTTGAAACTCTCTTGAGATATTTTATGCCACTTTAAGGCAGTTGGGCTCTATCAATAGGATTTTGAAATCTCTCTCTTGGCAAATTACCATTTCCCTTAGTTCACAAGTATAACCTGCGTGTTTAAAATGGGCCTCGCATTTGAACAATTCAAAGTAAAATCCTCTATTGAGAAACAATGTGGTCAAACGAAAGAGTCAACGTTCTCTTTGTTTTGAGGGCCTAGATGATGCATGATTTTGAACAACTAGTTAACTGATTAATTACTTCATTGTGTAAAGAAGAGAAACAAGCCCAGCTCCAGTCAGTGACTCACACCTGTAATCCTAGAACAAACCTGGGCAGGAAAATCTGTGAGATTCTTATCTCAAATTAACCACCAAAAAGTCTGAAGTGGAGCAGTAGCTCAAGAGATAAATCACTAGCCTTTAAAAGAAAAAAAGCTCAGGGACAGAGCTCAGGCCCTAAATTCAATCCTTAAGGATCGACAGAGAGAGAAACAGAGAGAGAGAGAGAGAGAGAGAGAGAGAGAGGGACAGACAGACAGATGAGGGAGTGAGAGAGAGAGAGGGACAGACAGACAGAGAGATGAGGGAATGAGAGAGAGAGAGACTTGAACCTACCAACTTTATAGGAGACAGGAGATCATGACAAGCAAATGCAAACCTCAAAAAAACTAACTTAGAAATCTCTAAATTCTAGTTGTCTTTTTTGCCAACTTGAGTCTGATTTCTTTAGTCTTACATGGCCTCAAGTATTTTCACAATAAAATAAATTAATTAACTTTAAAAAAAAGAAAATAATACTTCTGGAGTAACTGCTAATGTGTTATTGGTGTGCAATTTTAAGCTAATTACCAACAACATTCATATCAGAAATCTAGCTTGTCTATGATGGAGACATTTAAGCTGAGTAAAAATATTCCCTTTTCCAAATATATTTACATATTATTTTAATAATCAAATTCTATCAGTTAGTTAATTTGGTTAAAAAGCTCTGATGTGCAGCTGCAAATGGGTCCTCAATAAAATGGATACAATGGTCATGAAGCATTTATTGTTAATAAGCGCTATGCTATTCAGGTTCAATATTGAGAGTTCTATTAAAGTAATCAGAAGGGGGGAAATTGGCATAATGGATGATGAATTACTTAGGAAGGGATGTGGGATGTAGATCCTAATGACTCTGAAGATCCAGAGCTTGTGGGCAACAGGACACCAAGTTCCTGGAGGGGTTGGTAATGGACAGGAGCGTTGGTTTGCAAAGCAAGCATCCCAGCATGCATTGCCAGCCTATCTTACCAGAGGTTTCTCTTGCCAATGTCCATGTTTGAATAATTCAAAATTTGGAATGGAAGAATGCAATATTTTGCTTACCATAATTAATTTCAGCTTTCCAGACCCAAATAGTGTAATCTTTGACTGCCTTTTCTGTTCCTGGAGGAGAGAATGAAAGAACAGAAAGTTCTAGATGTCTGCTATTAACAGAAAAGGTTGCTCAGATACTTACCCTCAACACATATAATTTTTCAGATTCTATTTATTATAGTTTCTTGTGTGATCAAGTGAAAATGCAAATGCATTGGATCTCCATGATTTTCACAACTCAGAACTGAGATTCTTGTTGCACCTTTCGTTTTTCTTTTCCAGAGTTTTGGAAAATCTATGTAGATACAAGGAGTTCATTGCAAAATAGAAACAGTTTCACAAAGAAAAATTGAGTGGCAAAGTTATGACAAAAGTTGAATAAGGTTGCAAGATTATTACTGGTGTCAATCAGGAAACAGAAACCACAAAGTAATCTGAGTGAGAAAAATTTTGCAAAGAATTATTATTGCAGAATAGAAATAATGGAGATTTGGGTGGTTAACAGGAAGAGAAGTCTAACCCCATGAACTTTCTGGGTCATGTTTCAATCCTTTCACTTTTACTATCTTATCACATTTTATTGTCTTCATATCTTACAGATGCTATATCCACAGATTCAAGCAACTGTGGACCTAAGTTGCTTTTTAAAATTATGCCTGTAATGTGCCTAGGTTTTATCTTATCACTCCCTAAACAGGATGATATAACAACTGATAGCATAGAATGTACCTTGTAATCTGTGTTATAAGTGACCTAGAGAAATTTAAAGCATATAAAAGGAGGTACGAGGTTTGGGGCAAATACTGTATCATTCTATATAAGAGGCTTGAGCATTCTTGAATTTTGATACGCACAGGGGTTCTGAAATCAGATATAAAAGCACCAGTGGCTCCTACTTAACAATCTTAGTCATTCAGCTACAGCAGTAAAAATAACTCTTCTTATTTTAGGCTAATTGGGGTCCTTCTGAGAATCTAATGAGTCTAATGAAAGGACTTCAAATTAATTCCTACTCTAGTTTCCCCCTTTCATCTTCTTATAGGTTTTATTCTTTCTATAATGCACTCTGGGCTGATCACTTTATTCTAATTTTTAAATTATCAGGTAGTTTTCATCTTGCTTCTTGGATTCTTATTTTGCTTTAGTTTTTTGGCAGTCCTGGGATTTGAACTCAAAGCTTCAAGCTGACTAAGCTGGTGCTCTACAATTTGAGGGACACCTCCAGCCCTCAAGCCTATACTCTAAGTTTTAAGTAGGGCTGATCTGCAGAAACAATGAATACCACTTCAAGGTGCATCTATTTTATTTTGGATCCGGTCGTGGGCCTGAACTCTGAGCCTGGGCGCTGCCCCTCAGCTCTTCAGCTCAAGGCTAGCGCTCTACCACTTGAGCCACAGCACCACTTCCGGCTTTTTTTTTTGCTTATGGGTGCTGAGGAATCGAACCCAGGGCCTCAAGCATGCAAGGCAAGCGCTTTACCACTGAGCCACCTTCCCAGCTCCAACATGCATCTATTTTAATACAAAACTTTAAACATGGTCTCCTGAAACCAGATTTTTCACGTAGTTGAATGATACTGAATTTTGAAGATGAAGTTTATACAGTTTAGAACACATGGAGATAAACTCGGATGTAACCCCAGGTAGGTTTAACAAATTTAGTTTGTTCCTTCCCATCATAATGACCACAATACAACTGTTCAAGAATTTTAAGCTGAAATTACATACAAAATTGTGGAAGGTGGCTTAGTTCTAATACTCATTGACTCTCAAACTGTGCTAATTTTGTATAGAATTATACATGCAAATTAAACTTATTCATATTATGCGACATCAATATAATCACATATGCCATCTTCTTCATGTAACAGCATGTTAAATATGAGATTTACTACAGGACTTAGGGGACAGAGATTAGGCTTTGTAAAGGACATGCCAGACCATGCAGACGTCCTGAAGAAGACATCTGGAAATCGCTTACTAGCTTCATCTCTCACCTTCCTTAATTGTGTGAAATATTTGGGGGAGGGGGTGTTTTGGTTCTATGTGAGTTTTTGGTGACAGAAGACCTGCCCAAACAGTAAAGGATAGAGTATTTCCTCTTCACCTCAAGTTATGAGAAAGAGATTTAAGAGACCCCACACACACTGAATTAGAGGACAAGGTCAACTGCCTAAAACAACCAGCATAGAAGAGAAGATGAGATAAGCTTTGATGACAGTGTCAAAGAACAATGTCTGCGTCTTGGATGTGGTGCATTAAGTGAGTATTTTGGAGCAAAGCATGTGTTCATGTTAGGGAGGACTGGAGTAGAGCCCATGCTGAAGAAACAGGTTCCTCTGGATGCCAGTGGTTCACTCAGGAGTCTCAGATCTGAAGACAGAGACTTGAAGCCAGACCAGGCAGGAAAATCGGTGAGACTTTTATGGCCAATAAACTACTCAAAAAGTCAGAAGTAGGAAGAGAAAAGAAAAGAGAGAGAAGCATCATTATGCCCGTCTAGCAGGCTTGTTCAGCTTTAAACATCTGCTAGTTGCTTACTGTGAATGCCTCTTCCTAGGTTAGTCACAAAATAAGATCTACTTGATTCTTCCTTGCTGTGGAAGAAACAGAGGGGGAAAGAAGGAGAAAGAACTTAATGGAGTCCCTTGCCCAATTAGAGGTCTTGCACATGTATCACAGGCTGGATAAAGGAGGGATCTTGTCTCTAAATGGCAGGGTCCCATGTGTATATCATATGGGACTAGACACCTTAGACATCAAAGTGAGGCTATTTCTATTTGCTAGAGGAAATGAGAATGCCCAGCACATAGCCTCAATATGTTTGCATATCATGCTCATTGCTACATTTCACCATAGCCAAATTATGGAAACACCCAGATGACCTACAATGAATGAGTGGATCAAGAAAGTGATGTATATCTACTAGAAGTTTACTCATCCATCAGGAAGAATAATACTATGTCATTTGAAGAGGAATGGATGGATGCAATGCTAAGAGATATAAATTAGGCTCAGAGATATAAAGAATGGATGTTTTCTCTTATAGATGGAAGTTAGGTCTAAATAATAAGGATATATGAAAGCATATACATGGTCCTATGCATATATACAGAAATACATTGACTAGAACATGGTATACTTGTGGGGAGGATTGTGATGCTGTAATTCCTGAAAAATGAGTTTATACTTTAGCAAAATGAATACAGGGACTGAAAGGTATTGTCAGGAAGGGGTGAGAGCAAGGGAGGAAGGGCAGATGAATGAAGAGAGGAAGGATAGGCAAATGATATTCAATATGCAGGTGTGAAAAATGGAAGGAGATGGGGGGAATAATGCAAGGATGGCATTGATCAAGCTGCACAGTACTCAGAAACCAATAGACTGAATGAAACTCCTTTTCCCAACTACTGAAAAATAATTGAAAAATTAAAAAATTGAAAAAGGTCAGGAAATTAAGAATGAAAAAGTTAAAAAGAGGAATGGGAATAGTTAGAGCAAAGAACAATTAAATCCTTCAGGAAGTTTTTGCTATTGACTATTGGGAAGATGAAAAGAAAGGAAAGGGACAGAGATTAAATTAAGATGTGAAACTAGTCTTACAGAGATCTCGATAGCTGAAGAAGGAAAAAGTAATGATACACAGGCCTTCACCAGAGGAGAGAAAGTTCAATAACACTGCAAGAGAGATTGGTCAGTTTATACTGACACCAGTGAAATATAATTATACAGTTCGTGTGTGGTATTAAATCTTTTAGCATAGTATGGCATGCATAAATTTTAAAGAAAATTAGTTAACATTATGGCTGTCACCAGAGAAAACCTTCCCAGGCATTAAACAAGGTCATCTGGGACAACCATACTCAGCAACCTAAAGGTAAAAGAAAACCACATTCTGAAACTAATATACTTAGGTAGAGATGGTTTCAACACGACCCTGAGCAAGGTATCAAGCAGAGTAAGGACAAGAAATGTGGCTTGGTTTAATTTGGTTTGTGTTAGCTAGGTTTTCTGCTTGGGAATCACTTTAGTAGTGGGTCTGTGGTATGATAGTGAGTGTTTTACATGATGCTGGTGGTGGTTGCAGATTTCCGTGGTGTAAAAACCCGAACCATGGCAATTTCCAGATTATGAGAAGTTGCTGCTCATACAATTGGAAGCGTTTTGCAGTATCACTCCCTTTATTTCTGCTTTACAGCGTTATTCTAACTCCTCATAAGAACAGAGGAAAAAAGAGAAAAACTGATTCGTTCCTTTCTTTGGCAGGGGGTGGGAGGGAAGTGGGGGCACTACTGAGGATAGAATTCAAGGCCTTACACTTGCTAGGCTAGACACTATTACTCCAGCCATGTTGCCAGTCCTTTTGTTTTTAGTTAGCTGTGTGTTTGCGTGTATGTGTGTGTGAGAGAGAGAGAGAGGCGGGGGGGCGGAGAGAGGAGAAAGAGAGTGAGTGTATGTGCCAGCCCTGATATTTGAGTTTAGGGTCTGGGCTCTGTCCCTTAGCATTTTTGCTCAAGGCTGGCACTCAACCACTTGAACCACAACTCCATTTCCAGCTTTTCTTCTTGCTGTTCTTGAGGCTTGGACTCAGGGCCTAGGTACTGCCCTTGAGTTCTTTTGCTCAAGTCTAGCACTCTACAACTCCACTTCTGATTTCTGGTGGTTAATCGAAGATGAGTCTCAAGGACGTTCTTGCCCTGGCTGGCTTTGAACTTTCTTTGATCCTCAGAGCTCAGCCTCCGTAGTAGCTATGATTACAGGTGTGAGCCATGAGCATCTGTTTTCATCAGTTTTTCTATGATGGATTGTTACTGTAATGCCCAGGTTGAGTGCCTTGGCTAATTGCAGGTGCATCCCACTGCTGATGAGTAACACATGTAGCCTGGTGGTCCCAGCTCCCAGGCAACCACTGTGTTGATGTTGAACTTGGCACAGACATTGTATTGATCCAGTATTTAATGACCCCCTGAATTCCTGGGTTTCATTGAGTCTCCTGAAAATTGAGACTACAGATAGCCACTACCACATCAGGCTAAAATATTTTCAGCCTCAAATTAGAAAAAAAGAAAAAGAAAAAGTAAATGCCAGAGAACAAATAAATACCCCTTAGTGGTCTGTTATTAATTATACTTTAAATCCAGCTTCACCTCAAAGGAAAAGAGAATATGGCTACCAATGAATCAGAATGTAGAGGGCAAGGTAGTTCTATAAAGTAAATATTTCATCTCTCGGTTTCTTTGTGTTGTTTCTCTTTGCCTCATGTCAAAGAGACATGAATTTCCTCTGAATAAATGAAGTTGTCTAAACTATAAATCTCTCATGTAAAAAAATTAATGTACTTTGAGATGCTTCTGTAATTGGTAAACCCAAAGCTCTACTAAATATTAATGGAACTTGGCTGACTTTGACATGAATTTGGACATCGAATGTCACACTGCTTGACGTGGAGACGCAGGCAGAGTTCATCCATCTCCTGCATGAATCTGTATCTCCACAGAAATGTGGTATCTTCAATCACAGGAATCAGCTAGCTCAGGATGACACCTTCCAGCCTGGGAGAGGCTGGCTACTCCAGGAAGTTATCCCCTACGCATCGAGTCCACAATATCTGACAATGCTAATGACAGGTGTGATATGGGAGTTAGCCACTACTGTGGGAACTGTCACCACATTATTTATTTCATGTTTCTTGCTGTCTGCTCCTTCAGATGGGAGTCTCTGAATCCACTGAGCAGGCCCCAGCTGCACATTTCAGAATGAGACAAGCTACAGAACTTTGAATTGCAGGTGAAAAAAATATGTCTTCACCATTACTATTGTCCCTAATGTACCCAAGGTGCCTTTACTTTACCTTTTTGATCTTGAGGGTGTGTTAGGGTGTTTGTATGTGGAAGTTTGGGGCTGTGTGTGGGCCCCTGTCTTTGTGTTCTGTTTTATTGGATCAGGGCTGATGCCATTCTTATGGGGAAATGCAGACTATCAAAATCCCTACAGTTAGAAGGCCTTTGTCATTTATTCACCTAGCTACATATCCTCAAGATGAATTCTAACAAGAGGAATTCTAGAAGGGAGAACAAATGGAGGTGGTGGCCGGGCATTGGTGGCTCACTCCTGTAATCCTAGCTACTCAGGAGGCTGAGATCTGAGGATCGCGGTTCAAAGCCAGCCCGGGCAGGAGAGACCGTGAGACTCTTATCTCCAATAAACCACCAGAAAACTGGAAGTGGTGCTGTAGCTCAAGTGGTAGAGCGCTCGCCTTGAGCTGAAGAGCTGAGGGACAGCGCCCAGGCCCAGAGTTCAAGCCCCACGACCGACAAAAAAAAATGGTGGCAGTGAAGATTTTAGTTAAATCACACTGAAAAAAAGTTCATACAGAAAAACTGGAACTATATCACTTTTACTTAAATGTACCAATTGCTAATATCTTGCTACATTTGAGTTTTTTATCGCTTATAGATACTCAGACACAAAACAATTCTTATTTAATTACTTGAAAGCACATTTACAGACACATTGCATCCTTAATAATCCCTAAATTATGTATCTCACTGAGATACAAATAGATTAGATAGATAATAGAGAATGGGAGGGAGGGAAGGGAGGAAGGATAAATAATAGGTAGGTAGGTAAAAAATATAAAAGTGATAAATGAGAGATAGAAAAGACAGTAAGAATTGGCTCACATGATTACAGTGTTTAAGAAGTCTCATGCCAGTGGAAGCTCAGAAAAGCTGGTGATGTCATTCAGTTTAAAGTGGGCAAAAGCCCTGGAGTGGAAGGATGGGTGAGACTGGGCACGAGGGTGAGTCTATGTCTGAGTACAAAGGCCTAAGAACCAGGGGAACTGTTATGGTGTATGTTGTGGTATATGACCCAGCTCAAGCGTAGAGATTGAATCTAACTTCTCTCTACTTTCTTCTCTGCCCTCAATGAAGTGGATGATGCTTGACTACATTAGTGAAAGCTGAGCTTCCTTCACTGATCTCTTCAGGATTCTCCCACTGACACATCCTGAAAGTATCTTTTACCAGATGTCTGGCAATCCTTTGTTCCACTTAGGATGGCACATAAAATCAACTAACATGTCCTTTATGGCATCTGTCCTCCTAGACCTGTCGAGGATCACACATTGCCTTTGGTGGATGTCCTTTTCTCTGTCTTCCTTTATCTCTGGTGGCATTTATGTGTAGCGTCATAACATTAGAAGACAGCACTTTTCCCTTAATTGGTGGGATCAACTTTACTTGTTAACATGGTGGCCACTTAATGTATTCAGTGTTATATGACCGTTTTCCCTTTGAAACAAGCAATTCATATTCAAGGAGATATGTTGAGACTGTATGAATAGTCAATTCCCCCCTGAACTTTGACTCAGTAGTTTTGACATGTTTTCATTTGTTTGGGGGATTTTTTTGTTTTGTTATTATAAGGGTGATATACAGAAGGGCTACAATTACATAATTCAGATAAAGAGTACATTTCTTTTTGGAAAATGTGACTCCTTCCCTCATTCTCTACAACTTTTTCCCTCCCTGCCCCACCTACAAGTTGTATAGTTCATTTTCAACATGGTGTCCAGTGCCAGTGAGTACCACTGAGGCATGTTTTCTGGATAGATGAAAATGATGGCTTTTCTCTCTTTTTGCCATTCTTTAGCTATTCTATTCTGCTATTATTTGGAGCTGTATCCCTCATTGGCCATGTATTAAAAGCTCAATTCACAGTGCATGATTCTAATTAGAATTTAAAAGGGCCTTTAAGAGGTGGGGCCTAGCTTTATGTCCTCTAATCATTGAGGGATGTGCCTTTGAAGTGGATATTGGGACTCTGGTCCTTCTTCTCGACTTCCTGGATACCATAAGGTGAACAATTTCATCCTCTACACACAACAACTAGTTGTTTCTAAACTTAATTAGTTGCTGAGAATCTGTACTGATTATGGTCTCCTAACATGATTTATTTTGGTATTAAAACCAGATTTGACCAATGGAAGCCTCTTCAAGGACACAGACTTCCGTTTCCTTCTGACATATCACCACCAATTTTTCCATATTTCCTTGTTTTGAAGCAGATGTTCCAATGTCATCCTTGGGCTTTCTCTGCCCCAGCCCTTAAATGAAACATTTCTTCAAAAAGTGCCTTTGGATGGGCTGGGAAGGTGGCTCAGTGATAGAGTGCTTGCCTTGCATGCCAGAGGCCCTGGGTTCGATTCCTCAGCACCACATAAGCAAAAAGAAAAAAGCCGGAAGTGGCGCTGTGGCTCAAGTGGTAGAGCACTAGCCTTGAGCTGAAGAGCTGAGGGACAGCGCCCAGGCCCAGAGTTCAGGCCCCACGACTGGCCCCCCCCAAAAAAAATGCCTTTGGAGCATAACATGTTGTCACATGCCTATAATTGCAGCAATGGTGGAAAGCACAAGTAGAAGGATTATAGGCAAAAAAAGGGCTGTGGCATGACTCAAGTGGTAGAGCCACTACCTAGGAAGAGTGAAGGTCTGAGTTCAAACCCTAGCACTACCAAAGGGAGGAAAAAATGTTCCAGGCTAACCTCAAGAATGGTATTTGAAAACTAAGTGTTAGATCCAAATCTCACTAATAGAACTTAAGGTCCTGAGTGTGCACTGACACATACTTCTCACTTGGGAGAAGATTCATAGATTCCTGTTTTCCATCCCAGCAATAAGAAATGAGTGTCAGCCCAGCATTGGTGGCTCACCCCTATAATCCTAGCTACTCAGGAGGATAAGAGATGAAGATCACAGTTTGAAGCCAGCTTGAACAAGACTCTTATCTCAATAAACTACTCAGAAAAAGCCACAAGTGGTGGTGTGGCTCATGTGGTATAGTACTAGCCTTATTAAAAAGAATCCCAGGGAAAGCACTCAGGCCAGGAGTGCAAGCCTCAAGACCAGCACAAAAGAAAGAAAGGGGACTGAGAAGTTGGCTCAGTGGTAGAGTGCTTGCCTTGCATGCATGAGGTCCTGGGTTCAATTCCTCAGCACCACATAAGCAGAAAAAAGCTGGAAGTAGTGCTGTGGCTCAAGTGGTAGGACACTGAGGGACAGTGCCCAGGCCTAGAGTTCAGCCCCCACAACTGACAAAAAAAAGAAAGGAAGGAAGAGAGAGAAAGAGAGAGAGAGGGAAGAGAGGAGGGAAAGAAGGAAGAAAGGAAAGAAGGAAGAAAGGAAGGAAGGAAGGGAGGGAGGGAGGGAGGGAGGGGGAGAAAGGGAGAGAGAAAGATAGAAAGAAAGAAAAAGAAAAAGGGAAGGGCTGGGAAGGTGGCTCAGTGGTAGAGCGCTTACCTTGCATGCTCAAGGCCCTGGGTTCGACTCCTCAGCACCACATAAGCAAAAAGAAAAAAGCCGGAAGTGGCGCTGTGGCTCAAGTGGTAGAGCGCTAGCCTTGAGCTGAAGAGCTGAGGAACAGCGCCCAGGCCCAGAGTTCAGGCCCCATGACCGGACCAAAAAAAAAAGGGAAAATAGAAAGAAAGAAAGAGAGAGAGAGATGGAAGGAAGGAAGGAAGGAAGGAAGGAAGGAAGGAAGGAAAGAAGGAAGGAAGGAAGGAAGGAAGGAAGTGAGCATCAGGTAAAGTAGATGGTTTTCTTCTAGAGCATCTTTTCCCATCTTTTTACAGATACCATGTCTGCCAGTCTCCAGTCTTTAAGTCCACACAAAAGCAAGGAGATGGTGACTAATGCTGTGATGAACACGGGAATATAAATGCCACTTTGACATATTGATTTCAATTCTTTTGGGTGTGTACCCAGAAGTGGGATTTCTGGATCTTATGGCAGCTCTCTTTTCTGTTGTTGAACAATTTCTATAGTGTGTTACTGAATAGCTCGAGCAATTTACACTCTCACTTACAGAGTCCAAGGATTCCCTTTTCTCTATATTTCTACCAACACATGATCTTTTATCTTTTTTAATAACAGCCATTCTAACACGTGGGAGGTGAGGTCTCCTAAGTTGCTTGGGGTTTCTTGTTAGTTTCTTTTTTCTGCATAATTCTAGTGATCAGTGATAGCATTTTTGCATGAATAGCCTTTTCAAGAAAAGCATGTATTAGTTAGCAGTTTTGCATCGCTGGGCCCTGAGAGAACAATGGGAAGGAGGAAACATTAATTAATTTTGCAGCAAAACAATAACAGTAAAATAATAATAATAAAATAATTTGGGTTCCCAGTGTGATGGCTCTGTCCAATGGCCCTAAGCAGTCAGGTTCTGGGAGTGTATGACAGAGAGACTTTCCCACTCATGGTGGACAGGAAGCAGGGAGAGGCAGACAACCAGGGGCCAGGAATAAGATGACTCCAAAGACACACCCCTGTGGCCTACTTCCTCCAGCTCGACACCACCTTTTAATGTTTCCAGAGCCTCCTAAAATAGCACCATCAGCTGAGGAAACCAGGTTTAACACATGAGCCTGTGGGGACAATTCCATATTCAAACCATAAAATGATCTCTGCTTATATTTTTTAATTTGACTTTTTTCTTGCTATTCCATTGTTAAATTTCATGTACATGCACATACATATATATGCATATATATATATATGTGTGTGAATATATATAAGTAGATAGATAGATATAAAACAAACCCTCATCATATCTATGGCTTGCAGATATTTTCTCCCCTCTGTGGACTGTGTCTTTACTTTATTAGTTAACTCATTTGCTGTGTACAAGTTTTTTTTAATTTGATGTCATTCCATTTGTCTATTTTTTATTTTGTTGCCTGTACTTTTGAGGAAATATCCAAAAATCAATGGCCAATATCAATGTTGTGGTACTATTTTCCTATGCTTTCTTCTAGTAACTCATATTTAATAGCTTAAGCCATTTTGAGTTCATTTTAGCATAAAGTATGCAATATGGATTCAATTTGCTCTTCCTGCAGCAAGTAACATGGAATATGTAAATTCTGTCACAAGTAGCAAGCAGCATAGATAAGCTTGGGGGACTTGATGCTAAGAGTAATAAGCTGAAGAACAAGTAACAAATGATCTCACCTGTGTGTGGAATCTAAAAATGCTGAGCTCATCAAAGTAGAACAGAATGACGCCAGGCATGTTGGTACATCATTTAGCAGCACTCTTAGCACCTAGCAAGATGAAGCTCAAGGATCTGTGTTTAGGCCCAGCTTGAGCTACATAGTGAATAAGCAAATAAACACATAACAATAACAGCAGCAACAACAACAAAACCCTTCAGAAACATGGTACTGGAAATGGATGTTGCTGTTTGACATTATACCAAGTTTGAGAATGACAGAAGGAACAGATTCAAGACAAATTTCATGGCAGGATGGATATCATCAATAATAATGATCATAGCTTTCAAAATAACTTGGAGCATAAATTTCAAATGTCTCCTTGCAAAAAAAGGAGAAGCAAGTGAGGTGGTGACTATATTCCCTTGATTTAATCATGCTGCATTGTGTCCACATATGGATACACCTTACCACAGGAGGGTGTGCAAATATGATCTGTCAACTAAAAATAATATTTACTAAAAATTTTAAAGCAAGGATAGTAGCGAATGTCAAGCTATTTTCATGCAGAAACCCCTAGGAAAATACAGCAAGCAAATGTTGAAGAAGTCTTGCCAGAGGGAAATGAGGGAGGAGTTGTATTTATTTATTTACTAATATGCGTAGCATCACTTTCCCATCCTAACCATTTTGATATGTATAACTTGGTGCTGATGGACTAAATGTACATTTACAATATGGTATACACCTTTCCCTAATTCTGGAATATTTTTTTATTATTCTAAACAGTAAACATACCAGCTAGGGGGAGCCTGTTCTACTCACACACACACACACACACACACACACACACACACACACACCCTGGCCTGCCTAGTCCCTTACACACTCTTCAAGGATGAGAAAAAAGTCAGTGGTGATGGTGGCCTCCACTATTCACCCCAGGGATTGCTTGTTCCCTTCTTTGAAATAAAGGTATCTTCTAAGTTCACAGGCAAATATCAATTCAAGTTGTGGTAGAATCAAAGTTGAGTAGAACAGAACATGCATTGATATTTAGATTATCTTTGGTTTCAAGGATTAAGTTCATACGTTTCAAGCTCCTGTTTTCTTAGTCAATAACTTTTGGTCAGCTTGTATCAATCATTCAAGCAGTGAATTCAATTATTTCTGAATGAAATCAATTTTGTTTTCTTCATGTATTTCCCTTCTCAATCTCACTCTGGAATTGGAGGCTGGCGGGATCTCACACTGATGGCAAACTGCCTGGTTTGGCCAATTTGGGCAACAATCAAAAGCAAATCATTCTGATGCAGAGCTAATGGCTTCAGGCTTCATAATACATTCACAAGAAAAGTAACCTCAGAGGGTGTGGGTGAGGGTTGGATAGGAAGGGGCATCTTTTTCCTGGCCCACATCTTAACACCAGTCTACAAATGACAGGGATGTGAATTTTCTTTGAGATATGGCTCTGTGAATACAGCCCCAATTATCTTTTTTCCCCTGAGAAATGTACGAAATCCCACACTCAGTCACCAACCTTGCCTCTCAACAGGAATGCAATGATGTCTGTTTTGTTCATTAAATCATATTGGTCATGTTGAATCAGAGCATGAAACAAATACAAATTTTATAAATCATTCATCTGAGGAAAGATGGATAACGAAGGTTTTTATGAAAAACTATAAGACTCAGAATGTTTCACATTGAATCTCATAAAAGCCTATACATATTACCTGTCAATCAAAAATAATAACAATAATAATAATAAATTTACAAGCAGACTTGCTTATCCTGGTGCTGGGTTTGTGACACAGGCCCACAGTACTCCAGGCAGTTGGAGGTGGGGGTGGTTTCCCTGGTTGCACCCACAGATGCAATTATCCAGCACAGAGAAGTTCAAGAAGTCTCACTGTTTCATATGATTCACTTGGCATAAGAGATTTTCCCAGGTGCTCTTTTGTAAAAATATAAATTAGTAATCCTGCTTACAGAACCAATTCTTCAATGTGCCAGTCCTGGGACTTGAACTCAGGGCCAGCATGCTGTCCCTGAGCATTTTTACTCTAGGCTGGTTTCTACCACATAAGCCATAGCTTCACTTTTGCCTTTATATTCAATGGTGATGAGAGTTTTGTGGTCTTTCTGTGTTCGCTTCAAACCATTGTTCTCAGATCTCAGCTTCCTGATTAGCTAGGATTAGAGGTATGACCCACAAATGTCTGGCAGACAGATCCAACTATATGTCTAAAAAAAATAAGCCTGATACCACAGAAGTTATAGGAGAAATAGGCCACCGCGTCTTCAAATTTGTTACTGAGAGCCAGTGCTAATCTTCACATTTTACTACTTAGCAACACAGTTTTAGACAAATAAATTCCATATAATCTTGCTAAAATCCTAGGATGCAAAGCAGGAAGATTATATCTTCATGTTATAATTAAGTAAACTAAGTTTGAAACTAATTAAAGTGAGTTGCTCACACTTACCTAATACAGAATGTGCTCAGTACAAGAACCAAGCTAGCTTGATATTTAATTCCCTACAACTAATTATCATATGTTTCATGACTACATTTTCCTAAGCTCAGTAAACTTTAAAAAAAACTTTATCCATGTAATTGTAACCCCTCTGTACAGTATTTTCACAATAAAAAAGTTTAAAAAATCTTTGTGTAATAAGAACTACAATAAGATCAACATTGTGAAAATGCCAATACTTCCCAAGGCTATCTACCAATTCAATGTGATACCTATCAATATTCCAACCTCATTCTTCAAGGAAATAGAAGAGGTAATCCAAAAATTTATATGGAACAATAAAAGACCCCGAATAGCAAAAACACTCCTCAACGAAAGAAAGAACAGTGCTGGAGGAATATCAATACCAAATTTCAAACTCTACTACAAAGCCATAGTAATCAAAACAGCTTGGTACTGGCATAAGAACAGACCTCAGGACCAATGGAATAGAACTGAAAACCCAGAAATAAATCTACAGACCAAGAGCCATCTAATCTTCAATAAGGGAGCTCAAAACATAGAATGGAAGAAAGACAGCCTCTTCATTAAATGATGCTGGCAAAATTGGTTAATTACTTGTAGAAAACTAAAGCTAGATCCTTATATATCACCCTGCACCAGAATCAACTCCAAATGGATCAAAGACCTTGGAGTCAAAGCAGACACTCTGAAAACATTACAGGATGGAATAGGAGAAACCCTAGGTCTCCTTGGCATAGGCCGAAATTTTCTTAATAGAGACCCAGAAACACAACAAATCAAAGAAAGGTTGGACAAATGGGACTGCATGAAATTGCAGAGCTTCTGCATGGCAAAGGGCATAGCTAGCAAGATCAATAGAAAGCTCATGGATTGGGAGAAGATCTTCACTAGCCATACAACAGACAAGGGTCTCATATCTAAAATATACCTGGAACTCAAAAAATTAAATCCCCAACAACACATCCTCAAAGAAACAACTGCCCAATAAATAAGTGGGCTAAAGACTTAAAGAGAAACTTCTGTGAAGAAGAAAGAAGGATGGCCAATAGACACATGAAGAATTGTTCAACCTCACTAGCCATAAAAGAAATGCAAATCAAAACAACATTGAGATACCACCTCACCCCAATTAGAATGGCTATAATCAAGAACTCTAAAAACAACAGATGCTGGAGGGGATGTGGGAACCTCACTGCATTGTTAGTGGGAGTATAAACTTGTTGAACCACTTTAGAAAGCAGTATGGAGGCTCCTCAAAAGAATCCACATAGAGCTCCCCTATGACCCAGCAATCCCACTTTTGGGCATTTACCCAAATGATCACAAACAAGACCATACTAAAGCTTCCAGCACAACTATGTTTATTGCAGCATTATTTACCATAGCTAAGATATGGAATCAACCCAGATGCCCCTCACTAGATGAATGGATCAAGAAAATGTGATATATATACACAATGGAATTCTATGCCTCCATCAGAAAGAATGGCATTGCCCCATTTGTTAGGAAATGGAAAGACTTGAAAAAACTTCTATTAAGTGAAGTAAGCCAGGCGCAAAGAAATGTAGGTCCCATGGTTTCCCTTATTTGCAATAGCTAGTATATGTCTGAGTCAAGCAGAAAAGGTCAGATAAGTTGATGTTAGGGGGAAATGAACCCTAAGATATGTATTCAAATGTTTTTTTCAGGTGATTGTTTCTAACACATTTATAAGATTATTTCTTTGTTGCTTTGTATGTCCCTCCCCTACGGTATAACCTCTGCTCTTACTGTATTTGATGTTGGTATAATTTGTGGAGGGGAAGGGAAAAACAAATCGTTTAAATAGGGATACATTGCAACAATGAGATGTACAAGTCTTTATGTCGAAAATGAACTTTACAACTTTGGTAGGGGGGAGGAGGATTGGGTGAAGGGGATGGGGGAAGGATGGGAAGGGATGAGAAGGGGAAACAAAGGAGGCTACAATGCTTGATAAGAAATGTACTCATTATCTCTGTACAGTATTTTCACAATAAAATTTTAAAAAAGAAATACAAAAAGGCAGCCAGATGTTTGTTTAATGGAGAGTAAACAAAGAAACAACAAACAAACAAAAATGTCTCCAAAGGAAAACAACTACAACCAGATGCCCATGGCTCACACCTGTAATTCTAGCCACTCAAGTCAGACTGGGCAAGAAAGTCTGTGAGATTTTTTTATCTCCAATTAGCCAGTCAAAAGTCATAAATGGAGCTGGGGCTCACATGGTAGATCACCAGCCTTGAGCAAAAAAAGCCAAGTAAGAGCATAAGGCCCTGAGTTAAGCCACAGTACTAGAAAGAAAGAGAGAAAGAAAGACAGAAGGAAAGACAGAAAGACAGGAAGGAAGGAAGGAAAGAAGGAAGGAAGGAAGGAAGAAAGAAAGAAAGGGAGGAAGAGAGGGAGGAAGAGAGGGAGGGAAGGAGGGAGTCTGAAAAAGAAAAGAAAGCAATTACACAGAGCAAGTGGAATTAAACCAGTAAAAGGCAGCTAGTAGAACCTAGGAAATCTCCCACACATTCAGACAAGTAGACCTTTATAATGAGTGCTTGTCAATTTTGTATATGCATGGCATTGCTCATAAACAACTCTGAGCCTTTTTCAACTTAGAATGGCTTTGCTTGAGCTAGTTGTTAAGATGAATGTAATTCAGCCAAACCCTATGAGAATCATCACCAGATTAAAATCAGTGGAGCCTGAGCCTACATTTTAACTGTCTTGCGAGGCTTCCCTCTCAGATTTCCTGTAATTAAATTATTACAGTACTTTTCCCAAGTTGGACCCTCAATTTTCTTTTAGGTACTATTTTTAAGTCCCCATGGAAATTAAGTAGGATTATAAAAATAAATGACCGATGCCCAGTTTTATAATATGGTTGCTGTTCGTATTCATCCTTTGTGATACTAGACCAGATGATAATCATACTGCCCTAACCTCACCTTCATCCCAAAAGGAAAATTCATTATTAGGAAAGTAAAAGCAGAAGGAAATGGGGGATTTAGCGGCCTCTAGGGGTCTGTAGCAGCAAACTTCCATGGCGAAGTACAACTCTCTAGGATGGCTCTCTCCATTCAAGTACTTCTGTTTCTGTATTATTGGCTTAGAAGCAGCTCTTGTTATGATAGTCCATACTCTATGAAGGTAATGATCCCTTGAGTCAAGAGGGAGGAATTTCAAAATATAATCCATGGCATTATTTTCCAAACAAGAAAAACAAAACCCTGGAAAACAAGAGGATCAAAAAACACATTACAGCCCACAACTCATCAGAAGGTGAGCCAAGGTGGATAATCACAAGCTAAAAGTATAGCCAGAATGGCAGATGTTTTAAGAATGGAAAAGAGAAAATCTCAAAGGAGATAGCAATGATTTTTTTAAAAAAGTGGGGATGTTGAGGCATAAAAATGGAGCTTAATTTCTGAAGGAAATGAAGTGAAAATATTACACTGATTTTTAAAATGATTCTAATTTAAAAACCTCAACAAAATTGGCAGTCAATGTCTTAAACTCCTGCTAACAAGTACTTGCCAGTCTCTAAGTTGACCATGGTTTGAACTAACTGCTTGTGTTTCTTCTACCCTCTACTCCACCAACCAGAAAATTGGCATCAAGCACTGGTAGATAACACCTGTAATCCTCAAGAGGCTGAGATCTCTAGATTTCTGTTCAACACTCGCCTCGGTAGAACAGTCTGAGACTCATATCTCCAATTAGGCAGAAAAAAAGCCTGAAGTGGAGGCATGGCTTAAGTGTTAAAGCACCAGCCGGGAGTGGGGGGGGGTGGGGGGGTGAGAGAGAGAAAGAGAGAGAGTCAGTCCAGAGTTCAAGGCCCTGAGTTGAAGCCCCAGTAGTGGCACCAATAAAAAAAAAATCTCCAGAAAGTTGGCTACCATCCCAGCAACCATCTCTTCTTGAACTCTCAGTGTCATGGAAAAGAGCCTAGGTTGAACATAATAAACTCAAACCTTGCCTCTCCTCTTACCCTGGCACCACCTGCTCAACCTGCCTTCTTCCAGCCGTCTGGTTATCTCAGAGCATTTCAGCTTTGCTTTCCCTTGTTGTTCTGGTTCCTCTGATCTTTCTCCCATCCCTGAGCTTTGTTCTTCAAGCCACAGTTCTATCACAACATCTGACTTCTAGACTTTATGCTTAGATATGCTTACCTCCTTCCTCCCTGAGTCCCTAAGATTTCCCTTTGCTACTTAATTGTCCCCTGCTCTGATGCTTTTGATCACTCAAAGAATAGCTGTCATTGAAGCTCAGCTTCAATAGTGGACTATTCCATCCATCACTAACCTCTCTGAAGGGTCTTTTGAGTCTGGACACTGAAATCTAGTGGCGGTCCTTGCAGGATCTTCCTAGTTCACCACTGTCATCTGGTGGACAAATGTAGTTACTACATAAGAGTCTGGCCTCAAACATCCACCGGAAAACCAAAGGGTTTTTTGTTCCGTTCTTGAATAACAAAGTACCTTTAAGAGCTACCAGGTGCTCTACCTTAACTGATCATTACAGTCAAAAGGGAATTATCTCACGTCTGTATTCCTACAGGTCTGTTCAAATCCTGTCCCTGGTGGAAGCATAAAACATTCTTTCCAAACTCTTCTCTCCTGGAGAGTAGTAGCACTATGCTTTTTTACAAGCACTAAATAAATGTTGTGGAAAATTGAAAATCTAACTGTTCAAACCATGGGCCTATAATTAATGTGGAGGCAATTTATCTTAATTGTAAGTCAAATGCTGGAGACCTTTGCTTACCAATAGATTTGACTCCAGAAGCCTATTTTTAGATCTCTGTGTTTTATGAGGAATTTGAGCTTGCAGTCTCCAGACGCATTTCCACTAAAAAAAAGAAGAAGAAGAAGAAGAAGAATGCAAAGCACTTCATGGAAATTGAGGGGGGGGTTAGGAAGAGAGAACAAGGCAGAGGAGGAGGAGGAAGGGGAGGAGGAGGAGGAAGAGGAGCAGGAGGCATGTTCTTTGTGCACATTGGTTCTACAGGCAACTTTCTTTTTCTTTTTTCTTTTTCCTTTCCTTTTCTTTTTTTTTTTTGGGGGGGGTGGTCAGGCATGGGGCTTGAACTCTGGGCCTGGGCACTGTCCCTCAGCTCTTCAGCTCAAGGCTAGTGCTCTACCTTCCTTGAGCCACAGCGCCACTTCCAGTTTTCTTATGGTTTATTGGAGATAAGAGTCTCACGGACATTCCTGCCCAGGTTGGCTTTGAACCGTGATCCTCAAATCTCAGCCTCCTGAGTAGCTAGGGTTATAGGCGTGAGGCATCAGCGCGCCTTGGCTGGCAGCCTTCTTTTTGCTGTGGTTTTTTTCTTCAATTTTCTTCTGCCTTTGCCCATTGTCTCAGCTGTTCTCTGTGTCTCTCTGCCTCATCTACCTCCTGCCCACATTGTCCCCCCCCCCCAGCTTCCCTGCTCTGTGGCCAAGTGCCCTCCTCTGGGCTCCCTGCCCTCTGGCTTCTTGAAAAAAGGGATCAGGAGATAAGGGATAAGGAGTGCTATGAACTGAGGGTACATGTACCCTCAAAACCCATGTGTTGAAACCCTCATTGCCACTGTGGCTGTACTTGGAGAAGGGAAGTAGCCATGGTTAAATCATGCCCGGTAATCCTAGCTATTCAGCTCAAGTAGTAGAGCCGTAGCCTTGCCCAAGCCCTGAGTTCAAGCCACTAGATGCAGGGGGGTGGGGAGGAAGGGAGAGAGTTAATAAGGGTGGGGCTGTAATTCAGCAATATTGGAAACCTTATAAGGAAGATCAACCTCCTTTCATTATTATCTGCATCCACCCCGGCTGCAGTCCACGCAGAGGAAAGGCCATGTGAAAACAAAGTGAAGTGACCTTCAGAAAGTCAGGGCAAAAAAAGCCAGAAGCTGAATTCTGCTAGATCTGAACTTTGAACTTCTAGCATTTAGAAGGAGAGAAAAAATTAATTTTCTTTGTTTAAACTACACAGTCTGTGGCGTATGGGTAGGGCAGCTCAGCCTGAGCAATGCAAAAGGCCATATTACATGCTAACCTCATCCCAAATTCTACCACACCTAGAGCTGTGCTGGGCTCGGCTCACACTGCTTCCTCTACGCCTTACAGACCTAGAAGTGATAACGGCTTCATTCCTGGTAGCCTCAATACCTTCCTCCCTCATGACCAGCAGGTAATATCACCTCCTTAGGTCCCTCTTCCCCTCCGAGTGTTTGTCTCTGTGTACTAGTCTCTCTTTGTGTGTGTGTGTGTGTGCGCGCACGCACACACGCTCGCCAGTTCTGGGCTTGAACTCTTGGCTTTTGTGGTCAAGGCTAGTGCTCTACCACTTGAGTCACTCCACTTCTGGCTGTTTTGGGGTAGTTAATTGGAGATAAGAGTCTCATGGGCTATAGTGCCTAGGTGGACCTCAAACCACGATCCTCAGATCTCAGCCTCCTGAGAGGCTATGAGCCATCAACACCCTGTCAAACGTCGCATTTTTGTAGCAAGTTATACTAACTGATGCATTTGACTTAACTTGATTGCTTTAATAATGAACCCATCTCCTAAATGTGTCTGAAATGCTTGGGATTGATGTTTCAACATACGAATTTGTGAAGGATGCAATGCCACCCATAACACATGGAAAGAAAAGAGCAGATTTCACAAGAACTGGAAAAATAGAAACTGTGTCTTATGACGGTAGGAGGGGTTAGTCAGCTGTGTGTCACCATAGTGATGTTCCCTGAGATGATTAACTTAGAAAGAGAAGAATTTATTTTGATTCAGTTTTGGAGGCCTCAGTCCATGATCTATTTGGCTCCACTCTTTGGACCCGTGGTAGGCAGAATACCTCAGCCAGCCGAAGCGCGTGATAGAGTAAATCCACTCACTGCATAGTCAGGAGGCAAAAGGAGAAAGGAAAAGGAACCAAAGTGTCACAGTCCCCTTCAAGGGTACACTCCAATTACTTAAAGACCTCTCACTAGGCCCCTCCTCCTAAATGATCCAGCTCCTCGCAGTAGCACCACCCTGGAGGACCAAGTCTTCAATACATGGGCCATTTAGGGCACTCAAGATGCAAACTATAAGGGCAGTGATGGAGAAGGTAGGTCACAGGACAGGAGTGATGATGATAGAATCAAAAGGTAAAAATATGTATGCTAGTTGGGTGCCAAGGGCTCACACCTGTAATCTTAGCTATTGAGGAGGCTGAGATCTGAGGACAGAGCTTTGAAGCCAACCCTGGACAAGAAAATCTAAGAGATTCTTTATCTCCAAGTAACCACCCAAAATACAGAAGTGGAGCTGTCACTCCAGTGACAGAGTGCTAGCCTTAGCAAAAAAGCTAAGAACAGCACGTAAACCATGAGTTCAAGCCCTAGTACTGGCACAAAAAAAGGAGAAGCAGAAGAAGAGTCCAGATCATAAGTAAGTCTGAAGTCTGAGATGTGGCCCAGTGACAAAGTGCTTGCCAGGTAAGTGAAATGTCCTGGGTTCAATCCCCAGGGCCAAAAAAGAAAAGATTTTTTAAAAAATACACAAAATAAATAAGTCTTGGGAAAGAAGAATTAGAAATGTTTTCTCTAAAGGGGTAGAGGATCCAGGCCTGTTGGCTCTTGCCTGTAAACCTAGCTACTCAGGAGACTAAGATCTAAGGATTGTAGTTCAAAGCCAGACCAGGCAGAAAGGTCTGTGAGACTCATTCCCAATTAATTACAGAAAAAGCCAGAAATGGTGCTGTGGCTCAAGTGGTAAAGTGCTACTCTTGAGCAAAAGGAGCTCAGGGACATCTAGACCCAGAGTTCAAGCCTCAGGACCAGAAAGACAGAAAAAGAGGTAGAGACTCTCCCTCAAAATCCATATGTAGAAGCCCTAAGCTTCCAATTTGATGGTATTGAAGATGAGGCTGTTGGATGGTAGTTAAGAGTTAGATAATCTCATGTGAGTGGAGCTTTCATGATACAATTAATGGCCAATTCTGTCTGTCTGTCTGTCAGTGGGTCAGTCGGTCTGTCTGTCTGCCTGTCTGTCTCTATCTTCTCAATGAGAATGCAGCAGGAAGTCAACTGTCTGCAAGCCAGAATGAGCCTTTGCCACAGCCCACACCTTGTTGGAACCTTGATCTTGAACTTCCCACCTTCCAAAATTGGAAATAAATGTCTGTGTTGAAGCCACATGGACTCTGGTGTTTTGCTCCAGGATCCCAATAGATGACTAAGACATCTCTTTTGAGTAGTTTGTGTTTGTGGCACCTGTGGAAGGTCCAGATGGACAAGTAGGGTTTAGATGCAGGGATTTCAAGTTCAGGGGAAACAAACACTTGGACATTTCAACTTTGTCAGAGGGTGGATGAAGTGTCCAAAGGTACAATGAGGGTGTTGAGACAAGCTAAGGATGTAAGAGGTGCATGGGGGGAGGTACCACAGTGTCTAGTAAGGACACCTGGCTCAAGGATAGCAATGGCACTGAAGCTAGAGGCAGAGATTCAGGAAGCAAAGGTAACAAGTGGCCTGGAGAAGGGGAGGTAGGGAGGGAAGGTGTGCAAATAACGCTTGGGATTTATCACATGGAACATCTCAATGACTTTATCCATGTACTTGGAGTGGAATGTCGTATTCATGATGGTTCTGCAGAAGGCAAACCCCAAGAAGGAAGTAGAAGAAGCATGAACTGTTGGGTGGGAAGATTCTGAAGGATGAGGAGAGAGGGAAGATGACTAGATGGAGCATCCCCCGGCTGTGATGCAGGTGAGACACACATGAAGAGAGAGGCAGGGAAGAAGGAGACACATGGAAGAGGAGGCTCTGCATTCTGAGTGTCTGTTACTGGAGTCCCCCATCAGACACAAAGGCTGGAACTTAGTACCCGATTATGGCCAACCATGGCTGGCAAGCCCAAGTGCGACTCCATGGACAGGAGCTCCCAGGTGTAATCACTGGAGACCCTCAGCTCATTGTCTTCCTCGCAGCAGGTGCTGGCCCTCTTGAAGAAGATCTGAGCAGCATACTATCATGGCAGCCAAAGGTAAGTTCACTGATAAGCTGAGAAGAGAGGAAATGGAAGTAGATCCTCAGCAACCTGGCTTTCTGTGAAGCTCAGAACCATGTTGTGAGAACTCTTGCGAAAACAAAGACCTCTCCAGCACTGGCCTCTGCTGATGTAGCTAACCAAGGCCCACCAGCCAAGGGCAGAAGAAAGTCTCATTTATACTGATGAACTGCGGGGATGGACCAGACCCAGGAAATCGCTGATGGACACTTGTTTCTGCATTGTCCATTGTTCAATGTCTATTGACTTCAGATTATGATGTCTATGGTTCTCCTGCCAGAGTGGGGAACAAAGCTCTCTAGAAATGTACCACAATTCCTAGCTGCTTCTGAAACCTTAACAGAAAGTTAGAAACCTTTGAAGAATGCACTAACAACATTGCTATAGTGACCTGGGAGACAAAAATAATCTGATGTCCAGCAGTGGACTGGTGGCTAAGGGTGATTAGGTTTACTTGGAGAACCTGGCTGTTTTTCAGAGGTAAATGATGTGAGCACGCTGTGGCTCCTTCTCCACACACTGGACCCAGCTCCTTGTGGCCTGCCACACACAGACACCAGCACATTTCTCTGCTCTAAGACCAGAGAGGAGTTCTGTTGAGTCCTTCTGGTGAGCCCTGAGCTCACAGATCCTTCTTTCTCCTAAAACTCGAGGGATAATGCCTTATAGAGTAGGAAAGTCTGGGCTATAAAGGAATTGTTTCTGGAAAGAGCCTTGGTTAAAGACTATCCTTAGATAATAACAGGAGAATTCTCTCTAGAGATTTGCATTCCTTTCTAAGAGGTGATATTGTTTGCAGACAGCAACAAGGTTTCAATGTTTTCTCCCAGCTTCCTCTTTTAAATGATTTTGCAAAGTTATTTAATTCAAGTTTAATTTCCTTACCTAATGCATATAAAATAGATAGTTATACTATAATGTTAGCTATCATTATTCTTCATTTTAAACATCTCTTGGTAGATAAAACTTAAATTCATATTCATACTTTCTTGCTGTTACATAAACTTTGGAAGTATGTATGAGAAATGAAGGACAACAGGTTGAAAGCAAAACTCTCAATGAATGCATGCATGTATCTACGCAAACATGCACACACACAACATCAAAGAGATTAGTGATGTTTTCTCTTACTGCTGTATCTTAAGGCATACATGGTAAGGTATTTCACCATGACAGTTCTACACAGGCATAGAATGTACTTTGATCACATTTGATCTGATCATTACTCTTGGTCTTTTCTGTCTCAAGCAAACTCAAACTGTCTATCACCAGCTAAGTGCTGGTACTCACGCTTATGATCCTAGCTAAGCAGGTGGCTGAGAGTTGGAGGACCAAGATTCAAAGTCATCCTGAGCAGAAAACTCAATGATATTCCATCTCCACCAAAATTCTGGGCTGAATATATGGTGTAAGTGATAGGACACTAGCCAAACAAGCAAGTCACGTGAGCACAGTTCACTGATTTCAAATCTTTGTGCTAGGATAGAGAAGAGAACAAGCAAAGCTGTTACCAGCCACCGCACGCGCCTGTCTAATCACCAGGTGATGTGCAGCTAGCCATGTATAGCATGCAACAGATGCTCAGCAGCTGTAGTTGGAGAAGAGCTGGCACTCAAACCACATTCCCTTGTGAACCTCACTAGAGAGAGACAAAAGTGTGCATTTCTAGTCTTTAGAAGTATCCACATAAAAAGACATATGTGTTTGTTTTGATTTGATTTAAAAAAAAATAAGCTGTGTCATATTCCCTGGTCCCTTGACAAGCAGAAAAGATAGTGAACGTACTTCAGAGGAGGCTTGAAGCAGGCCTGGCATATTTGTCAGTGTTTTCAAGGTTGAGCAAGCTCTTGACATCATTATCAGCAACATTCACTAGGTGTTGACACTTCCGATTCCATATAAAAGAATCCAGAGGATTTCAGTTCAGAGACTAGATATAGGCACCTCAGTGACCCTGAAGTATTGAGAGTTTGCAAGAGATTCTCAGAGTACAGACTGAGAACCTCAAAGAGATATGGTGGAACTCAGTAACAAAACGAATCAAAAGCAATGTGGTGTCTTCTCCCAGGGGAAGGAAATAGGGACATGGTGCTCCTTTGCTTCTACATTTGATTTCCTCTAATCATGAGTCAGACCATACTGTATGTATTTAGTTCTGCAAACTGTCTGTTAGCACATTCATTCCAATGACACTCAGTCCTCTGCTGGTATTTCCAAATCCTGTTTTGGCAATTACCCACAATCCTATGCTCCACTGTCTGTAATTACATCTTTGCTTTTAAAAGCAATCAGAAATGATGAATCTAGCATCATAGTTCAGTCAGTACTAGCAAAGATTTTAACACCAGATGCACCTGAAGACACATTCTAACTGTAATGTGAGTGCTCTTAGTCTTCATCCCTCAGTTTCCCCACTTGTAAGGATAGGAATGGGAATGGAATTTTGCTCCCAACCATGCAACAAACCCTAAGTAAGTATAAGTATAAGTAGTTTAAGTATAGAGCTTCACATACTGTCAGGTACCTGATGTCCATTCAATAAACCATGAACAAAAGACAAATCTTATCACGTCTCTAGGTACTTGAAAATGCAGCCATTTCTTAAAACCAGACAAATGCAGTATCTGGAATTAGCATAGATTGCATTCTAAGGTCAGGTGCAGACAGTCCTCATTTTCATGAATGTAAAAATTAGTGTTCATTAGGAGCAGCTGTGTAACTTAGCAACAGCCCCCATTGGCTGGGTTATTTTTCACTTGCATATGCTGTTGTGGTGGAGTTTCTCTCTCCTCACTGTCAAAATCATGGTGCCTCATGAGTGGACAGGATCTATTTCAGCAAGATGAGAGGGATTTCTATCAAGACACGCTGGGCACTTCAGGGAAACCTTCAGTGTGTCTTAGTTAGAAGCTTCTTTTACTAAGACTAGTTATGTGAACAGGATTGTCCAATTATGGAGCCCATGCAGCGTTTGGGATCTGGGGAAAGCCATGCAGAGCATCTGTGAGAATCCTGCCTGGAGGGTCAGGCCACAATGGAAAGAGTAGCAAAGATGTCAGGGGACAAGTCCATGCCACTGCTCACCTGCTTCCTGTGTCTGTCAGAGCTGGCTTCTTGAATTGATAAGGAGAAATAACTCTTCTGAACAACTTACTTGTTTGTGACTTTTGTTAAAGAACCCTGTAGGGAAATACAGCTATCAGTCTATTTTGATTGCTTTGACTCACACTCAGTATCTCTCTCATTTTAGAATTCTACAAGGTTTCTGTGTCCATGAAAGACTAGTTGAAGAAAATGAGCTTAAGAACAACCTCAGAATGAGAAGCTGTAAGGTTTTCCATAAGCACAAGTTTGCCACTTGGATTTCATAACTCCTGAGTTAGCCAGGCACAGGTGGCTCATGCCCGTAATCCTATCTACTCCAGAGGCTGAGATCTGAGGATCGAGGTTTGAAGCTAGCCTGGACAGAGAAGTCCAAGAGACTCTTATCTCTAATAAACTACTCAGAAAAAGCTGGAAGTGTAGCTGTGGCTCAAGAGGTAGAGCACTAGCCCTGAGCAAAAGAAGCTCCAAGACAGCACCCAGACCCTGTGCTCAAGTCCCAAGACCAAAGCAAATAAATTCAAAACTTGTGGTATAATCCCACAAACCCAGGAATTTTCTTTTTCTTTTCTGGGAGTCCTTGAACTCAGGGTCTGAGCCTAGTCCCTGAGCCTCTTTGTGTTCAAGGCTAGCACTCTACCACTTGAGCCAAAACTCCACTTTCAGTATTTTTTCTTTTTGGTAATTTATTAGACACTTCTTTATTTTTTGGGGTCGGTAGTGGGGATTGGGTGTTGTCCTTCAGCTCTTCAGCTCAAGGTTAGTGCTCTGCCACTTCCACAGCACCACTTCCAGCTTTTTCTGTGTATGTGGTGCTAAGGAATTGAACCCAGGGCTTCATGCATGCAAGGCAAGCACTCTACCACTGAGCCATTAGAGATAATAATCTCACAGACTTTCCTGCCCATGCTGGCTTTGAACTGTGATCCTCAGATTTCAGCCTCTTGTGTAGTTAGGATTACAGGTGCAGGGCCTACAGTTTGTTCTTTATTGTTAGTTATCACTTGGATAGCTTGAGTGCCAGTATGCAGAATGAAGATGAAAAGGAGCATCTCATGCTTCGAGACACTGCTTTGTTTTCCAACATCCTGCCCTTAAAGGACAGACACATTTGTGATATCACCTTGTCTGAAAACTCCAACAGGATCATGCATGGATGACGATACGTCCTCATGAACATCATGTTTAATTGCTTGAGGAAAGCTGTTGTAAGCACTTCCTCACACTGTCAAGGACCAGAGCTAGAGCACTCTGTTGCACACATGCTGATAGAGTCCATGAACACTGTGTGCAAGCGCTGTTCTATGTGCTTTTCACACATTCACTCCTTTCCTCCTCCCAACATGCCTACAAGATGAGCAACATTCTAATTTTAGCCCGTTGACATGTGAGGAAACTAAGTCTAAAGAGACACCAAGTTACTTCTTTAGATTATCACTCACCCAATATGTGGTAAAGGGCAGATCATTGCTTTAATTAATGATTCTTTTCTCCTTATTGCCTCCTCCTCTTCCTTCTTTGCTTCTTTCTCTTCTTCTTCCTCTTCCTTTTCCTCCTCCTCCTCTTCTTCTCCCTCCCCCTCCTGCTTTGTTCTCTCCTCTCCCTCTCTCCTTCTCCTTCCCTCCCCCCTCTCTCTTCCCCTCTCCTTTATGATCTTCAGAACCAGTGCTGCTGCAGTGTCAATAGATCTGAAAGAACTATAGCATGGCCTTTGAGCCCAATGAAGCTTCTTCCCAGGCTGGTAGAATGAAAGCATGTGTGCCCCCCCCCAGGTTTCTTACTCCATGTGAATAGAATAACCCATAAACTTAGGGAGCACATAGCAGTGCCTTGAGCTCACTTGTGTTCTTAGTATCCTGTTACATCAGTCATTGCTATATCTGGATATGGTTTGAGTGTGTCAGAAGCTTGGTCCCCAATAGAATGATTTTAAGAGACAGTGGAACCTTTAAGTGGAAAAGCCTAGTGGGATGTCACTACTGGTCCTTCACAAGGTTCTCTTGAGCTTCTGGATATGTGATTTTATCCTCTTATGTGGGCCCCTATCATGATGCTACTCGCTGTGAAGTCACCGGTCAAGAGAGCCATCCATAAACCAAATTTATGGGACAACCCAGTCTTGAATTGTAAACCTCCCAAACTGTGAGCTAAATAAACTTCTTCTCCTTGTAAAGCATCCAGTCTTAGATATTTCCTTATAGCAACAGAAAACTAATATGAGAGGACATAGAGATAACAGCCTTCACTCAAATCCCAAGTATCTTCCCAGCTGCCTTTCATCACCAGCTAGGTGTTGTGTGGTCCAGCTCCCACAGGCTACGGTTCTGTCTCTTTGCAATGACAAGTCACATTTGTCCCTGGATAGCCATTTGATACACAAAAAGAATCTTCCTGAAGGTGGGAGTCCTGGCAGAACACAGTAACAATAGAAACAACCACATCTGTAAGATCAATAATAATAACCAATCGTTGTTAAGCAAATCACCAGTATTACATCATTCATCCTAGCCAACATCTCCATGATGGAGATTCTAACAAAATTCTACTTTCTACACATGATGAAACTGAGGGCCAACAAGGTTTAATGATCTGTCTGTCAAGCAGAAAAGGTCAAAAGCTATGTACATATGACCATATAAGATGATGCTAAGCGAAATAAACCTCAAGATAGGGACAAAAGAGGTTTTATCTTCGTTTCCATTGTTTTAAATATACTTATAGTGATTGTTTTGTTTCTTTTGTATGTTCTGCCCTCATGGTATAACCTCTGTTGTCACTGTATTTGGTTCTGGTACCCTGTATCTTGTATATACATTTTTCTAATTTAGGGAAGGGAAGGGAAATAACAAAATGCTGAAACAAGGACACAGGTTGACCCATTGTAACAGTGAGATGTACAAGACACTATGTTGAAAATGAACTTTACAACTTCGCGTGGAGGGGGGAGTCGGTGGAGGGAGGAATTGGGGAGCTTGGGAGGGAAGGGATGGTAGGGGGAAAACAAAGGAGGGGTAACAATGCTCAATAGGAAATGTACTCATTACTTACTTGTGTAACTGTAACCCCTCTGTACAGTATCATTACAATAAAAATATTAAAATTAAAAAACAAAAAATAATAATCTGTCTATGACTCATAACTAGTATTTGAAGAGCTGTACTGGTTAAGTAAACGCCCCCCCCCAGCTGGTTCCAAGTATCTTCTTATGCCAATGATACAGTTTTAAGAAGGCATAGACCTAGGATCAACTGCCCGCTGGTTCACTTTAAAGTGTCAATGCCTCATTTTCCCATCTATAAACTGGAGAAGCCAGGTATGATTTCTCCTCATGTTGCTGGAATCCTGAAAATCTTTGATGTCCCCAAATGCCAAGGGTCAGGGGTCAGGGAAGAAAAGGCCAGATAACATCCCAGTGGCTATCACTGTAATATCAGAATGTGGTCACCAGATGACAGCATTGTCCCTCACTTTGATGGAGCTCCCAAAGACCTACTTGCTTCCAATAAATTCCACCCATGTGCTTATTGTGAAAAGAAGCTACTTTCTTCTCCTAGAGGCTTGGTGCCAACAAGGGTACCCAAAACGCATCTATTATAGATGTTGCAGCAAATCAATACAATCTCACATCTTTCTCTTGATAATTTTTAAGTATTTGGTCATTCTAGCACATTCTGGGGGAAACAGAGTTGTCAGACACTCTTTGACAGCCCACGGCTTGTTCTAGGTTTTCGTGTTGAGCTCCCCAAACATCTCATGAGAGGTGTGGAAGCAGATGACTGCCCTTCACATCTCAGGACAGGGAGGGAAGGAAGCCTTTGGGCTGCTCACAGCCTCTTGAGGCCCCAGCCTTGCTTAAATGCTGAAGCCAATCAAGGATTTGTTACCAAACACAGTGCAATTGCACCTTTCCTGTTTCTCAGCTTTATTCAGGCAAAACGGTAAAAAAAAAAAAAAGACAACACTTTTTTTACAGGCTAAATTCTCAAACATGCTTTTAAAAGAAATCAAAACCTTCTAGAAAACTTTTCTGAACATTTACTACAACACTAGAGTTCTTTGGTTTCCAATTAATACAGACCCTAAGACTTCTTGGTCTAAGCTAGGAACACACAAGTAGCTGGGAACAAACAGTCCCAACAGGAATAAGGCCCAGCTGCTTCTAGAGATGGTGAATGGGGCCATCCATGCAGTGACACCAGGAGAAATTGAACACTGCATAATGCTGCATAAAAATTCCCACAGTTAGTAGGCGCCAGTGGCCCACACCTGTAATCCTAGCTACTCAGGAGGCTGAGATCTGGGGATCATGGTTCAAAGCCAGCCCAGGCAAAAAAGTCCATGAGACTCTTATCTCCAATAAGCCATGAGAAACTGGAAGTGGCACTATGGCTCAAGTGGTAGAGTGCTAGCCTTGAGCTGAATAGCTGAGGGACAGCACCCAGGCCCAGAGTTCAAGCCCCACAACTGAAAAAAAAAAATTCCCACTGTGAATGTCAGAACTGAGCTTCAGGATTTACATAATTAGAAGGGAAATAAAATCATAGATACACTTTTTCTCATATCAAAATATTAATCAGCAATGCAGCAAAGATAAAGAAATTACCTATAGTGACAAAGGAATGTTATTATATTGAAGAGAAATTTTTACTCCATCTATAAAGAGCCCTGAAAGTTCTGGGTCCTTGGGAATAGGAATATAAACCTACAATATAGATATAATTCACAGGGAAGCTATTTTAAAAAGGAATGATCAGGTTGGAGCTGTGGCTCAGGTGGTAGTCACTTACCAATAAGTATAACGCAGTCAATATTGAGTTCAAGTCCCAATCTTAGGGAAAACAAACAAAAACAGCAATTTAGAAATAAATATTCTCTCCAACCTTCCCTTCACAGGATTGAGAAAGATTGAAAGCTAGACTGATTGAAAGCTAGAAAGATTGAAGCTAGATCTCAAATTTCCATGGTTTCTACAAACTTCTTTCATTCTCTCTGTGACTGGACTTGACCTACAGAATGATTGTCATAAACCTAGCACTCCTTTGTTTATTATGATTTTGTTTTCTAGATTAAAGATAATATAGCATTACCTCATTTCCTGGTTTTTCAAATCTATACCAGTTGTCATTTCCTCTTCTCTCACTTTTGGAGAAAATTCATGCTCCAAAAACCATTGTGAATCAATACCTGCCTATCTAATGCAATGACCAGAGTTCAATCTCTAGTTCAAAAAATAAACTAAAATTTAAAAACAAGCTGAGGATCGGTGGCTCATGCTAAATATTAGATACTCAGGAATCTAATTTCTAAGGACACTGTTTCAGAGCTGCCTAGACAGGAAAGTGCAAAAGACTCTTTTTCTTTTTCTTTTTTTTGGTCCTGGGGTTTGAACTCTGGGCCTGGGTACTGTCCCTCAGCTCTTCAGCTCAAGGCTAGCACTCTACCACTTGAGCCACAGCTCAACTTCTGGTTTTCTGGTGGCTAAGTGGAGATAAGAGTCTCACAGACTTTCCTGCCCAGGCTGGCTTTGAACCATGATCCTCAAATCTCAGACTCCTGAGTACCTAGGATTACAGGTGTAAGCCACCAGTACCCCACCATGAAACTCTTATCTCCATTTAACCACCAAAAAGCCAAAAGTGGAGCCATTGCTCAAGTGATAAGCATTAGCTTTGAACAAAAAAGCTCAGGGACAGTGCTCAAGCCCTGAGTTCAAATGCCAGACCAGCACACTCACATAGACACACAGACACACAGACACAGACACACAGACACACACACACACACACACACACGTGCACAAACACACCATAATAATAATAATAACAACAACAACAAAAATAAAAAACAAGTCCTAAGTTTCTGGTTAAATTAATTGGTGGTATAAAACATCTTAGAAATGATGTTGAGAGCTGGGCACCGGTGGCTCACACCTATAATCCTAGCTACTCAGGAGGCTGAGACTGAGGATCTTGGTTCAAAGCCAGCCCGGACAGGAAAGTCCATGAAACTCGTATCTCCAATAAACTGCCAGAAAACTGAAAATGATGCTGTGGCTCAAGCTGTAGAGTACTATCCTTGAGCTGAAGAGCTGAGGGACACAGGCCCAGATTTCAAGTTCCACAACTGACAAAAAAAAAAAATAGAAATGATGTTGAGAAAATGATTTTTAAATGTAGGGTAATTGTAGTTGAATTATTAAATTTAATGGGATTGTAAATACAATCGGCATTATAATAGGATGAATAGAGGGGTTATCCATAATATCAGAACAGTAACTATATCCGAGTACAATATTTTTTGAAGTTTAGAAATCCTAACTTTAAAATAACATGGTATCTTACCAAAAAATTCTGCCCATTAGGTGATTAATTTGGTTTTTTATCTTTTAAAATCATGTTTCCTTGTTTCTGTGATTACTTTTCAACTTTCCTTAGCACTATACTTCACTTGCTTCTTAAAAATAAGTCAGATAATGAGTACCTACTTTTCTGGGCAGTGTGAACTCCTCCCTTTTTTCTCCCATTTTTTCCCTCCTGACTCCCCTCCCCTATAAGTTGCATACTTCATTTTCAATATGGTGTCCGGGAAGTACCACTGCTGCATTTGTTCACCCTTTGTCCCTCTATTTCTGTGCTCCCCCTCATTCTCCCCAAAACAGATAACTTATACACAAGACCAAAACTGCAGAAATTTTAAAAAAACAAAAGATAATTCTTTAGAAGAGTATTAAGTATACTAAAAACTAAATAAGCATAGTCTTTTGTTTACAGAAATTGAGAGAAGACTGTATTGAATGTCTATAATTCACTCATGTCAATTAAAACTACCTGGCATCATCTGAAAATCAAAAGCAGATACACAATGTTTCAAATACATAATACCATAAGCATACTGAACACATGACTTTTATAGGAAAATCAATATTATCATAATGTTCTCATTTCCTTATATAATGATAAAGTGAATAGTAAAACTCTGCTGGGAGATTTTTGTTTCTCCAGAAATCATTATTGATCAATGAGTAAGACTGTGGCAGAAATCACTCACCATCAGATGTGATTGTGGGAAAGATACATCAACATCCTCTGCTGGCTCAGGCATCATTTGCCTTTATAAAACATTGCTTAACTGCAATATCTGGGGGTCTGGAGAAAATGACCTTCATTTCACATAATTTATAAGATGTTCATAACATCCAACAAGTTCTGACAGTCATTTTTCTTGTTTATTATACAACCTACCACAATGTCTGCTCATGTAGCTTGGGCACACCTCCATTTCCACAGCCTACTATTTTCCATGTTTCCGTGCCCTAAAGGAAGACCATATCTCCATCATGGCAACAGTACAATTATAAAATGGATGGTCATGAGAACAAAGGTCTTGTAGAGGTACCCTCCTATGCACAAGCCTGTGGTTTTACACTCCAAAATTAACAAGAGGTCTACCTCATGTCACCATGTATTTTATTGGGTACCTACAGAATCCCAGTACTGCAATGGTACCTGTCCTTACTGGCTGAGGATCTACTTAAAAAGCCAAGTCTAATATACGTAAAACAACAGCTAATGTTGAAGACATGCTGAATCAAGCAGCAGGGGGATTTTAACAGGTTTACATACAAATCCCAGGGTAATATTCAGCCTGGGCTTTTGCCATAGGTTCTTCAGGAAGGACTAAATAAATAAGGAATAAAAATGAATAAAAAAGCATAAAAATCCATCAGGACTAAAACAGGCACTAAAAGACCAGTCCTACTCCTCTCTCCCCAGATATAAAGAAACCCAAGGATTGCTCAAAGAATTATTTTTTTAATGGAATGACCATGATGTGTTCTTTTGGGGCTCATTGGTTGTGACGAATGTACTACTCTGGCAGGAGATATTGATGGAGGCTGGGATATATAGGAACAGAGTGTTTATGATTCCAGAATAGAAGATGACCTTGAAAATGAAATTCGGTCGGAGGTGTAGCACCCAATCCTCTCTGGGCCCTGAAAAGCACCATTCCTGTCACATAAACTCACCTGCCCCAGCACCTGTCCACACCTTGGGAGCCACCACTATCCAAGTTTGCACACTGACTCTCCCCTACTCCCGTAATCCTCAGCTCCATATGCAGAGCTTTTCCTAAGGAAGGGATGTGACCAATCCCCAAGCCTGGCATGCCATTAACTGAGTTCATTGAGTATTTGCTTTGTACTAAGCACTGTAGTGGTACTAGAAAATTAATAGTGAGAGTAATGTGTCATCTATGTTATAATTCCTACAACTTATTGAGGAGTAAAGAGTATATCTGTAAAGTAATCCATGTGCAGTTTCAAGACAGACATTATAAATATTTGTCCAGTTTCTTAAAATCTTGCTCTATAGGCAGATATATTCTATAAAACATATAATGCTAAATGAAATGAACGCCAAGACATGGACACAAGGGTTTTTTTGTTGTTGTTATTTATAATGTACTATGTGAATTTTTTTTGTTTCTTTTGTATGTTCTTCCTCCTATGGTATATCCCCTATTGTAACTGCATTTGACTGGTATTGTGTGTGTGTGTGTGTGTGTTTGTGTTTATTGAATTAGGGAACAACAGAAAGGAGACAAAGGACAAGTGGGGAACCAATGAAACAATGGTATTCACAAGACAATATGTTGGAAATGATCTGTACAACTTGGGGGGATTGGAGAGAGGGAAAGTTTGAGGGAAGTTTGATGACAAATGTACTCATTACCTTACTTATGTAACTATAATCCCTCTGTACATCACCTTGACAATTTAAAAAAAATTTAAAAGACCTAAAAAGAATAGATATGTGTGTATGTGTGTATATACAGACACATGTGTATATATACATATGTATGAATATATATGTATATACATATATGTACATGTGTCTGTATATACACACATATACATATATATACAGAAACGTGAGTGTGTGTGTGTGTGTGTGTGTGTGTGTGTGTGTGACCTAAACTGAATTACAATGATCTTTTGTTCTGGATGATAACCAGCACTTATTTTCTAAAAGGTGTTTCAAAAACTGATCATGCCTAATCTTTAAAATTTAATTCACTGACAATGAAATCATATAACTATTGACTTTAATCTGTGATTAAGCCTATCCTCTTTATGTATGTAAATCATGAAATAATTAGGTCTTCATGACTATGTTCCCATATTCCTTCTCTTTTTTTTTTTTTTTGGTCAGTCATGGGGCTTGAACTCTGGCCTAGGTGCTGTCCCTGAGCTCTTCAGCTCAAGACTAGCACTCTACCACTTGAGCCATAGTGCCACTTCCAGTTTTTCATGGTTTATTGGAGATAAGAGTCTCATGGACTTTTCTGCCTGGGCTGGCTTTGAACCATAATCTTCAGATCTCAGCATCCTGAGTAGCTAGGATTACAGGTGTGAGCCACCAGTGCCCATTCCATATTCCTTCTTTTCACAAGAGACCACAGCCTATCTGGAGAGAACTGATGAAGCTGTGTATTGGTGACTGCTGAGTTCTGATTGGCAGAACATAAATCTGCATGAAGCAAACAGACTGTGCTTGAGAAGGAAGGCTATTAAGGTAGCAAATTCTGAGAAGAGGGGCCTTAGGAGGGTATTGTGATGATTTATTTCATGTGTCAACAGGATGAGAATTATAGTATCCAGATGTGTGGCTGACCAGCAGTCAAGCTGCTTCTGTGAAAGAATTTTGTATTTATGATCAGCATCTACAGTTAACTGGCCATAAGCAGATTATCTGATAATGTGGGCAAGCCTCATCCAAACAGTTGAAGGCCCTAATTAAAAGCAAATACTAAAAAGTAAATTTTTTAAAAAAAATTAAAAAAGCAGTCAACCCAGAAAACAATCGAAATTCTGCTTGATTTCGAGCCTGTCCTATGGATTTTTAGACTTGACAAATCAACAATCACATCAGACAATTCAACAATCACATCAGACAATTCCTATAACGACTCTCTTCTCCTCTTTCCTTTCTTGTCTTCTCTTCTTCTCCCTTCCCCGCTTTACCTTTCCTTTTCTCCTTCCCTCCTCCCTCCACTCCCTCCTTCCTCCTCTTGTTCCTCTTCCTCCTCCTCTTCTTTTTCTTCTCTCTATGTCTGTCTCTTTCTCTCCCTCTTTCACTGGTTCTATTTCTTCTCTGGAAAATGTCAACTAATACAGAATTCATTCAGTAAAAAACATAGGCAGTGACTAAGACTAAGAGATTAAGTGGGGAGGTGGGATTTGCAGGATTGCTCTGAATGGGAAGAATTAGTCCACCATAATGGGGTTCTTTTCTCAGAGTGCTATCCTAGGAAAAACTCTGGGCTGTTGAGTGGCCCACAGTGGCAGTGGGGGGATGGAAGACGGGCTTTGGAGGTCTTTAATTGAAAACTTAGTATCTTCAAGTATACATAAATGTATACTTTTATACATTTATATAAATGTATATACCATATTTTGGTAGATTCCAGAGGGAACTCAAATGATGTAATTCCTCTAGAAAGTTTAACTCACAGTCTTACTAAATGAATACCAGGAAATAGGCACTCTGAAAAAGATGGGAGGGGCCAAGGGAAGGGGTAGCAAATGAAGAGAAGTGAGGTAGGAGGGGCAAGAATGCAGATAAGACTTCAAGGTACATCCTACAAAATTAAGAAGAGTGAGGAAGAGGTGGGATTGGGAAGGGTGGATGAGAACGTTGAAAGGGGTGACATTGATCAGGATGTATTGTATTCACAAACTGCCTTGTTGACTGGCAATCCTTTTGTGCAACTACTTAAAGATGAAAGAATTCTTAAAATAAAACCTATCTCCAAAGGCAGTTGTTTTATTTTAATCTTTATCAAGAGAAACTCAAGATTAAGCTCCATACTGCAGAGAATCACCAAAATCAAGTCAATGGCAGAAGCCATGCCTGGCAAAAGCAATGAGGCTGGTGCAGACAGGGTACCCCAGGATCATCCTATTGTCAGTTGACCTGTCCCATGGGTGAGGATTTGGCTACTACGTGGGGATGTTGGAAAATTATGAATTGCTTTTATGTATGTGGACAGTCCTGCATGAGCTCAAGAAGAGTTTGTGCTATAATCTATTAAAACATAGTACTCCTGGGGCACTGTTACTAGACCAAAATCAATGGAAGCATTTGGAGGGAAATAGCTGCTGTGGGTAGATTGTGAGCTTAAGTACTGTTTTTTGTATCATGTAACTCCCATGTCTTTATTCACTATTCAAAAGCATCAATACCCACAGCAGCTACACCAGGCCTAGTAGCTAGCCTATAATGAGGTTTTTTTGTTGTACTGCAAGGTATTAATACAGGAAAATCCAAGTAAAATTATCATTTTTATTGCAACTAATTGAGAATTGGTTCCTTGCTTTGAAGTTGAAACTATTTCAAAAACTCTTCATAGGCTTTAACACAAATAAGCACACAGGGCCCAGAAAGAGCCTTGCTGCTCAATGATGACTCATTCTGTTTGTGACTAATGGAGCACAAATCTCACAGAACAGAGCTCACTTATGCTCCTGCATCTGGGCTAGAGAAGGACCAAAGCAATAAGAATTTCAATACAGGGTCTCTTTTGAAGTTAGCATCATTGTAGACTGTTGGTTTTTTTACTCCTCTCAAAATGGAGTCACCAAAACAAAATCCAGATTAATATTTTACAAATGATTGTATGGACCCTTTGACACATACTACTGACACATCAATATAAACTAATGCCTGCATCTGAAATGTATAAGCACATGCATGTGCACTCTCTCTCTGTATCTTGTCTCCTTGCTTCTTTCTCATTCTTTCTCTCTCTTCCTTTCTTCCTCTGTCTCTCCATGCTCAAGCATCTACCTCCCTTACTTCAATTTCCACACTCTTTCCTATCCTTAGACAATCATCAGAATCAAAAATGGTATCAACATAGAATCCATTACCAAATCTAGAGCACAAATGTCCAGATGAGTTACCTACATTAGATTCCAGAACTGAGAAAGGAGAGCAGACAACATTCCTCCCCTAGATTCTGAAACATCTCCCCCCAGGTATTCTCTGGGAATGAATGTTCATTGCCTTACTCATGTAACTGTAACCCTTCTGTACAGCATCTTTACAATAAAAAGACCCCAATAGCAGAAGTTGTTTTCATGCAGGAAATAACAGGAACATCTGTGAGTCATTAATCTTTGGGGAGCAGTGACGTTTTGGATCCTTCAAGGTTTGCTATTCAGCAAGAATTACTTCAACCTATCCAGTGTCTTATACTGCACCTGCCATGTACCAGTCAGTGTCAACACAGCAGTCGATACAACAATGGACAAGACACAAGGGGCTCTGCCCTAAAGAAACCTTCTGCTTACTAGTGGTTAAAAAAAAAAATCTAAGGCGGGCGCCAGTGGCTCATGCCTGTAATCCTAGCTACTCAGGAGGCTGAGATCTGAGGACTGCGGTTCAAAGCCAGCCCGGGCAGGAAAGTCCATGAAACTCTTATCTCCAATAAACTACCAGAAAACCAGAAGTGGCGCTGTAGCTCAAGTGGTAGAGTGCTCGCCTTTAGCTGAAGAGCTGAGGGATAGTGCTCAGGCCCAGAGTTCAAGCCCCATGACCCACCAAAAAAAAAAAAAAAATCTTGCATGAGCAAAATCTAGTCAAGCTCCTCCAAACTTCCTTCTCAAACAGGCATTGACAGCCTATAAAGACTTGTACAAACACTAACGTAGTTCCTAACAGTTAATGCTCAAATCTCTGACATGATCCCAGGACCCATGAAAGGAGCGTCCTGAGAAAATTTCTCAGGACCAAAGAATTTCTTATAAGCCTGGCACCAGTGGCTCATGCCTGTAATTCTAGCTACTCACAAGGCTGAGATCTGAGGATCATGGTGCAAAACCAGCTCAGGCAGGAAAGTCCATGTGACTCTTATCTCCAATTAACCACCAGAAAACCAGAAATGGTGGTGTGGCTCAAGTGGTAGAGCACTAGCCTTGAGCTAAAGAGCTCAGGGACATTGCTTAGGCCCAGAGTTCAAGCACCATGTGACTGATTTTTAGAAAAAGAATTTCCTACAGGTTACAGCCAACACCTGAGAGTAAGGTCCTGGCTCACAATTCCTGTGGCAGGGGGCAGCCTATGCTCACTAAAGTTGGCAAACCCAGATTGATTTACATTCACAAATCCCTACCCCTTCCCACTGCTTATAATTTGTCAGGTGTCTTGGCTCTGGCTCATCTTCCTTCTGACTCCCTCATTTGTTTTTTTTTTTTTGGGGGGGGGTCTGGTTGTGAGGCCTGAACTCTGGGCCTGGGCGCTGTCCCTCAGCTCTTCAGCTCGAGGCTAGAGCTCTACCACTTGAGCCACAGCCACTTCCGGCTTTTTTCATTTTGCTTATGTGGTGCTGAGGAATAGAACCCAGGGCCTCAGGCATGCACGGCAAGCGCTCTACCACTGAGCCATCTTCCCAGCCCCTGACTCCCTCATTTGTACCTTAAAACACCCAAGCACCTTAAAGCTGAATTTAGCTCATATTAGATTCTTCTCTTCATTGTAGTGTATGTTACTGATCAAATCTTTACAACTTTAATTAGTGTTTGATCTTATTTATCTTTGACAGAACCAAGACAAGCTGTCATTCAAGGAGATTCCATCAAAGGGAATCTTCAGCTAGTTCAGGATAAGATCAACTATGCCACAATGAAAACCATCCTCACAGTCAACGTTTACCCAGGGAAGGTATTTCTCACCCATGTGACTCCAGTGGTTGCCCTCAGACCATACCATTTCATGATTGGTTCTCCTCCTCAATGTGCTCTGCCCAGAAGATGGAAGAGTTGAGCTGAGATTCACACTGCTGTGGGAAGTGCCACCATTTCCCTCCTATGGCAGTGGCCAAAACGTGTCACAACAGATTGGCTAGAAGGTATCATCTGTCCTAGATTCAGGACTACAATGGCAGCATGATTCCAGGACCTGAAGATGGATAAAGGTAGACAGGATAGGGTGAATGGCTCAGATTAAAGAAATCATCTCCGGGTTTCATGCTTTATGAGGTGTAATCCAGACAGTTGAGGTACTCTTTGCCTTTGCAAAAGTGTACATGTCCCATCACCCTCTCTGCTTTCATCTGTAAATAATTGATCTTTGCTGAGACTGAAACAACATACACATATCCCCTCCCAAAAAATCAGCATTGTCATAAGAGGAACAGGGGAAATAATTTTATAAGGAGGAATCAAAAATAATAATTCAGGTGTATTACACCTGAATCCAAGCTACTCAGGAGGTCTGAGGATTGCAGTTCATAGCCAGCCTGGGAAAAAAAATAACAATAATCGAGGAAACTCTTATCTCCAATAAACTAATAAAAAGTTAAGAGTGAAGGTGTGACCCAAGCAGTAGGGCACCAGCTTTGTGCAAAAAAGCAAGAGGCCCTGGTTCAAGCCTCAGTTCCAGTTGTAAAAAAATAAGAATTTTGAAAGGGAGAAGGTTAAAGGGGGTGACATTGTTTAAGATACATTATATTTCTAAACTGTTTTGTTAAGTGGCAACTCAATATACTCCTACTTAAAGATAACAAAAAAATTCAAAAAAATTATAAAGGAAAGAAAGACTTATTATTAGAAAATTAAGAATATACTTGAATCTCAGGGCTGGGAAGGTGGCTCAGTGGTAGAGTGCTTGCTTTGCATGCATGAGGCCCTGGGTTTGATTCCTCAGCACCACATAAGCAGAAAAAGCTGGAGGTGGTGCTGTGGCTCAAATGGTATGGCACTATCCTTGAGCTGAAGAGTTCAGGGACAGCTCCCCGGCCCAGAGTTCAGGCCCCACGACCAACAACCACAACAACAACAACAAAAGAATATACTTGAATCCCAACTTTGACAAATTAAGTAAGAAAGGTAAACAGAAAAGAGCTGGTTTTCTACTAATATTCCAAGTCTGCTTCCTAACTCAGAGAAGACAAGGCTGGAAAAACTTTCCAAAAACAAAGTTTACAAGAATGCTTGGAAAATGCAACTTAACTTTATACTCAACTCATGTTAGACAAAAATGGAAAAACTTGCCATTGTATGCTTGGAAAATGCAATGTAACCTTCAAATCAACAGATACACCAGGCAAAAATTCTAAAACAACAAGGGAACTAGCAAGCCTATCAAAGCCTCTGAATTAATTGCAAATACTTGCAAGCAAGCCAATACATTGCTCCAAAGGAAGGAGTTTCATTTTCTCTAAAAGAAAAAGCTATAAATACTCTTCAACTTTTCTAAAATAGTGATTCTGTAAGAAATTGAAATCCAACTAAATGAGAAATTTATCCTAAGGGAACAAATTTATTGCCCTTCTACATTAAGAATCAATTGTCAATACCTATTAAGATTTTTTTAAATATTCACACCTACTCATTAGCTAATTCCATATTAGGGGCTTATCTTTAGTAAATAAACTGCTTTTGAGGAATAAAATAAAATTTTAAGCACAAAGATACTCATTTTCCTGAACAATTAGAAATAATATAGTTATTCTATCAAAAGAGGCAAGCAGACTATTTGGAAGATTGTATGTCTATCACTATAAACTAACTAATACATTGCTCAACAGATCTGCCCTTTGAAAAGGACACTCAGTACCATCATTCTCGTTATTCAGTAACTATTTTTGGTAATTAATGTATTAATGTAGAACATGCCTTTTTATTGTATTCTTTTTCATATACAGACATGTGCTGTAAGTAATCTTTTAGTCAATGATATATGGTGGTAGTCCCATTAAATTAAAATGGATCTTTAAAAATTCCTTTCACCTGGTGGCATTTGATCTGTCCTAATATTGCAGCACAGCATATTTAACTTGTGTGGATTCTTCTGTAAACAAATTTACTGTATTACCAGTACATAAATTATATACAGTATCTAATAATTGGCAACAAATTATATATGTATATATTTCCTGCCTTATTTTTAGCTCTATTTTACTTTTAGCACTATTTTGGAGGGAGCTCATTATAAAATGAAAGCTTACTAGCAAATGCTGCACTGTGTTCTTCTTGCTGCAAGCTCCTGTATATTACTGTGCCTTTGATTACATTGCTTTTCCCTTGCATTTCATCTAATCTCATGTTGGAATCTTTTGTCATGGCTCTAGGAGCAGTAGGATATACCATAAATATCCTAAGTGTGAGATAACACGCAGATTTGTATGGGTACACTGTATGGTGTTTGCAAATAAAGTCATCTAACCACATGTTTCTCAGAACATATCCCTATTGCTAAGTGACCCATTATTATACACAAATATACACTGAGAGTGTAACACTTAACAAGATGCCACAAAACAATCCAAACATGACTCAGTACTTCCACAAGCATCAGCACACAGGTAACACATAGGCATGGTTTCTGAAAGTTCTCACTCCATTGTTGAATAAGAAACTAAAAGAATGATTTGTTTGATGCTGGAGGGGATGTGGCCAGAAGAGAACCCTACTGCATTGTTGGTGGGAGTCTAAACTTGTTCAACCACTTTGGAACGTAGTATGGAGTTTCCTCAAAAGACTCCACATATTGCTCCCCTATGACCCAGCAATCCCACTTTTGGGCATTTACCCAAATGATCACAAACAAGGCCATACCAAAGCTACCAGCACAACTATGTTTATTGCAGCATTATTCACCATAGCTAAGATATGGAACCAACCCAGATGTCCCTCAGTAGATGAATGGATCAAAAAAATGTCGTATATATACACAATGGAATTCTATGCCTCCATCAGAAAGAATGACATTGCCCCATTTGTTAGGAAATGGAAAGACTTGGAAAAAATTATATTAAGTGAAGTAAGCCAGGAGCAAAGAAACATAGGTCCCATGGTTTCCATTTGTAATAACTAGTTTGTGTCTGAGACAAGCAGAAACAGTCAGACAAGTTGATGTTAGGCAAAATGAACCCCAAGATAAGGACTTAAGTGGTTTTCTTTCTTGCTATTGTTTCTAACATTTTTATAAGAGGATTTTTGTTGCTTTGTATACCCCTCCCCCATGGTATAACCCCTGATTTCACTGTATTTAATGTTGGTATAATTTGTGGAGGGGAAGGGAAGAAAAACAAATTGTTTAAATAGGGATACAGGTGGACCCATTACAACAACGAAATGTGCAAGATGCTATATGCTTGATCAGAAGTGTACCCATTACCTTGCTCATGTAATCGTAACCCCTATGTACAGTATTTTCATAATAAAAAAGCTTATTGATAAAAAAGAATGATTTGTTTTGGTTTTGTTGGGTTTCTCTCTCTCTCTCTCTCTCTCTCTCTCTTTCTCCCCCCCCCCGGGTTTGTGTGTGTGTGTGTGTGTGTGTGTGTTTGCTCATCCCAGAGCTTGAAGTCAGGGCCAGGGCACTATCCCTGAACTTTTACACTCAAAGCTAGTGCTCTATCATTTGAGCCATAGCTCCACTTCCAGGTTTTTGTTTTATTTTTTTTACAGTTTAGAGGAGATAAAAGTCTCATGTACTTTCCTGCCCAGACTGCCTTCAACCGGCTATCTTTATATCTCAGCCCCCCGTAGTAGTTGGATAATGTTTTGCTTTTGATAAACAGTATAACAACTAAATTGACAAGCTCACAAATTAAGATCCTGTAACTCTTTTAATCTAGTTAGTTCATTGATTGGCTTATTTTCATTTGTCTATCCTGGATTTTCCTTTTGTTCTTTGCTTCTTCAGATTAACAGATAAAAAGAGAAAAGCTAGCACTTTGGATTTTTTAAAGATAATTTTATTGTTATTATTCAGGTGTTGTGCAGAGGAGTTATTGTTTTATAAGTCAGGGAAGATGAGTGCGTTTCTTTTTGGACAATGTCCCACTTCCCTCCGTCTCTCCCAGTTTTGCTTTCCCATCTCCACCCACGATTTGTATAGAGGTTGTTTGTTTTTTAAGGAGAATAAAACAAATTAGAAATGCTCTAATTAAGACAGCTGAATTAACCTTGCAGCATAATGCTGTTACAATAGAAAATCAAGAAGAGCAAGCAGAGGAAGAAAAAAAGGGGAAGAAGAGGAAAAAGAGGAAGGGGAGGAGGACAGAGGAAGAGAGGGAGAGGTGGAAGAGAAAGTAGAAGAACAGGAGGAAGAAGAGGAGGAAGAGGAGGAGGAGGAGGACCTAAACATCTACTCTTCCATTTCTGTCAGTTACATTTTTTTTCAACAGCTAAAGTGCCATCTAGTGCCAAGCTACAGAAGTGAGTCAGCTCTCCAGTATAGTATACTTGAACCATTTCTTCACTTACTTCACTCTCTTCAGACAAGTGTTAAAGTACACCCTCTGTGATTGCTCTCATCTCTGAAACCTTAACAGAAAGGCATAAGTAGAATTGTTAAACCATCAGCGCTGGCAACTTAAGTATTCAGTATGTGGTAGTTAATTAAGCTTTTGAACATGATTGGATTAAGAAATACCAAAAAGAAGGGATTGGAGGTAAACGTGGCTCAGCTAATGAGTAAATGCATCAAATATCAAGTTTGAATCTTATTCTCAAACAAAAACAAACAAAAAGAAAACAATAACAAAAAATATGAGAAATACCTAGGAGCTTAGTAAAGCACAGCCCTTGGTTATGTCTATGAGTGCATTTCTAGAACACAATGGCTCTGACCTAATGAATAGACTAGTCTCTCCATAGATTCATAAAATTATAACACTTTCAGCAGGTACCACTTTCAGGACAGGGGTGTCTGGAAGGAAAGTGGGTTACTGGGGGCATAGCCTCAGGGTGATATCATGCTCTGGCCTACCCCCAAATCCACCCTCCCTATTCATCATCCTCAGTGAAATGAAGAACTCTTTTCTCCACAAGATTCTGTCACTGTTCTGCCCAAATGCACAGGCCAAGAGATGGTAGACTAAACCTTCTGCAACTGTAAGCCAATGCAATAGAGAAATTTAACATATTCCTTAACATTCAAAAGATGCACATTACATATTTACTTGTAAATTCAAGTTAAGAGTAAATAAGCTCTGAGTTCAAACTCTAGGATAGGGGAAGGGAAAATTGGGCCTCCATGGCTCAAGCCTGTGTTCCTAGCTTTTCAAAAGATGGAGATATGGAGGCTAGAGGCTCAAAGCCAGACCCAGCAGAACAGTCTGAGATACGTATCTTCAAAATAACCAGCAAAAACCCATGCTGGGGGACATGACCCAAGTGGTAAAGCACCCACAGAGCAAACAAGCAGAGAAGGCAGCAGGCACCGAGTTCAAAAATTGGTACTAGCAAAAAAAAGTGTAGATAAAAATCATTCATATCAAGGTCCAAAAATACTGTGCAATAGAAAATGGACTAAATAAGACATGTTCTTTCAACCAAACCCTATGGAGCCAGGCACTAGTGGCTCATGTGTTTTGAACCACAATCCTCACATCTCCTGAGTAGCTAGGATGACAAGCATGAGCAGGGCAGGAAAGTCCTTGAGACTCCTATCTCCAATTAACCACCAGAAAACCAGAAGTGGTGCTGTGGGGCACTAGCTGTAGAGCATTAGCTTTGAGCAAAAGAGCTCAGAGCCCAACCCTTAAATTCAGCATCCATCCCCTAAATTCAGTCCCCACAACCTACAATAACAACAGCAACAACAATATAACAGTGATATTCTTTTTCTAAGTATACATTCCTTTGCAACTTAAGTTTTTTTTATTTTTATACCAAAGACAAAGCAAAAATATGTAGAAAACTGGGAGAAACTATATTTAATTAAATAACAGATTGTTCATATGAAAATGGGTCAAAAGAAAGATCATAAGCATCAGATTTATAAGATGTGTTGGATGTTTTACTTCTCATATCCATATTGTCTCGTTACAACGTGATTTTATTGTGAACTCCCAGCAAAGATAATATTGTGGTAAAGTTGCCACCTTAAACGTTTGTGGGAACCAGGCTTAGTGAGAATGGCTGAATGAGATCACAGTAGGACGTCACAAAGGGCTGTGGGGACTTGGGAAGTGCACACCTCCTCAGAAGACATCAAGTTCAAGTGCTTCCTTCTCCTCTCTTCTGCTATCTAAATCTACTATAAGTACTACTCAGGCACTAAACTAGGATATTGCCACAGCAAGCATTTCATCTACTTCAGTGTAAGCCTAATGTTTTACATTAATCCTAGTTCAGATCACTGGAACTGAATAAAGGCTTTCTTAACTGTTCCTATTCTTCTTTTTTTTTGGCAGGGGGGGGGGTCTGGGAGCCTGAACTCTGGGCCTGGGCGCACTCCCTCAGCTCTTCAGCTCAAGGTTAGCACTGTACCACTTGAGCCACAGCGTCACTTCCGGCTTTTTTCTTTTTGCTTATATGGTGCTGAGGAATTGAACCCAGGGCCTCATGCATGCAAGGCAAGCGCTCTACCACTGAGCCACCTTCCCAGCCCCAACTGTTCCTATTCTTACTCTCATTCTGCTATGATATCAGTGTGTATCCATTACTTGGATATTTGTTTGAGTTGTACCTGGGATGTGTCCAAGGTGCTGAAGTGTCAATGCAAACAAGCATGAAGGTGAATTCCTGCCCTGACATGTTTTAGAAGCTGCAACAAATTGATTAAGTCCTAGTTTTCACATGTACACAATAAAGTGATGATACTTAATGTGGCTGTGTTAAGGATTAAAGCAAATGAAAAAAACTTTGAAAATACATGGACACAATAAAAGCATAGGAAATGATATTTGTGAATTTGTCACTATGTGACCTGAGTATGTGCTTTATCTGGCACCATACCTTGTACTAAGATCTCAAATTGTTAGCTGAAAGCTGCATCTACATCCTACATCCCTCCTCTTTCCCACTCTTCCACCAGCTTCCTTCTCATATTTACCAGTCTCTCTCAGTTCCAAGCATCACATCATACAGAATCGAACCTCCCATGATGTAAGCGCTCAACTTTCCTCAAAGAAAAGCCCTTTGTAGGAAGAAGGAGAACGAGCATTCTGCTAAACACAAGAAAGATGTTCTCTTTGGCTTCATATTTCAACTACACAGTCGAATAATGTCATTTAAGGTTGAAACTTGTAGTTCATACTATGATGCTCTGTGTCTGTAAGGAAAGTTTATCCTAAGAATTTCACAAGTATTCCAGATATGCACTAACTGCTATTGATACAAGGGATAATTTCAATACATCTATTTTTGTTTTTATTAGATAATGAGTAGTCACATATTAAATAATCAGAAGGTAATTCAAGTATATGAACTAATTTTTGAGGCAAATTTTACAAGCAGTACAGATTAAAACTAAATTATGACCAGGGGCTGGTTATTCACACCTGTAATCCTAGCTTCTGGGAAGGCTGGTATCTGAGGATCAAGGTTCAGGGTCAGCCCAGGTAGGAAAGTCTGTGAGACTCTCATCTCCAATTAACCAGCAAAAAGCCAGAAGTGAAGCTGTGGTTCAAGAAGCAGAGTATCAGCCATGATCAAAACATCAAGTGAGAGCTCAAGGCCCTGCATTCAAATCCCAATTTTGGGCATTAAAATGAAAAAAAAGTGAAGAAAAAGAAAATTAAAAAGACCAAAACACAAATTATGAGCTCTATAATTAAGTGACCCCCAGTGATGTGTGGTTGATCTCCACTGTTGCATTACTGAAAGTTGATAGTGGCATTATATCATTTAGGGCATGTCCTAGAAGAAAACAATGAACCTGAACCCCTTCTTCTAACTCTCTTGAACTATTTTTCCATGAGCTGAGAAGTTTTCCTCTGCCATGCTTTGCCACCATCTTGTGCTACCTCCTCCCAGGCCCAAAAGCAATGTGGTCAACTGATCATGCAAAAGAACTTCCAAAAATGTGAGTGAGCATAAACCTTTCTTCTTCATAAGTTGATTGTTCCCGATATTTGTAAAAGTAATGGAGAGCTGGCTAAAAATGAGCACAAGATAAATATTTTTTCAACATGTAATGTTTTTAATGTTTAATGGGTCAATATACACATAGATTGAATTAATTTACAATCATTAGGGCTTCTGTATAGCACTGACAATAAACAAAAATTAAAATAGCCTATGTTATTCTTTAATTTTATTATTGTTGTTTTGTTGTTATTTGGGCTTACTGGGGTTTGAACTCAGGGTCTCATGAATGCTATGCGAACATTCTATACTGCTTGAACCACACCTCATCCATTATTCTCCCTTTTCAAAAGAAAAATTAGAAGGGCAGAAATGGAAAAAGGAGAAAAGAAACAAAGATATAAAAACTGGTAATAAGAGAGTAACTTTTAGGATGCCAATGGCTCATGCCTGTAATCCTAGCTACTCAGGAGGCTGAGATCTGAGAATCGCAGTTCAAAGCTGGGACAGGAAAGTCTGTGAGACTCCAAGAAACAGAAAACTGGGAGTGATACTGTGATTCAACTGATAGAGCACTTACCTTGAACTGAAGAGCTGAGGGACAGCACCCAGGTCCAGAGTTGAAGCCCCACGACCGACAGAAAAATAAAAGAGAGTGACTTTTGCTTTTTAAAGATCTTTAATATCCAAGCCACAAGAATGACATTTCATTGGACTTGAATATGTGCCTGAATTGTCAATAATTATAAATAATATTTTGGAATCCAGAACAAACTTTGAAATTCAGAGAATGAAAAATTAACAAATGTTTCATCTCTCAAAAAGTAGTTATGGATTAATGACTAACAAAGTTGCATAGCAAAATATTGAAAAGATGTTTAATACATACTGAATTGTAAAAGGAAATCATTGGTAAAATTTGTATCTAAAAGTAATAATATTGTTGTATTAATATTAGTATTATTACTGATAAAAAACATTAACCAGTAGTGGCAAATTAGGAAGCAAGATATTTGAGTTCCTGTGGCCCACGGTGGTCACATGACCTAGTGCTACAGATTCCAGTGGTTTTTACACAAGTCACTAATAGCTGTTTGGCTACAAGAGTCCTGTGGTGAACCATATTGGAGAAACAGTCATCTAAGGAAAGATTAGTAGTTTACATTATACAATTAAGCCCATCTCAGAATCCATGCACACTGTCAGTTGTCAGTTGTCAAAAGCAGGTCACTATGAGCAATTTTCCAGCCAAAGAATAATTTTCTTTCACAGAATCTGAAAGAACAAGTAAGTGTATTGCAGAATTCAGAAAGACTCTACTTGCACATCTCCTCAGATCAATCAGCTTATAGCTATATATGGTTAATCAGGAGCCATGAATGCCACTGTTTCTGCAATCAAATCCTAGGCTTTTGAAAGGTGTCAAATTCTCACACTAAGGACATGGAAATAAGTTTTTAAAGTACATCATATTTTTCTTACCCTGGAACTTATACATTAAATGACTTATAACTCAATTTCAAATCAAATCTTAAAACAACGTTAGCTTTACTTAAGCTTATTTTCCCATTAGTTTTTGCTCTAGGAGCTATTAGAGCATCTCTCCTGATAGATAATAGTTCATTCTATTGAAATTGCAAGTTAATTCATTTATTACAGCGAAGCAAGAGAACAGAGGTAGAGGATAGGAAGAGATCCACCCCCTTTATAATCCAGTTAGCTAATCTCACATCTTTAATTCGATGAGAATAAGAACCTTTTGACTTTATCCTGTATTTGAAAGGAACACAGCTGTGTTCCAGATATGGCACTAAAGGAACAGCAAGCAGACAATAATGTTCTGTACCTGCAAACATCCTCCAGCAAACACAAATTAGGAATATGCACTTTGGGGCTTTAAAAATACTTTAGAGCATCGATCAGGATTATCTAAGGCTAATTAACATTTATGATATATGTATGTGCGTAGGTTCTACAAATCCCAATCTCTTTCTCTCTCATTCTCAAACTTATCTCCCTCTCACATCCTACTGCTAGTGCTCTTGACTTTAACCAAATTTCTTTTTTAAAAAAATCTGAAGCTCAGACACTTAGATTTCTTGTTTCAGCTTATTCTGAGAGACAATAGCATTTTCCCTTTCCCCTTCTGTCTCCATATTTACTTAACATTTCTAAGATATGTCCTTCCTTCTCTGATAAATGTTTTACAATCAATTTGGTATGTTTTACAGTCTTTTCCTTGATATCTATAGAAAATTGGATCCAGGATCTCCCATCGATACTAAAATCTATGGATGCTCACATATCATGTATAAAATGTGATATACTTTAAATAACTTTAACCCACATACTTTAAATACTGTAAATACTATGGAAAATAGTTGTTATTCTATCATTTTTAGGGAAGGATGACAATAAAAATCTGTCGGTACTTGCTTAATACAGATACCAGATTTTTTCCAAATATATTCTGTTCCTGGTTGATTGAATCTAAGGCTATAGACAGCCAGCTTCATTTAGTTCACTTTTTATACAATACTTTATAGATTTTGACTTACTTTCACATCTAGTCCTCACAGTAACCCAGCAAAAGATGGGGATGGGGATGGGGAGATGGCAGGGGGGGGGACACGCTGGCAAGTGAGGACATTGCAGATGGAGAAGGTAAAAAGTTTGGTAAAGGTGAGAATCATACCCAATGCAGCACACAGCTATGGTCACAAATTACTAATGCTAGAATGTTTTTCTTCCAATTCTGTCCTCACTGCACATTAGAGGGTTATTTTGAGGCAGGTTTCTAGGCCTATAGACTTTCCAAAAAATATAAAATAGACTTACCAAACTGAACATTTTATAGAGAAAACTAGGGATTGAATTGGTTAGTGTAAGAAAAAACTAACCATGGGTTTTTTAATGTGAATTAATAAATAAGGTAATTAATTAATTATTCTATTAATGCTTAATTCATTTACTCATCTAATAAATATTCAGCACTCACTCTGCCAGGCAAAGCAGTCAAGGACATGGCCTTTGTGGGTTCTTTAGTAATGTTATTATCATAATTATTATAATTATCTATATGAGAGCTTAACTGATGAAAAGCAGAACACTAAGGAATAAGCCAGAAGCAAGATTAGAACCCCATGATAGAAGAATGGCATATATTAGAGATGCAAAAGTATTTTAAAAGAATAATAGCACAAATAAATTAAGCTTATCCCCCTTTTCATTTTTAATGTTTTTATTGTAAAAATACTGTACAGAGGGGTTACAGTTACATGAGTAAAGTAAGGAGTACTTTTCCTATCGAGCATTGTTATCTCCTCCTTTGTTTTTCTCCTACCATCCCTTCCCTCCCCACATCCCCAACTCTTCTACCCACCCCCCACTGAAGTTGTACAGTACATTTTCAACTTAGTGTCTTACACATCTCATTGTTACAATGAGTCAACCTGTATCCTTGTTTCAACATTTTGTTATTTCCTTTCTCCCCAAATTAGAAAAAATGTATATACAAGATGCAGGGCACCAGAATCAAATACAGTGAAAACAGGGATTATATCATGGGGGAAGAGCATACAAAAGAAACACAAATATCACATAGTACATTATAAATACGTTAAAAAAAACATTAGCAAGAAAGAAAAACCCACTTGTGTCCGTATCTTGGGGTTCATTTCACTTAACATCATCTTATAGGTCACTTATACCCCTTTCTAATAAAATTTGTGGCCCTGTTTTTTAAATCACCTTTCCTAACTGACTTCTTGTGAGCAGAATTTCTATGATGCCACTCAGGTTTAAAAATCACTTAAACCATTATCTTAAATGCTAAAATAGATAGGGAAAATTCAGGGACCATTGTAAAGACTGGACATCATAAGTCTCAGGTTTAGATGTGGCTAGGTGCCAGTGGCTCATGCCTGTAAACCCAGCTACTCAGAAGGCTGACATCTGATGATCATGATTTGAAGCCAGCACAAGCAGGAAAGTTTGTGAGACTCTTATCTGTAATCACCAAAAAGTCAGAAGTGATGGAATGCTTGCCTTGAGTAAGACAGGTCAGGGACAACCCAGATCCTGAGTTCAAGCTTCAGGCCTGACAAAAATAAATAAATAAAACAAAAACTTTGGTTGTACTGCAGATGCAGTTTTTCTGAAGAATCCAGCAAACTACTATTAATTCAACCTCTACTTGGCTTCGGTGTAGGGTAATTAGGCTTCTGTCTATATTATAAATTACGTGGAGGCTCTCCCATTTGAACTGCAATCTGATTCTTCTCTGTGGTTTGCTGATGTTTTTGGTACACTGGGGCAGGGAATGTGGGGAGTTTTGATGACAGTCAAGGAAGTTGAGTTAATTTTCTACAACATAAGGAAAGTTGACTTTATAGAAACAATAGGAAAAGGCAAAATATTTGTAAGATCTGATGATTTCATTCTGGCAATGTGATACATGCCTGTAATCTCAGTACTCGGTAAGTTATAATAGGAGAGTTGTGAATCAGAGCTAATGAGATCTGCTTCATAACTCCCCTGCTCATCCCCTTTACAATAAAATAAAATTTTTAAAAAAAGAAAAAAAAAGACACCTGGTGACTTCTCTGTACTGCTAATGGAGAACTGGAGCTGGGCAAGAATATAGAAAAGTAATTATTAAGCCAGGCTCCAGTGGCTCACATGTAATCCTAGCTACTCAGGAGGCTGAAATCTGAGGATGATGGCTCGAAGCCAGCCTAAGCAGAAAAGTCTGTGAGACTTTTATTTCCACTAAACTACTGAGAAATAAGCCAGCAATGGAGCTGTGGCTCAAGTTGTAGAATACTAGCCTTGAACGCAAAGAGGCTTGGGGACACTTCCCAGTCCCTGAGTTCAAGCCCCAGGACCAGCAATAAATAAATAAATAAATCCTTTCCTTCACAAGAAATAAAAACATGTTTCTCTGGATCTCCTTAAGCCATAAGCTATTATTGGATACTCTGGACTCAATTGAACATATTGACATGAGGAATTCTTATCAGTAGATACTGCAAATCTTAGTCTCCACGCACCATTTAGTACTAGGACTGGTGCTTTACCACTTGAATCATGCCTTGTTTTCATCTATTGCTGGTTAATGGAAGATAGGATCATGTGGACATTTCTACCTGGACTGTCTTTGAACCTTGATTCTCTGGAATATCAGTCTCCTGAGTAGGTAGAATTACAAGTGTGTGACATAGGTACCTAACTAAAAAATGTGTTTTTGAAATGTGAAAAGATTAGTCAGAATGCCAGTGGCTCAGGCTTGTGAGCCCAGCTACTCAAGAAACTAAGATTTGAGGATTGACGTTCAAAGCCAGTCTGGGCAAGAAAGTTACTGAGATTCTCATCTCCAATTAAGCTTCAAAAAGCTGGGAGGGGAGCTATGGTTCAAGTTGTAGAGCACTACCTTTGAACACAAAAGCTCAGCAGCACTCAGGCCCTGAGTTCAAGCTTCAGGACCAACCAGGTGGGGGTGGGGGTGGGGGGGCGGAGGTAGGTGGAGCAAAAGCCAGAGGTTGAACTGTGGCTCCAGCCTTTAGGGGAAAAGTGAAAACATAAGGCCCCAGGGGGAAAATAACCTCATTAACTAAAAGTTTCATTAACTCTTAAAGTTTATTTAATGGTCTGAGAGCTAGTAGCATACTCTTACTTCCAATTAACCACCAGAAACCATGTAGCTAGGAGCCAGTGGCTCATGTCTATAATCCTAGCTACTCAGGAGGCTGAGATCTGAGAATCACTGTTCAAAGCTAGCCTGGGCAGGAAAAGTCCATGAGACTCTTATCTCCAATAAACTCCAATAAAAACTGAAAGTGGTAGAGTGCTCGCCTTGAGCTGAAGAGCTGAGGGACAGTGTCCAGGCCCAGAGTTCAAGCCCCACGACAACGATGACGACAAAGAAGGAGGAGGAGGAGGAAGGAGAAGAAGGAGAAAGAGAAGAAGAAGGAGGAGGAGGAGGAGGAAGGAGAAGAAGGAGAAAGAGAAGAAGGAGGAGGAGGAGGAGGAGGAGGAGGAGAAGGAGGAGGAGGAAGAAGAGGAGGAGGTGGTGGTGGAGGTAGTGCCGTTGTGACTCAAAGGGGTAGAGCACTGGCCTTGAGCAAAAGAGCTCAGGGACAACACCTAGGCTGTGAGTTCAAACCCCACAACCAACAACAACAAAAAAAATGGATTTTCTTCCATTTCCATAGATTATAAATAATTCGTTGAAATATTTTTTTCTCTATGGAGGCATTTTCTTTCTTTTACTAGTTTTTTAAACCTATTAAAACTGCTAGTTCCCACTTTATGCATTTGCATAAGCAATTTATTCAACCTGTAGTTTCTACTACATATGTATATGCATGAACAGCATTTTGTATAGCTTACACCCATATGGGAAATGATTATTCTACACAATGCCTAGTTGTAGTTACTCAAAAGAATGACTTTAAATGATACCTTGTACCATTCTAAACATGTTCCTTAACACATATCCCTGAACAAATCCCAAGAAGAAACATCAATAACACACTTTACCCAATAGAGGGAGCTCAAGGCACTTCTTGATGCGAGAGCTGTAAAGACAAAAGGCAAACCTTAGATATCTCTAACTGAATCTTTACCCAGGGGATGTAGATTTTAAGAGATTTTGTGCTGCTTCTATGGGAAGAAGTATAGATAAAATTAAACTGGAGAAAAATACATATTTTATTGGAACTTTTCCTTGCATGGACCAAGCTTTTGATGGCTCCCTCCATACCCTGACTAGGGTGGGAAAAGATCATACCTAGGATTATCCCTCTACTGGAGGACAGGAAAGAATCAGAGAAGGCTAAGAAATAGACACAAGACAGAGGGGCTGGGAAGGTGGCTCAGTGGTAGAGCGCTTGCCTTGCATGCATGAAGCCCTGGGTTCGATTCCTCAGCACCACATAAACAAAAAGAAAAAAAGCCAGAAGTGGCGCTGTGGCTCAAGTGGTAGAGCGCTAGCCTTGAGCTGAAGAGCTGAGGAACAGTGCCCAGGCCCAGAGTTCAGGTCCCATGACCGGACCCCCCCAAAAAAAAAGACTAGGGCAGAGCTAGCTATGTGGGCCTTCTTCTAGTCTAGGAACAAAGCAATACATATTGGCCTTGCCATTGCTACCTAGCCAGTAATAAGGATGAATTTGTCTGAACAGCTTTCTACTTATCCTTCATTGGCACTCTCCAGTGCCTAATTTAATGATACCAATCTCCTGATAGCATTATCACATCCACATTGGCTAACAGCAAATGGGACAGTATAATTTTCCTCCTTTTCTGAAATAATGAAAATAAATGCAATGAGGTAAAGTCATCTGCATAAGGTCACAAATTAGTTCTGAACAAATGTCAGCCTTCAATCATTTATAATGGATGCCCATGTAATTGTAACCTCTCTGTGCAGTATTTTCACAATAAAAATTAAAAATTTAAAAACATAATAATTTATAATGGATTAACAATCATATTACTTCAACACAAACTGTAATTTTCAACAAACCTTTAATTCAGTAGAAATAACATTTTATTTGAAGTGAATCATAAAAGTAAGATATTCCAAAAAAAAACCCTATATAGAAATGAAAAAAGATGGTATAGGTAAGATGGCAGGAAGTTAACAGGGGACAAACAGAGCTCTGTCCGAAGATGCAGAGTTTTTTGGGGGTCCCACCAAGCTATGTGCATCTAGACAGTCCCATTCTGAAAGCTATATTTATACAGAGATTTAGATCAAAGAAGGAAGTTGTAAGCTGCCTGCATAAGAAGACAGATGTAAGCGCCCGCTGGCAATGGTGGTGGCCTAGGGAGCCACAGTAGAGATGGCAGCAGCAGTGGCAGCGATCACGTGCCCATGAGTTTTCCACTCACCTCCAGCATGAATTTCAAGTCCGGGAATGGGAATCCACATCCCAGCCAGCCACAGAGGGGTGCAGAGACAATTCGTCACATAGCAGATGGTCCAACACACCAAGGGAAAGTGTGATTACCTCACAAAAGCCATCCTCCCTTCCTCTGGAAGGAAACCCTCCTGCTCCTCGGGAAGCACACCATCTTTGGAAGTGGCCTAGAGCCTGCAGAGCATCTGGCTGACAAGACTTGCCAGGGAAGCATCAATATTTTTGAAGAGTGCAAAGGAATCTGAGGTGGTTACACCTCTCCTCTCTGGTGGAAAAGAAAAAGAAACACCAAGAGGGGAGGTAGCCCTGTCCAGGGAGAGGCAGCCCTCGGCCCTCAACAGCAAAGAAGAAAGACAAGCTCAACATTTCAGATACATGACAGCTCAGCCCATGGCTAGCTTGGCACCTTGGAATTACAAAGCCAAAAGAATCTGAAATCTCGCTAGACTGGACAGGTTGGAAAAGCTGCGGGCGAATTCAGGCTGGGCTAAAAAGAGGGCCTGGGTGCTAACCACTCTAGAGAAAGCCACGGATTCTAGATGACACAGTCCCACCCACACCAACGCTTTCTGCAGAGATTCTAAGGGGCAGAAAACAGCCACATCCCTCTTGGTCTACCACACACAGCAAATCCTTCCTCCCACTAAGTTAGGCTGGGAAGAGGCCTACAAAGATTCCAAGTTTGTAAGTCAGAACTTTATTCTGCCCTCTCAAACTGATTTGAGAATTCATCTGCTCACTTTGAGTTATAAGTAGGTTCAGACAGGCCTGAGTGTGGGAACCCACGGCATAGCCACATCCCCATAGCAAGAAGGCTGGTGAATCCAACCGAGCCGCAAGGAAAGCTGACCACCACGCAGCAATAAAAGACTCCACCAAAAGACTGAATAGTGGACATCAGGGAGAGAAAAGAGTCCTCAAACAAATTGAAAAACACTAGTTATTGCAAATAAGGGAAACCATGGGACCTATGTTTCTTTGGGCCTGGCTTACTTCACTTAATATAATCTTTTCCAAGTCTTTCCATTTCCTACAAACGGGGCAATGTCAATCTTTCTGATGGAGGCATAGAATTCCATTGTGTATATATATATACCACATAAGTTGATGTTAGGGAAATGAACCCTAAGATATGTATTCAAACATTTTTTTCTTTCATACGATTGTTTCTAACACATTTATAAGATTATTTCTTTGTTGCTTTGTATGTCCCTCCCCCAAGATATAACCCCTGCTTTCACTGTATTTGATGTTGTTATAATTTGTGGAGGGGAAGGGAAAAAACAAATCGTTTAAATAGGGATACAGGCGGACCCATTGCAACAATGAGACGTACAAGTCATTATGTCGAAAAACGAACTTTACAACTTTGGCAGGGGTTGGGGGGTGGGAGATGGGAAGGGATGGGAAGGGGAAACAAAGGAGGAGGCTACAACGCTTGATAAGAAATGTACTCATTATCTTGCCCATGTAATTGTAACCCCTCTGTACAGTATTTTCACAATAAAAAAAACAAATTGGAAAACACTTTTTTTCTTTTTGTTTCCTTTTTCATTGCTGTTTTGTTTTAGATATACGGTCTACAGTGATTACTAGGCCTCTGTCTTAATTGTGTGCATATTATGGCTATATTTTTGATGTTCAATGTTCTATTTCTCTATTATTCTTAGTATTTTTAAATTTTATATTATTATTTTTACATATAATTTTTTTCTTTTTTGCAGGTCTTAATTCTCTTCTTTCTGTTTCCTTCCCATTCTTTATTCTTCTATTTTTATTTGCTTCTCCCTCTAGTGACAACAATCTCTTAATATTTCTGTTAATTTCATTGTAGCCTATTTTCCTTTATTTCTGGCCCTTCTCTCCTCCTTTGTTTTCTTTAGTGCATTGATCCCTAATTGTTTGTCTGTGAATAAGATTGTATTTTTTTTTTCATTTTGACTTGTCTAATTGCATCATCCTGTAATCCTTTCGGTTCAGAAGGCTGAGATATGAGGATCAAGATTCCAAGCCAGTTCTACCAGAAAAGTTCCTGAGACTTATCTCCAATGGACTAAAAACATGTTACAAGTGGAAACGTGGCTGAAGTGATAGAGTGTTAGCCTTGAACAAAACTATTGAGAGACACTGCCTAGATCCTGAATTCAAGAACCAGAGCTGGCACCAGGACAGAACAAAAACAAAAGCTGGGTTTGGTAATTCATATCTGTCATCCCAGCCACACTGGAGACATTAAATACGAGCATCCCTGTTCAGACCTGCCTGGTCAAAAAAGAGACACCAACAGAACAGTGGTGTCCAATTGTGGCAACACAGTGTGTGAGGGGATCTTGGCAACAGCCAACAGCATGTAGGATCCAAACTGTCCAACTGTAGTCAGCCTGCATCGCAACCTCTGCACCCTGACCATGGGCAGGAAGCTGGCTTATCCTCTCACCACCCATAGGAGGACGTACTGCCCCATCCAGCCTCTCATGCCCAGGACAAGCCCTCTGGGGACAAGGAGGAAAAGAAGGCAGGAGAGACACAGAGCCACCCAAAAGTGAAAACTTTGAGGAAGCTTTTATCTCCCCAGTGTCCACTATTCAGTCTTTTGGTGGAGTCTTTTATTGCTGCGTGGTGGTCAGCTTTCCTTGCGGCTCGGTTGGATTCACAAGCCTTCTTGCTATGGGGATGTGGCTATGCCGTGGGTTCCCACACTCAGGCCTGTCTGAACCTACTTATAACTCAAAGTGAGCAGATGAATTCTCAAATCAGTTTGAGAGGGCAGAATAAAGTTCTGACTTACAAACTTGGAGTCTTCGTAGAGAACAGAAGCACAGATGTGTCCATGTTGGAAAAGAGGCCAGTGTGGCTGAAGAGACAGGAAAGGGGGGGAATGGCCAAGGCTGATTCCAAGGCCTGGAAATGACATCAGCTGTCCCTGCTGAAAAGCTTTCCCATAACCCACTGCTGACAGCCCCACAATGAGGAAGTCACAGTTGCTTTGTTCCCACAGGCAGACATTGTTCATCCCAGGCCTCAACTCTCAGGTCCTCATGAGGAAGGGGCTGTGTCCTTTATAGAGAGAGACTCTGTGTCAGTGGCCACAATACTTTGGGCTGAGCCTCAGTGCTTTTCTCTCGGCTGCTTGGGACATGGTTGAGCTTGAGCCCTAGGCCTGTTCACTGGGAAACCCATAGTGTCTCACAGAATTCCTTAGAATGAGAGATGAGACGGGAGAGACACAGAAGGAAGGAGAGAGGAATAAGGAACAAGGGAGAGACAGAGCCACCCAAAAGTGAAAACTGCCTTTCTGAGAATTCATGTGCCGTGTATAATTGAACTTGAGGGGAAATAGCTACAGGCCTGGGCACCAGGAGGCCTAGGACCCACCTGGATCTCCTCCAAGGTGGTGTCTGCAGTCCCCAGGCCTACCTGGGGACGAGGTAGTGGGGTGGAGATATGTGTTCATGCTCAGGGCAAGTAGGAGGTGAGAGGAGGAGCCATTTGGGGAGGTTTTGTCAGAAGGAAGGGCTCAAGTGAAGGGACCTCCAGGGATGACCTCACTTCCTTCAGAATGCAACCTAGAACCTTGGTATCCCGGCAGCCACAGTCAACACACGCCTCACGCAGCTCACTGGTATGGCTAACCGACATCCAGGAGATGCTTGCCGGGTGTTTCAAAAATCATAGAGCCTCAGGCCTCCAGGAAGAGAGGAGAGGGTGCGTGGCCCATGTGTGTAGACCCTGGGCCAGCCCTGGACACAGACACTTCTGGAGATGTTGCGCTAGGACCCCACAGGTGACATGGAGAGGCCCAGGGCAGTGAATGACTAAACAGCACAGCACACCTGATTCTCCTGACCATCGTCAGCACTCCCCTCCATGTATGGTGTGTGTGTGTGTGTGTGTGTGTGTTTATGCTTGTGTGCATGCATGCATGTGCACGTGTGGGTGATTAGTCATTTCTTTTCAAGTCATTCACTGTAATGTATGGCAAGGAGTCTTCTCTGGTCACCTAGTTTCAACCTAACTCTTCCTCCTTGGTCCCACTGCAGGATGTAGCCCCAAGCCAGGAGGAGGCCTGCAGGGCAGGCACACTGGAGCAGCTGGTGGATCACTTGGTGCCTGCCCAGCTGACCGGGGACCACTTCTTCGTCCCCACCTTCCTATCCACTTACCGAAAATTTGCCAAACCCCAGCAGGTACTGGATCTGCTGTTCCAAAGGTGAGCAACAACTCCAAGGTCAGGGGACTCCTTTGCTCCAGACAGAGCCTGGGGAATGACCTGCCCCTCTCTGAGGGCTACTAGGATCCTGGGAAGTGGAGGTGACCAGAGACTGTGCCAGGGCCATGTAAAATGAGATTTGGAAGCGCTTGCCAAGCATGCCCCTGTGTTGTGTGCTACCCAGGAGTGTGGGCTCATGTCTGTGGCCTTCTCCTCAGGAAACAGCTAAATGCCTTCAGACAAAGCAGTCTGTCCATTTAGGAGAAGGGTTTCTAACCAAGATGTAGACAGAGCAAGGGTGGCTAAAGGAAGCACAGGATTATCAGGGGAGGGACTGGTAGTCCTCCTCCACTGCATGGAGAGGAAGCCGTTCCCAGGCACTGAACCTAGAAAATCCTGATGGTTGCAGGCAGGCTTCAACACATGGACAGACAGCCAGTAACTTTCAAATTCCTCACACTTTCACTAGGTGTGAGGCTCTCCAGGAGTCTTCTAAACAGGATGAAATCCTCCCTTGCTCCAGCCAGGATGGCATGCAACAGGACCAACTCAGAAAGTGAGTGAACTTGGGTCTCCAAAGAGGGCATTTTTTCCCCACAATGGTGCCAGTTTTGAGAATTGGGGTATAGGCAAGCACTGGAACACACAACTCAGGATTCTCACCAGAGGGCCAATGTGTGAACTTTCTCTGCAGGAGGAGGAAAGCTGTGGACTGGGGTGCTGTTGGGATCACTGGTGGAGGCTTCAGCTCAGAGCTGAGTCCTGTGACAGTCCATCCTCCCCAGAGCCCACAGAGCCCAGGCTTGCCCTCCCTGGCCAGGGGCTCCCAAGGAGGGTCAGGCTATCGCTGCATAGTCATAGGCCCTCAGCTGATCCTAGGAATGTCGGTGAGAGTGCAGGGCCAGGCTGGCCAACCAGAAGCATGTGGTGGGGAGACAGCCCACATGCGGCTCATAAGGACTGAGGCAGCAGAGCCACCAGCTGATGTGAAACAGGAAACGGTGCATGCCAGGCATACAACCAACCCTCATGGACACTATAGTCATTTGGGACAGGTTGGAGAGAGGCAGGAGGCTGTGGGGCTTCCTGGAGAGAAGAGAGCTGCTCATAACATTGACTGTGGGCTGGCTGCCTGGACATTACCTCAAGTCCCTACTTGGTTCTCTGGCCTGCCACTACCTTCACCACCAAAGCTGCCTGGGATGGGATGTTCTAGCCTCGGGATGGACAGACAAGGCACTTATGCCCAGCTTCTTCAAGGGTGCTGAGTGTGGCTTGGGAGTGTGGGAGCACTGGCCCAGGTTTCTGACTCTGATGCCCACCATCTGCCCCTAGTGCCATCTCATCTATCCTGGGCATGTGGCTGGATCAGTACTGGGAGGACTTCTGCCAGCCTCCGCAGTTTCCCTGTCTCAGGCAGCTCCTGGCTCATCTGAAGGTCTACATGGCAGGAACGGACGTGGAGGGCCGTGCCCACCTTCTCCTGGCTCAGATGGAGGCCCAAGAGCACAGCCAGGCAGAGCCTGATGGTGTGGAATGTGGGACTGGGATGCAGAGAAAATAGGGAGCAAATGGTGTGGACCCCCACTGGGAGCAGGCTCCAAACCTGGCCTTGACCCAGGAGGAAAGAGGAGCCTGAAACACAGAGTGGGAGCAGGGAAGGTGAAGAATAGGATCTGGGGAGGGGAGGGAGACAGTTTGGGGAGGCACAGGGAAGAGGGTCTCCTCTGTCTACTCAAAGACTCAGCACAACGGAAGAAGGGAGAGGCTGTGTCTCCTCCTGCAGCTCCACCACTAACCCCAATGCAAGTCCAGAGCTAGATCCAGCTCCATTGCTGACTCTGGCATGCAGCCCAGGGGGAAGACCATCATCAGGGGCAGACCAAGGGCCGAATTCAGCCTTGTCTCTAGTGAGCAAACCTATGACAACACCAGCATCAGCTGTGCAAGGACAGCCATTTCCCCCCTGCCCTCTGGAGCTACTTTGCACGGGAGCTTCAGCATCCTGTGCCTGCCTGGAGGCAATTCCCTGGTGGCTTCTGTGTAGACTCCCAAGACAGTATCTAATCCATACCTGGATTAGGGCACCTGCTCCACAGCTCAGGTGGGTCCCTACATATCTATCTATTCAGAGCGGCACCCAGCATCCTTTCCTTCACACAAAGCTTCCTGTCCTTCAGGGACCACAGAGAATGTGCTGAGCAAGGAGAAGCCTGATGTCCTGGCCTTCCCTCCCCCGCTGGTGGCAGAGCAGCTCACGTGGATGGATGCGGTGAGGGCTGGGCACGGCACGTGAGGGGGGGGGAAGGGGGGCAGACTTCCTTCTGCACTTTGCTGCCTTCTCATGCTGTTCCTTCCCTGAGAGCCCAAGGTTTCATCCAGACCAAGCTCCACCATGGCTCACCCTGTCTGGGACAGTCACTATAGGGGAGATGACACCCAGGCCCTTCCCAGGGGCTGTGAGAAATGGGGCACTGGAGCAGAGGTGCAACCTGGCCCACAGCTCATCCTCATTTGCCAGGCACCTCTTGAACCACAGCACCCACTAGGCACCTGCTGTCTACCAGAGCCTAGTACAGACATCAAAAGAGCCAGAGAAGTAGGATCTGTGCCTGCTAACAAACACACAGCCATGAGGTGGCTGGGTCAGGGCACAGATGCTCCCTGGGCCACACGGGCAGAGTCACAGTGGGCAGCAGATACGGAGGTGAGGTAGACTAACGCAAGTATAGCGCACACCATGCCTAGAAACTCCCACAAGCTCCAGACGACCCCTCCATAGCCTGACTTCCAGGCCCAACTGAAGGATGCCAATCTGGACTTGGTTACTCGGGTCTGGGCCTGCCCAAGGAGAGACACTCATCCATTTCACAGGAACTGTTCCAGAAGGTGGTGCCCCACCACTGCCTGCTCTCTGTCTGTTCCCAGAGGGACAAAAAGGACATGGAGAACTTGGCCCCCACCATCCGGGCCACCTTTACACAGTTCCACAGAGTTTTCTCCTGCGTCCTCACCACCTGCGTTGGAGATCACAGCATGCAGGCCTGCAACAGGGCGCGTGTGCTGGAGCATTGGATCATGGTGGCCATGGTATGCCACAGCCCCTGCCCAGGCACTCTCCCTTTAACCTCTTGCACTCTGAGTCTTTGCACTGTGCTCAGAGCTTTCTGTGGTCCCTCATTGTGAGGGCCATGCTGCCTGGCCACCCACAGCCCATCCAGCAAGCGGCTGGTGCTCACTCCTTCCTCGCACTCAGAACTTAGGGAGACCTCCAACAGGGCCTGGTCAGTTCTCGTGCCTTGCCAAATCTCTCCGAGCTCCCTAGCATCCCTCCGCCAGTGGGGAGCAGGACATGGGGTGGCCGCAATAGCAGGCAAGCCTCACACAGTCTTCCTCTGCAGGAATGCCGAGTCCTGAGGAACTTCTCCTCCCTCCACGCCATCGTCTCTGCTCTGCAGAGCACAGCCATGCAGCGCATGCAGAACACATGGCATGAGGTCTCCAGGTGGGTTTCCCTCTCCACAGGAGCTGTGGACACACAAGGCCTGGCCAGCTTGACCCTCATTCAGCCCCACGCCCAATTGTGCATGACCTGGGCTGCTGCCTACGCTCTGCTTGTTCACCCTTTGGCAGCGTTCAGCTCCCTGTCTGCCTCAAGCAGGACAGAGACCCATGAGCTTCCCAGGTTTGCGGTGGCAGTCAGAGATCTCTGTCCAGTTGGAATCCAAGCAGAGGTGCCTAACGCAAGTGGGGTGGCCTCCACCGGGCCAGGATGAAGAAGTCGCTCCAGGCTCCTGGGTCATTGGGGGCTCCATGCAATCCTTTGGAAACCTCGTGTCCAGGGAATTGGCAGGCCTGGTTCTACAGCCAGATGAAGTCCCAGTCCCTTCTCTCTCACCTCCCCATTTGTCATCTTCTCTCTGCCCCTCCTGCAGAGACAGCTTGCAGGTATTCCAGAAGCTCTCAGAGATCATTTCTCCTGCGTGCTATTACTTCAGGACCAAAGTGCTGCTATTCCAGGTAGTGGGAAGTGGGCAGAGAAGAAAGAGGGATTTGGGGGCACAAGACAGACACAGTTCCAATAGCAAGTTCTATTCATTTTGCCTGGAGCCCATTCTGGAGCATAAGTGCGGTCATTGTGCTTTTGTGCTCAAGGCTGGTGCTCTACCAGAACATTCCAGTCACAACTCCAATCCAGTATTTGGTAATTAATTCAAGATCACAGTCTCACTAATTCAAGATCACAGTCTCACTGACTCTAGCTCAGGCAAGCTTTCAACTGGGATCCTCAGATCTCAGCCTCTTGAGGGCTACTATGAAAGTCGGAAGCTACTGATGCCTTTCTGCTGAAGGTGCTAAGTTCTGAAGGCACTAATTTCTTAGCTGCACTGCTCAGGGGTGAGGCATGGGATATCTCAGGGCTGTCCTAGGGGCCAAAAGACCTGGTGTCCATTAGGTTTGGATCCAAACATCCAGACTCAGCAGGTTTACCTAGAGAAGCTCTGTCTCTCGGTGATCTTCCTAGATCAGACACTGCTGATGGCCACACTACACAGGGGAGCCAAGGGCAACTTGGCTACTTCCATGGCAAGGGTGGTCAGGCACTGCTGACTCCTCCCTGCAATCCTATCTGCAAATGACTGGGAGCCAAATCCATAGCACTCAATTAACCATGAATACCCAGAAATGAAGTGGTAGTTCAAGGGTTACTACTGTGAACCACAAAAATAAAAAATATATATAAACAAAAGGAGAAATGAGAGACAATTTCATACAAACTCATGGAGCACATCTTCACACACTTCTCCAGCAGCTTCTCTGGAAAGCAGCAGCAGATTGCACACCTCAAATCCCCTAGCACATTGTTTGGCCTTCTCCCTTTGGGATCCAACTCCTCTCAGGACCAGACACAAACAGGAGCATTCACTGACTGGAGATTTGCATGTACACCTTGCAGATGAAGAAGCAGACAGAGGGAGGGCAGATCACTCCCCTGGGAATCCACAACAGTGAGTGCTGGAGCAGAGTCTGAACTAGAAATGAGCAGCCAGCTGGCAGGAGCTTTGGCACATATGTCCAGGGCTCTCAATGTCCCCAGGGCTGGGGACAAAGGATAAGAGGACACCTACCTCAGTTGCTCTCCTCTCAATCATGACAGGAGCCTTGCGACTTTGCCTCCAAGGACAAGAAGGCCAAGAGAGGCCAGAGGCAGTCAGAGGAGACGGTGAGTGACTGTGTCCTAAAGGCACCAAGGATGCCCGAGAGAAGAGAGAAGTGACATGCACCTGCCCTTCTCACCTTTTGCCCTCCTGCCTAAAATAACCCCATAGCCATGGGCTTCTCACTGTGGCAATCCCTTGTCCTGAGAAGCTACCAGAGGAGTGGTAGCCACCTGACCCAGTATGGCAGCGTCTATGTGGCGGGGGGGGGGGGCTTCAGTGGCTGCCTACCTTGGGGATGTGCAATCGCCAACCTGATGCCATTTGCAGTGCCAAATGCCAAGAAGGGGCTCTGACAGAGGTGGCCAGAGGTTCCTCAACTTACTCTTCCATGAACGGCCCTGTGAGGATGGAGGCTGGCTAAGAAGCCCTGGGAGGAGGGCCCCTAGGCCTTTGCTCATCAGCCCACCCAATCCCACAGGTTAGGATCAAGGGCACCATTCCCTACCTGGAAACATTCCTATCAGACTTCAGGATGATTGACACTGCCTTTAGGGATTTCCTGGATGTGAGTAGCCTCGGCCCAACTTGGAGGTTGGGGCTGGGACAGAAAATGCCAAGCTGAGCCCTAAGGTATAGACAACAGGGCACAGTGGGCACTGCCAGTCCCTCTGGGGGGAGTGGGGGTAAGGAAGGGTTGGATGGAGGAGACAGTAGAGAGACAAAGCAGAGGCAAACTGTGGGCCAGTGAGCCTTCTCACCTGAAGCCTCAGTCTCTCCAATGTCTCAGACGTGTTGAACAATTAGGTCCCAGAATCTCTTGGGCCAGGTGTCCAGGTCCCACAGGACAGATGTCCTTAGTCTCATGGAGGAGCCCCCACCCCCCTGGAGATGGAGCAACCCCTGACATACAGAGAACTGGAGGAGGGACTGCTTGCTACTCACATTGCTGTGTGCCTTCTAGGAGGGAATCATCCATTATGAGAAATTGCGAAAGGTGAGTTTCAGGGGCCCTTCCTGAGTGGGTGGGGACCAGCAATGGAGTCAGCTCACTTCCTCCCCAGCCCCTGTGATGTATGGGGACATTTGGTGCAGAGACAAGATCTTCCAGAAGGCAGGTTGGGAGTGTGAAGTGGGAGCCCACAGAGCTCCCACTGTGACTGCGTGTAGACCCAGATATGACAGCACAGAGCAGCCTGCTACCCACCCTGAGCAAGAGACTCCCAGCACAATCCTCGCAAGTGGGTCATTCCCCGGCCACCACACACAAACCTATTCCCTATCCTCATGCTTTGCCGGCCAGGAATATACAATCATGGAGCAACTGAAGCAGCTACAGTCAAGCTGCAGCTATGACCATATCACACCAAATGAGAAATTTCTGGCCTGGTTCAGGAGCCTGGAGCGGCTCAGCGAGGAAGCCAGGTGAGTTGGGAGGACAGTGGACCAGTGACTGGAGCCTGGCACACAGGATGGGGTGACATCCTGAGGGCCTTAGGTCTTTACCTGAGGCCTCACACTACATAGGGTGGGCAGGAGCTGGGCAGCAGGCTCTGACTTGCAGGCAGGCAATGGGAGGATGCCAAGCATCAACCTTGGTCACCTCAGAGCCACCCTTGTCTTAGCTATGACCTGTCATGTGCACTGGAGCCCCAGAGGCAGACTGACACTGCAAGCCTTCCTCCCAAGAAGTACTTTGGCATTTGCAAGGTCTGCAAGAAGTAAGGACCTGGACCCTGATGAGCAAGGGTCAGGGAAGCCAATGGGCTGGGATGCGGGTGCCAGACAGGCCCAGGCTTAGGTCTTTCCAAGGGGCAGCCCACGTCTGCCACTCAGTTCTGGCTCTCTGAGCCTCCATTGCCTCCTCTTTCATGGCTCATCCATCACAGAGGGAAATGGGAAAATGGTGATTGACCAAGATCCTAGGATGGAGTCCCAGGCTCCCAGTGGAAAGGGGATCAGGCGTTAGGGGGTGTCCTCCCTCCAGTAAGCCGGCCCCTCTCTAAAGCTGTCAGGCCCAGAGCACTGGCCTCAGTACCAGTGGCAGCTCCCAGTTCAAGCCGTTGGAGCAAGATAAGTGTGGCCCTGACACCAGCAGCACGAACAACACTGGAGTGCACTGCGACAGCACTGGGAAGTCAGCTGGCTCCTCCAGCTCCTACCCGGAGCTCAACAAGAGCCTCATGGGAGAATCCTCAGAAGACCAGGAAAAGGTGACCTCCTGCTTTTCCCATAGTCCTCCTTTCCAGTGCCCACCAGGACAGTCCAGCTCCTTGTACACTTCTGGAAAGGCCTAGCCCTGGTTTGAGACTGGGACTTCTCCTGATGTTGCTGTCCCCACAGCTCAAGGCATCATCCTGCCAGTCCATTCCAGGGACTTTGGCGATCAACCTGGCCTCTCCCAGCCAATCCTCACCCACAGACTCCAGCACACCTGAGACCACCACAGGAAACAGTCAGAGCTGCGTTTCAGGGCACACCAGTGACAGCTCCTCCCGGCATCCATATACCAGGCAGGGAGACTCCTGTGTCATCAGGGTGATCCTGCCTGTGGAAAACAAACGTTTATGCAGAAGCATCTTGGTACGTTAGGGGGAAGGATTTTCCCTTGGTGTCCTCAACCTGCCAGAACACACTCCTCACCTGTGGGATTTCCCATGGACCATCCCTTCCCGTGTGAGGCCAAGAGACAGAGTGAGATCACAGTGCTCAGAACTGGACCTGAAAGGAGGGAGGCAAAAAATATGCCCAGCCTCCAGGTGAGAATGGAACCTCCAGTTGGGGACAGCAAGGAGTCCTGGGAGGAAGAAAGGGGGCTCAGCTACATGAAGTCCTGGCATCTGCATGGCAGAGTGTAACCGACATTCTTCTCTTTCCCTGCTTAAGACTTAAACACTGATGTTTGGTTCAGAGGTTAGCAGTGAATGAAGGTGATTCTTGGGGGAGAAAATTGCCTGTCTCAGAAATGCCCAGGGACACTTCTTAGGAGGCTGTGTGCATTCACAATCACGTGTAGGTTGGAGGTCAGGGGCCACAGTGAACTTGTGGTCTGAGAGGTGACCAGGACTCTCTGAGTCTGGGTATTGCTCCCCATGGAGCCAACCCAAAACTGATCGACTCACAAGACAGAGGTCTTTCTCCTCTTCAAGATCCTCAGTTAGGCAGAAGTCATGCTTAGCCCCTCCTTCATCCTGCTGGGTCTGGTGTCCAGGATACTCCATCCAACTCTGCCCTCTCACACCCAGAACCTAGAATGGCTGTCACTAGTTGCCGTCTGGGGAGACTATGTCTTCCTCTCCTCTGGGCTCTCCACCTTAGGGAGCAGAACAAGGAATCACCACGAAGTGTCACTCACCACTGCATCCTCCAACCCAGAGCAGGCCTGGCTTCTAGGAGGCACTGGACACTTGACTGGCTCCAACCTCTCTCAGGGATGGTGGAATCCGTTGTGTGTTCTTTCACCATGCACACATCTTCTTTTACCCTAAGGGGCAAACAGTTGCAACACAGAGAGGGGAGGACATGGTAGACTCTACAAAGCGAGGAGAAAGAACCATCTTTGTTGCATGGAGAACCCTTTCAGGGAGAGTTGAAACACCCATATCACACCACATGGGACTTCTCTTGGTTACATTCAGATAGCTCCACAGAATCCGTGGCCACTGACCTCAGAGAGGGCATACTGGGCACCAGTCCTAAAGGCCAATTTCCTGCTCTGACCTAGGTGACCAACCAGGAGAAGACCCGAGATGTCATCCTCAAGGCCATGAGGAAGTTCAGGGTACAGAGATACAAGCCAGAAGACTTAGAGCTGGTGCAGATCATCTCCCAGGATCAAAGTGAGTCCAAAACAAACAGCCAGGGAAAGGAAAGACTCAGGTTGCAGAAGAAAGAGCCTCCCCTCCAAGATACAGCAGCATAAGTGTAAGCACTAGACACCAGGTCCCAAGCCAGCCCTGGAGGCTGCAAGTCTCTTAACTGCCCTGGTAGCACATGGATATGCCTGTCCCTATCCTGCCTGAGGAGGAAACAGCCAGTGCAGAGAGACCATCAGTGAGAACTAGAGAGAATGCAGCTGCTGTGTCTGAGCAGTGTCTTTGCTCACAAGAAAAGACTTTCTCTTGCTCCAATGTGGAGACATGACTTCATAAAGAAACTGAGACTTGGGGCTGGGAAGGGGGCTCAGTGGTAGAGTGCTTGCCTTGCATGCATGAGGCTCTGGGTTCGATTCCTCAGCACCCACATAAGCAAAAAGAAAAAAGCCGGAAGTGGCGCTGTGGCTCAAAAACAAACAAACAAACAAAAAGAACCTGAGACTTGGGTGTAGCTCATTTGAAAAATGTGTGTGCCTAACACTCATGAGAACTTTGCACTTTCCCCAGTCCATTCCAATCATGCTCCCTGACAGCCTTAATCCAACATTAGTTCATCAAAGTACATATTCGTAGCTGATTCTCTGTTCTAGAAAGAGGAATATGAACAAAGTCAAGGAATAGTGCATTCCCTGAGAGAGCTAGTGAGATCTCAGAGACCATAGGAAAGTTCCTCAATTTCTGCCTGTGAGTTCCTGTTCAAAACTAGCTGAGAAGCCAACTCCCTGGGAATCAGGCCTGTAAGCCCAGTTGATCAGGAAGTGGAGTTCTGAGGATCTAGGTTTGAAGCCAGCCTGGGCAGGAAAGTCTGAGACCCTTTACTCCAATTGACCACAAAAGAGCAGGAAGTGGAGATGCAGCTCAAGTGGTAGAGCACAAAACTTGAAGAAACTGGTCATGAACAAGGCCAAGGCCCTAAGTTAGACAGCTGTGCCAAAACCAGCCTCCCTCCAGCAGACAGTATGTTAGATTGAGGAGATAGAGACAGTGAGATAGACACACATACAGAGAGAGAGAGAGAGAGAGAGAGAGTCAGATGGAAAGAGAGAAGACAGACAGATTATATACAGCACACATAGTGATCACATATACCTGGAACACAGAGGATACTGGGCCATAGTGTCATTGCTTTGTTGAGTTTGCAATGGGCTGAAGAATCTATCAAGTTCTTTGTGGAGATGCCCAGCATTGATTTCAACTTCCATGCAGGGTGTGTTCTAACCTCCTTCCTACCTCCATGACCATTCTCATTGTGGCAGCAGCATGGGGTTTTCCTCTCCCAGCCAAGTAAGTCACAGGCCTGGGGAGGCTCAGGAACTAGAATAAGAAGCAACAATGTTTTCAGCCTAGACTTGGTTGACATTAGAAGATTCCCTGACAGAGGAGACTGGGGAGAAATAGGAGCCTAAAAGCAAGACTTACAGCTGTTTAAGGAACACAGGGTTGGAAGCCTGTGGAACTCAATGTGAGAAACCTGATTCCAGTGCTTTCTTTTTGTGGTCTATGGAATCCTGGTTTTCTGTACAACAGGGCTTATTCTAGGTGGTTTGCAAAAGCCTGTTGTATTTGGAGATGTTCATAATTACGGCAGGAGGGAGGACAGAAGGAGAATGGCCTGTGGATTTCCACCCTCAACTGCCATGAGCTAGAATCTAAAATTCTTTTTTAAGCAAGAAAGATTTCAGCAGAATCTGTTCCCAGGCAGGACTCACAGGACCTTGGTGATCCTGGCCCCGAATTGGAGGGAATTCAGGGCTTAACTCATACTTGACTTATAATAGACCGTCCTGTTACGAAGGTTTCTATTCCTCTTCCAACAGAGCTGAGGATCCCTGATGATGCAAATGTATTCTATGCGTTGAAGACTATGGAATTCTACCATGTGGTGCTTCGGAAGTACACCTTCCCCCTGAGGACAAACGTCAAGCAGGGATCCAACTCCAGCCTCTTTCACAGGAAGAGAAGTACATCATGCAAATCCTAAGGCTGGCATGTCTCCCCTTGGTCTGTCTGGTCAGAGGCCAAGCCCCTGTTGACTATACTGGCCCTGGTCTCCCCATACATTCCTCACCCCCATCTAAGACACTCAGACTCATTCACCCACAACCTATCCTGCTGTCACAATGCTACTTGACACGGGACAAACTAGTCTCCCCTCCAGGGACTCCCTCAGAGCCTCAAGCTCCCTCTGTCCTCAGGCTATAGCTGTCCCCTACAAATTGTGACCTGACATTTTGGACTCTAGTGCAGGTCCCCACCGCTTGTCCACTTGTCTCCTCCTTTCCAGGCCTTCGTTGATTCTTATCCATATGTTTGTAGTTCTATACCTCATAGGTTCATTTGCCAGGTCCTAATCATCTATAGGATTATCCATTTGCCTCAATATTCTAGTTTACTGCAACATAAGTGACTGACATATACCCCGATCGTCCTCTGAATTACAATGATGTTTATTTTGATAGTCTATGTTTGTGTTGATTAATTTGGGTAAGGGTTTGTCAACTGTGTTCATTTTTTCCAACAATCATCCCTTTGTTTCCCTGATTCCTTGAATCATTCTTTTAGCCTTTATTTCATTCCTTGTTCCCTGAACTTTCTTCTTTCTATCTACCAGTGTGGGGTTTGGTTGTTATTATTTTTCTAAGAGCTTGGTGTGCCACCGGTTTTTTATTTGAGATCTCTGATTTTTTTAAGCATGCACTCTTAGCTATAAATTTTCCTCCTACACTATTTCATGGCACTGTCCCATATACCCTGTGTTTTCCTCTTTTTTCTTTTCCTCACTCCTTTCTTTCCTCCCTTTTGCCCTCTCTCTTTCCTTCTTGGTCCTGGCAATCACTGACATGTTTGTCACCTCCATTGTTTTGTCTTTTCCCCAAAGCCTTCTGCCTCCAGCCACAGAGTACATAAGCTTTCTGATTCAGCTTCTTTCCCTTACTGTTGTAATACTCACATACCAAAAGAAAATATATATGTATATGTGTGTGTGTATGTGTGTGTATATATATATACAAACTCCAAGGTATAGAAATAATAAGTGTTTGTTGTGGTGATTTGTTTCTGCTTTATCTTCTTTCTGTACAGTTTTTCTGTGTGTCTATCTTGGGGGGACAGCATAGACCTCAAGGGGAAAGGGTGAAAAAGTACAGCAGTTGTGTTCACTGGACACTGTGTTAAGAGTGATCTATATGGGCTGGGGATGTGGCTTAGTGGTAGCATGCTTGCCTAGTGTTCATGAAGCCCTAGGTTTGATTCCTCAGTACCATATAAAGAGAAAAAGCCAGAAATGGTGCTGTGGTTCAAGTGGTAGAGTGCTAGCCTTGAGCAAGAGAAGCTCAGGGACAGTTCCCAGGCCCTGAGTTCAAGCCTCAGGATTGGGAAAAAAAGTGATTTAAGTAGATTTAATAACATGAGTGTGTCACATGTCATGCTACAATTTTGTTTTCCCATTTTATTTTCTGTAACATTTTCTTTGTTTAATTTGTGGTAGTGTCTTTCAGGATTTAAGACTTTGTGTGTATTTTGTTCAGTTATGACAATTTGGATCAGCATTTAGAATAATTCAATTTGTTACATATAATTCATTTGCACTGAATTCTACCTTTATGTTAAAATCAATATATTTGTTAAATACTGATCTATAGTTTGTTATGCTTGTCAATTTTTTGTTTAAAATTAGGTATCATTTTGTTGAATTCTTTTTATTTTAACTTTTTGTGTAATTTAATATTTAGTGCTAGTGTTTAAAAGGCATACCATTAATATTTATTTCTGATATAATATTTAAAAAATTGTCTTCAACTACATAAAGAGCAATTTACTAACAGGAAAAAAGTGATCTATACAACTTGCAGGGAGAGACAGGAGGCAGAGACTGCAAGAGACTGAGGGAAGGGATGACACTATTCCAAAGGAAATGTACTCAGTACCTGACTTATGAAACTGTTATCCTTCTGTACATCACATTTAAAATAAATAAATGAAGACAGATAGATATAATAAATAACATAATTTATATTGCAGTGATATTACTATATTAATAAGTTAATATATCAAAATACATTTAGTATATTAATTGATAGTTGATAGTCAATTTCATATATTTTTCATCTTTAATTTACACATAGACATTGTGTATATTTACATGGCACAGTGTAACATGCATGTATGCAATGTGTAATGGTCAAATCAAGGAAATTAACACATTCATCACTTAAACACTTTATTTCTTTGTGTTGGAAACATTCAAAATGCTCTCAACAAACTTTTGGTTTTAAATGCACAATTAATTGTGGTCAATCACAGTTATCCTCGTGTGCTTCAGAACGTTCAAAGGTTTTCATTCTCTTTCCACACTCCCTCCCCAACATCCTTCTGAGACGTCAATAACCCCTGTCTTTTTCTCTACAAGAACACCTTTTCAGCTTCTACATAATAAGCATGTGTGTATCTGTCTTTCCATCCCTGGCTTATATCACTTCACAAATGTCCTCAGCTCCATGGACAGTGGGAAGACATCTCCTATTCATGGACCCATGAGGGACTACATCAGAGACTGTGTCAAAAGGACACCACAGGACTTCTGACACTGGCCCATGCCAAGCTGCAGGGAGAGCAATCTAGGGAGTGCAATGAATTCACCAGTGTTTACTTTTCCTGTATAGACCATGGGAAGCCCTCATCTCACTGAGTAGAATCACCTCAAGGTCTGGACTTTCAGAAAGCCCATGCCAACAAGCACATGTAGAATGCTTCAAAGGAAAAGGAGATTGCAAGCACCTTAAGTTAGGAGTAATGAAAGATACAGGAAAGAGAAAATGCACAGGTATGTAAGGGATCAAATCGAGGAGACCAAATTCTTTATTACAAAATTCCTCATTCAGCAATAAATTTGAAAAGGAAACACTGAATGTCTAGTATTAAACAAAACTTAATTTAATTGCATCCTGAGAACAAAGGAGGATATTCATAGGAGAGGATCCCAATGGTTCAGTAGCTATATACATAGGACCATATAAAATGATGTCTATCGAAATGAACTTCAAGAAATGGAAACAAAAGGTTTTTTTATTGTACTGTTTGCAGTTATTTCTTCTTTCTTTCTTTTTTCTCCTTTGGTTTATTCCATGTCGTCACTGTTTCTTCTTTCTCTACACTTTATCTTGATTATAAGTTTATCTGACAGGGGGAAGGGAAGGGGAATTACAGAAACGGTGTGGGACACTAGATGACCCAATTCAACAGTGATACTCACTAGACGCTATGTTGGAAATGAACCTTACAGCTTGGGAGGAAGGGACGTCAGGAGGGGATAAAGTGGAAAAAAATGCCTATGTAACTATAACCCCTCTGTACATCATCTTTCCAATAAAATTTAAACTTAAAAAATAAAACAATAAAAATGATGAGGCTAATTTTGGTGGCAGTAATGGGGGTTGATTGAACTCAGGGCCTGGCTGTTATTTTAGCTTTTTCCCTCAAGGCTGGTGCTCTATCACTTGGGCCACCGCTCTACTTCTAATGTTTTGGGTGATTAATTGGAGATAAAAGTTCCACAAACTTTCCTGACTGGTCTGGACTCAAATTGGAGTGTTCAGATCTCCATCTCCTGAGTAGCTAGGACCACAAAGTGAATTGCCAATCACCTGTGAGAAAATGTTGTATTGTGTGGGTGTAGTTTCTTTTGTCTGGGTTTGATTGGTTTAAACTATAGCAATAGTCTGCCTTCATCCTTCAATTCAAAAGAAGAACTTTCTTTGAATGCCTGGCTATCATGTTTGCAGTAAGAATTGGAGCATTATGTCTAAGGAGGATCACTTTTCATTATCTTGAGCCCCATTTCTGGGAAAGAAATTTATGCAAATTATTCTAATAATCATACTCATTTTGTTATAAGTTGGCCTTCACATAATTTACCACCATGATCAAAAATTTACTTATGTTTAGATTTAAGAAACAACCTAAACATACTGGTGTGTGTTTCATGTATGTGCATGCACACCCATACCCATTGTTATGTTGAATACAGAGCTTATTCTTTCCCACATTCATTTTAGCCTTCTGTCCCTCTTTCCCCTTCTTTCTTTCATCTTTATTTCTCCATCGTTTGGTTTTCATTTGAGGAGGAGGAGGAACTAGGCTGCTATACATCAAACAAGAAAGAGTTTATAGAAGGTCAAATTTTAAAAATAGATGAGATATTCAAGGAACTGTAATCTAATAGCTCTGGGTATCTGTATTACTCCCAGCATAATTGTAAGTGGCTTTGATCCTCACAATATTCTCTCATTGCTGACCACTTCCTCTCAGAAAACAAAACAAGTACTCAAGGTTGTCCCCACTGTTGAGATTCTAAAACAAATCAAACGGAAAATTGTATTTCTTTTTTAGATTTGACCTAGTATCATAAATGGGATCTATGACAGTAAGTCACTAGTACCAACTTGTCTTCTTCATGGAGTCAAAAAATTTCCATTTCTAGGAAAGATGACCTTAATGCTCTTTCTACAGAAACTATTAAAAAATGGATAAATTTCAAAATGCATTCTCTAAATACAGCAGGTTGTAATATATGAAATAAGAGGTATGTGAACCAAAGCACCAATTTATGGAGTTCTTTCCACAGTAGCCTGTGGCCAGCTGATTTCTTTTTTTTTTAATTTATTTTTTATTGTGAAAATACCGTACAGAGGGGCTACAATGACATGGGCAGCTGATTTTTTTTTCTTTGTGCCAGTCCTGGGGTTAGAATTCAGCGCCTGGGTGCTGTCAATGAGCTTTTCTGCTCAAGGATACTGTTCTACCACTTGAGTCATAGCTTCACTTCTGGCTTGTTTGCTGGTTAAATGGAAATAAGAGTTTCATGGACTATCCTTCCTGGTCTGGCTTCAAACTACTATCTTTAGTAGATTTCAACCTCCTGAATAGCTAGGGTTGCAGGCACAAGCCACTGCACCCAGCCCAGCTGAATGAGCTGATTCTGGATGAAGACTGGAGGAAAAAGAAATTAGCAACAGATGTGAGGGCAACCTGGCTGTGACATGTCACTGCATTGATCGCCAGGGCTGATTTGGCTGATCTGGCTGGACAGGCAGGTGTCCCCTTTCTTAGCACTCCATGTGCTTCTCTCCCAAAGGTGTGCACTCGGTTAGAGAGGATGACCATCTTGGATGGAGGACTAATCTTCAGTCAAGGGTATATAGGTAGCTGCACTCCCCGCCAGAGCCTCCAAACAAACTCTCAGGAAATCAGCAAGCATTTAGAAGGTGAAGTGAATAGAAGGAAGAGTTAAAATTCCCCAAAGTGAGGTTAATTTCTCTCCAAAGGAGTCTTTTCAACTTGTAGCCCTACATTTGGGAGCTGGAGATCCTGGGACTTTGAAAGGAAGGGCAAAATTCCCCTAGTCTCCTGATAGTTTGAAAGAAAGTCCCTTTAGAAGGATGTGGTCACTCTCAAAAATATGAAACAATTAGAATTTTCATATAGTCTTAGTAAGAGAAAGTCTTTTGGCAGCATATAGTAAGTTGAATATATGTGCACTATGACCTAAACTCTACTCCTAGATATTTGCCTAAGGGATATATATCTCCAAATATATGTGCCAGGATCTATAACAGCTCTGTTTCAGGTCTGTATCCCAAATTGAAGGGAAGAATAGATAAATAAGTAGTGCTGGTATATTTATACAATAGAACAACCATGAAAGAAAAATTGTTTTTATTTAGAATATACCACAAATAAAAATAAAAGATATTGTCACTGTTTTCAACAACATGATGCAAAGTCTTTCACAAAATAGTGAGGAGGAAAAAAAGAACATATCACATGATTCCATTTAAATGAAGTTTGAAAATAAGAAAAACGAATCACTTACTATATAGTTCATTGCATTATAATATGGTTCGTTGTATTACATTATTACTCATTATATTATATTATGATTGTTTAGCTTTGGTGAATGAACAAGTAGGAGATGTATAAGAAATTTACTGGGATGGCGCAAATAATATATAACGATATATAAACATCAAGTACTGCTCACCTGGTTATACATCTATATAAAGTTCACCAAGCTGTACGCATAAGGGAAACTTCAATTTTAAAAAAAGGAAAAAAAAACAAAATGTTTAAATAGGGATCCAGATTGACCCATTGCAACAGTGAGATGTACAAGACGCCATGTGCAAAAATGAACTTTACAATTGGGGGGGGGGGAGGTAGTTGAGGAGGTGGCTAGGACAGGATGGTAGAGGAAAAAACAAAGGAGGCAACAATGCTGGATAAGAAATGTACTCATCGCGGGGCTGGGAAGTTGGCTCAGTGGTAAAGCGCTTGCCTTGCATGCCTGAGGCCCTGGGTTCGATTCCTCAGCACCACATAAGAGAAAAAGCTGGAAGTGGCGCTGTGGCTCAAGTGGTAG
>NW_012267316.1:2265409-2297308 GCF_000151885.1 Dipodomys ordii
GAGGTGGTATCTCAATGTTGTTTTGATTTACATTTCTTTTATGGCTAGAGAGGTTGAACATTTCTTCATGTCTCTATTGGCCATCCTCTTCAGAGAAGTTTTTCTGTAAGTCTTTAGCCAACTTATTTATTTGGCAGTTGTTTCTTTGAAGATTTGTTGTTGGGCAATTTAATTTTTTGAGTTCCAGGTATATTTTAGATATGAGACCTTTGTCTGTTGTATGGCTAGTGAAGATCTTCTCCCAATCTGTGGGCTTTCTATTGATCTTGCTAGCTATGTCCTTTACCATGCAGAAGCCCTGCGATTTCATGCAATCCCATTTGTCCAACCTTACTTTGATTTCTTGTATTTCTAGGTCTCTATTAAGAAAATTTTGGCTTGTGCCAAGGAGACCTAGGGTTTCTCCTATTCCATCCTGTAATGTTTTCAGAGTGTCTGCTTTGACCCCGAGGTCTTTGATCCATTTGGAGTTGATTCTGGTGCAGGGTGATATATAAAGGATCTAGCTTTAGTTTTCTACAAGTAATTAACCAATTTTGCTAGCACATTTACTGAAGAGGCTGTCTTTCTTCCATTCTATGTTTTGAGCTCCCTTATCGAAGATTAGATGGCTATATGTCTGTAGGTTCATTTCTGGGTTTTTAATTCTATTCCATTGGTCCTGAGGTCTGTTCTTGTGCTAGTACCGAGCTGTTTTGATTATTATGGTTTTGTAGTAGAGTTTGAAATTTGGTATTGATATTCCTCCAGCACTGATCTTTCTATTAGGGATCATTTTTGTTATTCGGGGTCTTTTAGTGTTCCATATGAACTTTTGGATTGCCTCTTCTATTTCCTTGAAGAATGAGGTTGGAATATTGAATTTGTAGGTAGCCTTGGGAAGTATTGCCATTTTCACAATGTTGATCCTTCCAATCCAGGAGCATGGGAGCCCTTTCTAAGTTCTGTTTTGATTTCCCTTTTCAGTTTTTTAAAGTTTTCATCAAAGGTCCTACACTTCTTTGGTTAAGTATTTTATTTTTTGTGGGGCTATTATGAATGGAGTTCCTTTCCTGATTTCAGCCACGCTTTTCTCATTGTTGGCATACAGAAAAGCCATTGATTTTTGAGAGTTAATTTTATACCCTGCTAGTTTGCCAAAGTTTTGAATCAGCTTGAGTAATTTGGGAGTGCAGTCGGTGGGATTCTTTAAATACAAAATCATGTCATCTGCAAAGAGGGAATGTGAGGTTTTAAAAAAAAAAAACTTTTAAAAAAAAGCTCTGCCAATTCCTCCCCTTTATGATGTACTGAAACCTCTAGACCTATGAGTTGACATAAATGCTTCTTCTGTTGTTAATGACAAGTATTTTATCACAGCAACAAGAAATCTAATACAGAACTGAAACCCTGATTACTGACTCAGAGTACAGCACCTGTAAAGCCATCTACAATTGGGCTTTTTGTATAATATTAACTTTTTTTTCTTTCTTTTTTTTTTTGAGATGCTGGGATTTTTTAACTTAGGCTTGAACTTGCTAGACAGATCTACTACTACTACTAATATTACTACCGAGCCATGCCTCTATCCCTTTATTTCACTGTTGTTTTTATTTATTGTTGCTGTTATTGTTTTGTGCCAGTATTAAGGCTTGAATTCAGGGCCTGGACAGTGTCTCTGAGTTTTTGTGCTCAAGGATAGCCTACTTCAACCATTTGAGCGACAGTTCCATTTCTGGCTCTTTGATGGTTATTAGGATCAGAAAGTTTTATGGACTTTCCTACCTGGACTGGCTTTGAACTTTTATCTTCAGGTCTCAGCCTCTTGAATAGCTAGGATTATAAGATGAGCCATTGACACCCAGCTTATACACTGGTTATTTTTTGTGTGCATGTCCCTGTCGTGGGGCTTGAACTCTGAGGCTGGGCTCTGTCCCTAAGCCTTTGTGCTCAAGGCTAGTTCTCTAACACTTGAGCCACAGCTACATTCCCAGCTTTTTGTGCCTAATTAGAGATAAGAGCTTCATGCCCAGGCTGGCTTTGAAATACTATCCTCTGATCTGAGCCTAAGTGGCTAGGATTATAGTATGACCCACTAGTGCCTAGCATGCAGTGGTTATTTTTTATGTACTGTAACCTCTAGAACTATGAGTTGAAATAAATGCTTTGAGATACGGTCTGGCTGCTTCCTACTCTGAGACATGCCTTGACTGAAATCCTTCTAGTTCTAGCTTCATACCAGAACTGGATGACAGGTATATGTCACCACATCCTACCCCTATGACATGAAGTCTCACAGATTTTTCTGCTGCCCTAGAAAGATGCTTTGCCAAATCTCAACCTCCAAAGTAGCTATTTATTATAGCATAAATGCACAGCTTATATATTATGAGCTTTTTGTTTAAATAGGGATACAGATTGACTCCATTGCAACAATGAGATGTACAAGATGCTATGTCATAAAATGAACTTTACCATTTAGGCAGGGGGCAGGAGGGGCTGGGAGGGGGGTAGCTGAGGAGGTGGGAGGGAAGGGATGGTAGGGGAAAAACAAAGGAGGGAGCAACAATGCTGCTTAAGAAATGTACTCATTGCCTTGTTCGTGTAACTGTAACCCCTCTGTACAGTATTTTCACAATAAAAAACTTAATTAAAAATGTGGAACAAATTACAGACCTACATAAATTCTCTAGGTTTCAAGGCATAAGCAAAATTACAAATTTTAAAGGCTAATTCTTTTTCAAGCCTTGCCCAAATTATTCCATTTTAGCATAGAAGACAATGACAATATTGGACTTAAAAATTTGCTTCTAGGGCTGGGCACTGGTGACTCACTCCTGTAATCCAAATTTTTCAGAAGGCTGAGATCTGAGGATCGGCCCAGGCATGAAAGTCTATAAGACTGTTATCTCCAATTAACCATCAGAAAACTGGAAGTGGAGCTGTGGCTCGAAGTGATAGAGCACCAGTCTTAAACAACATGCTCAGGACAGAGCCCAGACTCTGAGTTCAAGTGCCACAACCAGATTTAAAATAAAAAAAAAAAAACCACGGGCTTTTGGGGAGAGGGAAAGTAAGAGAAAAATGAGGGAAGTGGTAACAAGTCTGACAAGAAATTCACTTATTACCTTACTTATGTAACTGTAACCCCTCTGTATATCACGTTGACAATTTAAAAAAAAACTTGCTTCTAGGATAGGATGAGGGAGGCTCTACCTGAGGTACTGCTAAAGCCTTCTTGAATCCGGTCTAACTGTATCACACATGCAGTTGAGTGAACATGGGATCTGCTCAGGGGAAAAGCTCACTGACCTGTCCTTAATGATTCAAAGCCTTCCAGACACCCACAGCTACCTCCTTATATATTTGTGTCCACATTTGGAAGGTACTGCGTGTTCTCTAAGTCCTAACTGTGCTATGTTTGTCTGGAAAGGCAGGATGAGAAAGACAGATGTAGCACTTCTGTTCTAAACGCTATCCAGTGGTATTTTGTTTTTTCGAAAAAGACCTTCCTCTCTGGATCACTGAAGGGTCATTCCATCTAGTTACATTTCCATCTTCTGTTGAGTAGAAATGCTGCGTAGCAGTGTATGGATGTAGAAATTGCAGGTCTGCTACCAGCAACCATGAAGTAGATGGGGCTAAGATCCAGTGGGGTCTCCTTGTCCCCCACAAACTCAGTTGTGATGCATTCTGACAGGAACCCAGCTCCCGGGGGCTAGTGCCTCTGCACAATCATGCTGCCATTACTTGAGGTGGCAGGTGCGATGTCTGTCTGTCTGCTGATGATTTGGGTGCCATATTTGGGCGAGTATCAAAGTCAGCCCAAGTGGCAGCTTGGATGATGAGCAATAGATTCTTGGTGAAATTGAAGATTCATTTGGGAACCAAAAATCTTAAAGTAGCTCTAAACCCTTGAGCCACATACTCTCCTTGAACTGTATACCTTTACTGGTAGATTTTACTGAGGGTTGTGTTACTGAGAAGCAAACTTTTTTTTTTTTTGGTCCGGTTGTGGGGCCTGAACTCTGGGCCTGGGCACTGTCCCTCAGCTCTTCAGCTCAAGGCTAGCGCTCTACCACCTGAGCCACAGCGCCACTTCCAGTTTTTTTTTCTTTTTGTTTATGTGGTGCTCAGGAATCGAACCCAGGGCCTCAGGCATGCAAGGCAAGCGCTCTACCACTAAGCCAACTTCCCAGCCCCTGAGAAGCAAACTTGAAACACAAAAGATCCCTGAACCTCTTTGTGTTTGAGGCCACCACTCTACCACTTGAGCCACAAGACCACTTCCAGCTTTTCCTGAGGAGTTTATTGGTGGCAAGTCTCATAGACTTTCCTGCCCTGGCTGGCTTTGAACCACAATCCTCATATATCAGCCTCCTGAGTAGCTAGGATTACAAGGATGAGCCACCAGCACCCAGCTTTTGAAATGATCAAATTACACATGAATCAAGATTCCATATTTTGGATAACGGGTGGGTGAGTCTGTCCATTGCACCGTTCTTTTTTTTTGTATCCTCAGGCATGATTTGGTAGTGCAAGAACTCTGTAACATACAAATTCAATAAAAAGTGTGTATACGGATCATGGAAAAAAATTGCTTCTAGATGGCACCAGCGTCCCAAGCTTATAATCCTAGCTACTTAGGAATCTGAGATCTGAGAATTATGGTTTGAAGTCAGCCTCAGCAGGCAAATCCATGAGACTCTTTTGCGTGTATGTGCTTGCTCCTGGGGCTTGAACTCATGGCCTGGGCTCTGTCCCTGAGCTTCTTTTGCACAAGGCTAAGGCTCTATCATTTGAGCTACAGCGCCACCTCTAGCTTCTTCTGAGTAGTCTATTGGAGGTAGGAGTTCACAAACTTTTCTGCCCTAGCTGGTTTTGAACCATGATCCTCAAATGTCAGGCTCCTGAGTAGCTAGGATTACAAGCCATGAGCCAACAGCACCTGGCAGTCCATGAGACTCTTATCTGCAATTAAATAAGCCAGAAGTGGAGATGTGGCCCAAGGTGTGGCTAGTTCTAGAACATCATCCTTGAAGAAGAAAGAAAGCTCAAGTACAGCACCTAGGCCCTGAGTTCAAGATCCAGGACCAGCACAAAACAGGAAAAAAATGTTTCTTATACATTAAAAGTTCAGTTCTTTAAATTCATATGTTGGGTGGCCCCATAACCATATCCCTGCTCTTGACTCTTCATATAACAGTCTCCAGTGTCTGTTTAGTTGATGCTTATGTGAAACCAGTAGCTATAAATTAGCCAACTTAGAAAACAGAGCCAAGATAAATTAATCTCAAGACAATCAAGATATAATTAACAAAATTTAAATACATGTCAGACTTCTTAACCAATTTACTATCTATTACTTTGGGATTTGTTTTGAAAAACACCAGCTACTGCTCAGTATTTAACTGGGATAGACTGAATCTCAAGAAATGCTCATCCATGGGGCTGGGAAGGTGGCTCAGTGGTAGAGTGCTTGCCTTGCATGCTCAAGGTCCTGGGTTCGATTCCTCAGCACCACATAAGAAAAAAGAAAAAAGTCTGAAGTGGCGCTGTGGCTCAAGTGGTAGAGTGCTAGCCTTGAGCTGAAGAGCTGAGGGACAGCGCCCAGGCCCAGAGTTCAGGCCCCATGACCGGAACCAAAAAAAAGAAAGAAAGAAATGCTCATCCAATTTCCCTGCAACAGATGAAAATCATAAGTCATCTCAGTTTTCCTTGATACAAAACATGACAAGCCACTGTCTTCCGTTTTTTTCCCTTGAGAAATAGATCCACATGCAAGAACTTGAGTAAAAGTAGGTCCTTCTAAGAAGTACCAATGGGAAGAAAAGAAAAAGAGAGAGAGAGAGACAGACAGACAGACAGAGAGACAGAGACAGAGACAGACTTGTATACAAATGTTCTCCGTCAAGGGACTAACGCTAGGAGGTTGTGGGACATGTCTTAGAGTTGACCCATTAGAAGAGTAAGGAATCTGGGATATTTTATGCACTAGCTCTTATTCATTCTAGTTTGAGGGCTGTCCTGGAGCTTTCGTTCCTGAGGGACTTCCACATGGCCCCTTCCATAGGCTGAGCATACTGCTGTTGATTAAAAAAAAAAAAAGGTCCACAGGCAAAAGTGACAGTCATTTGCAGAAAGAAGCCATCTGTGCATAGGGAAATGACAAATGGCAAAGACATATGGATGGGTGGCAACAGTGTTGACTCACAAATAACTCAATTAGTAGAGCATTCATGTAAGAGTGTGCAAGAGCTTTGACCCTCAGGTGCAATGTCATGCATCTAGTGAAGTACTAGTTATTCGGTTAAGTAAAGATCAGGTGAATGGAGGCGTTATGATGGCTCATACCTGTACTGCTAGCTACTTGGGAGGTGGCAACTGGGAGAATGGGAGCTTGTGGCTATCCTTCTAGCATGTAAGTTGATGAGACCTCTTCCTTACTCCATAGCTGACTGTGAAGGCTTCTGCCTGTCATCCTAGTCACTCAGGAGACTAAGATGGAGAGGTTTGTGCTTTCAGAACAGTCTGGGCACAAAAGTTCATTAAACTCAACAGAGAAATTGGGTGTGGTGGTGTGAGCCTCTTGTCCCAATTACAATGGAAAGACTAAAGTAGGTAGTCATGGTGTGACCCAGATAGAAAATGACTAGAGAAACAAATGCCTGGAAATGTGGCTCCATGGTAGAAAGCCTACCTGGCAGGCAATGAAACTCTAAATTCAAATTCCAGTATTGCCAGATTATTTATATATGCACATGTGTGTGTCTACATAGATGTACATAGATGTATGTGTTGTGTGTATAAGTGTGTGTGTGTGTGTGTGTGTGTGTGTTGAAAGACCATATCCTGCACAGAAGTACCTTGCTTTAAAAACTGAAAAATCTGGGCTGGAAAGGTGGCTCAGTGGTAGAGCGCTTGCCTTGCATGCTTGAGGCCCTGGGTTCAATTCCTCAGCCCCACATAAGCAAAAAGAAAAAAGCCGGAAGTGGCGCTGTGGCTCAAGTGGTAGAGCGCTAGCCTTGAGCTGAAGAGCTTGAGAGACAGCACCCAGGCCCAGAACTCAGGCCCCACGACTGGACCCAAAAAAATAAAAATAAAAAAATAAACTGAAAAATCTGTCAGGCATTGGTGACTCTGCCTATAATCTTATCTACTCTGGAGGCTGAGACTGATTACTACAGTTCAAAGTCAGACCAGGCAGAAAATCCCATGATAGTCTTATCTCCAATTAAACCACCCAAATGCTGGAAGTAGAGGTGTGGTTCAAGTGGTAGAGGACCAGTTTTGAGTGGGAAAAGCTCAGGGGCAGTGCCCAGACCCTGAGTCTAAACCCCAGTACCCACACAAAAATAAAGAAATAATCTGATAAAGCATTATAGGCTTAAATCCCTGTTTTCTTTATTACTTAACTATGAACCACTTACAGACAAGTCTAATGATGAAAAGACTTCTTTTTCTCAGTGGAAACATTATATTGGCTCTTCATATGCATAAAGCATCTCCCTGGTCATCTTCAGTGGGAAAAAAATGAGGAGAGAATGAGACATACCTAATAATCAGTGATTAATCAAGTGTTAAAAGACACAGTAAAACAAAGGAGGGGGTAATAATGCTCGACAAGAAATGTACTCATTACCCTCCTGATGTAACTGTGGCCTCTCTGTACCACATCTTTACAAGAAAATAAAAAATTTTTAAATGACACAGAAAACCTGGCGCCATGGCTCAGGCCTGTAATCCTAGTTAGTCCAGAGGCTGAGATCTGAGGATTGCTGTTTGAAGCCAGGCCAGGCAGGAAAATCCATGAGACTCTCATCTCCAATAAACTACTCAGAAAAAGCCAGAAGTGGTGCTGTGGCTCAAGTCGTAGAGTATTAGCCTTGAACAGAGGAAGCTCAGAGACAGTGCCTAGGACTTGAGTTCAAGCCCCATAATGAAAAAGAAAAAAGGGATACAGGTGGACCCATTGCAACAATGAGATGTACAAAATACTATGTCAAAAACCAAACTTTACAACTTTGGCTGGGGATGGGGGGAGTGTAGTTGTGGAGATGGGAGGGCAGGGATGCTAAGGAAAAACAAAGGAGAAGGCAACAATGCTGGATAAGAAATGTACTCATTACCTTGCTCATGTAATTGTAACCCCTCTGTACATATTTTCACAATAAAAAAACTTATTAATAAAAATACCAACAAAAGACACAGTAAAAAACAAATACACATATGATTCTTCGTTTCTTTTTAATTTAATAAAACACCAAGCAGAAATGAAAGAGATTGCTAAGCATTAAATAACTCACTTTTTATAGTAGTATTTTCTAACACATTCCTCTAAGGTTAATGAAAGGAATTATAAAATCTAATAAAAGTTGGCACTCTTGGAGTTTATTAACTAGATCATTCAACCTGATATCACATAAAGTCTCTCTTTTACTTTAACATATGAGGTTATTAGCATGACATCATTTCCCTTGCCCACATACTGACTTTTGTTAGTTCTGCTTCTATTCAGTCAAGAGATAACAATTTACATTCTTGTTTTTGTTCTAATTTTCAGAATTACATTATTAAATGTCCAGGTACTTATTCCTGAATGGCATACATTCAGTGATGATTGTTAGTATTTGAGTCACTGATTTTGTAACTTGAAATCCCATCAAAAGGGAAGACTAATAAGCATCTTAAAATTAGTGAGGAAAAAACAAATGTGAATTAACGACATTCTGGGGGCCCCGTAAGTTGTTCTATATCTACTTACAATTTTTTTGCACTGGTTAGATGATTATAGAAAGGCAAAGTCGCCTAAAAGAATTTCTTTAGTTCTACCCAGAAAGAGGCAATGCAAAAAATGAGCCACTGAGTACACAGAATGGGTGCGCTTGTAATCTTGACCCTGCAGTGAATGAAGAACATTAAATATTCCAGCTAATTCTAAACAACAAAAGCTCTGTGTTGACATGATAATGAAAAAAGTAGAAACTCATCATAATTCTAGGCCAAATGAAGTTCTGTAGGCCCCTCAAGAAACTTAACTACATGCTTATACTGAGGAGAATATGTTGGAGGAAAAGAGGGTTGACAACAGCATTTATTTTTATGACTGAGTTTTCAGGGCATGCTACCAACATGGCAGCCTCTCATTGAATGCTAAAGTTGTTCCATAGCCTTTTGTGTTTTCAAGGACTTAACATCAGTCTTTCTTGCCGTAGACTTTCATGACAGGAACATCACAACAGACACTTGACCTCCTAGAGTCATTTGCTTTTATTTTCTGGGATCATCTTAGCACATGTCTTTTTTTTTCCTCAAAGCAAACAGTCCCATGGCTTTTCTCAGACAGTCACAGTGATGGGCCATTAAAGAAGCACTTGCTCTGGTTATTGTACCTAAGAATTTGAAGAGAAACTCCATTGGAAAGCCTCATGCTTCCATAAGCAAGTAAGATCTACATAAAAACCGAACTAAACAATATGGTATAGAAAACGTCATTTAAAATGATAACCTATTTCAAAGCTGATATTTTATTCATAAATAACATTTAGATACAGAGGTTAATAAAGCATTCCCTCAATGATCTCCAGTTTATTAGTATACATACACCAGAGAAGAAGGGATAGCATGTTTATATGTTTCTGCCATATGACAGCAAAAAACATGGCTGGTTATATTCAGACAGGGTGGTAAACATCATACCAGATAACTTGCAAACTATAAGCATTGGGTTTGTTTTTGAGTGGTGGGCACACCAGACTAATTTCCCTGAATACCTCCATGTTCAGTTTGTACACTGTGCAAGTATGCAGATTTTATGACTTTAGATCAACTTAAGTTCATTATCCAATTATCACGAGTTCTGATAAAAGATATGTATGGATGAACAACTTTGATGTTTCCATGCCTTTACTGCACCACCACTGTCTCCTTGAATTTATTTATTACACCCATGCATTGTGAAAGACAGTCTAACAAAATCTTGTTTTTAATCGATCTACTGTCATCCACAGTACGCATTCTGAAAAGTGCAACATATTGGAATTTTAGACATGTATCGTAATGTTACTCACATTTTATATGCTAATATTTTTATTTTAAATAAAAACAACTAACAAATGTAGACAATTGATATTCCGATGCCTGAAGGTTTTTAACAAAAGTCAAATTCTTCCTCTATCCCCAATAGCACCAACTCAGTAGCTTTTGTGAATTATAAAAAAAAAAAAAACATAAGACTCCACAAGACTCCAGAAAGATGTGTACTGACAATAGAGGGGTGGAGCAGGAAATCGCCCTGCTGAATAGAGATGGCTCTATTTACACACCTATGCACATATCTCTATCAATATCTTCACAATTCCATCACCTTATTTTTCCCACGTGATTTTCATGATACAAAGAGTTGAAAAAAATTATTTTCCCATTTTGCTACTCATTTATGACCCCTATGCTTTTCACAAAAAAAGTCCAATTTGAACAAACAGAAAGGAAGTTTCTATTTGTATGATATTAAAACAAATGCACAGCCTGATAATGATGTAGGATCTATAAGGCTGTAGAATTCCTTCCACAAGTGCTGCCCTTTTTATAACCAAACTCAAGGGTAAGTGAATCCAATATGGGCAGCCATCCAAGGATTCACAAGTCTAATTGTTCCCTATTAGGCCACTAAAAATGGAATAGTCATAAACCATAAGTATAGACTCACTTGTCTTTAATCTTGAGGTGGGAAAAGAAACTCATCTATCCCCAATTAATTTCTGCACAGAAAACCCACATCAACTGTAAAACAATTCAGAGAACTGATAATAGATTACTTAAAAGGAATAAACTCCTCTCTTTTTAAAAGTAATATAAATATATGCTTTAGTATGACCCTGAGGGACTGGGTTTTAGAATGTGCCTTTGCTAAATTTGATCTTGAACCTGAATACTTTTCACAAAGGCCTTTAATTCAGTATTTGAAAAGAATTAAAGCTCTATCCCCTCATCTTTTCAGCATGCCTTCTGTTTAAAATTTTTGTACAATACTCATAAAGAACACAGAAATGTACTAAATACTTTTTAAAAAAGGCTGCTGGTTAAAATCATGGGGAAATGCATAAAAGGCAGAAATAAATACAGAAGACTTATTTTAAGGAAAAGAAAAAACTCAAAAGTAAATTAGGCTGCAAAACTATTTTTGCAAGTATGATGCCACATTTGACCCCACTATGTATTAGAGGCACTGCATAAATATGAGCAGAATCATCAAATGCACTTTTTGAAAAACAGTGCTTCTCAGCCAAGGGCTATGTGAATTCATTTTACTGTGAGTTGTCTGAAACACTTTGGTGTGCTTATTGGCGACATTTTGGCAACGCATCCTACACTAACAGGAAGGCTAGAAACCAAGCACATTACAAGATCCACCACCCTGTTACTTCTTTTCATGTTTCTTGGGTAAGTCCCTCCTGCCCAGCTGGCAGCGGGGCCGGCTGTCGCTGGGTCTGCCCTCCCTGTGCTGACTCTCCCGGGAGACTTGCTGCACGGCTTGCAGGATGGCATTCTGCACAATCTGTTTGCTGGCACTCTGCAGTTTTGCCTCTTCGGGCTCATTTCCAGGCTTCTCACCTAGCCAAAGGTACAAAACGGTATGGGAGGAGAAAAGAAGACAAATTAATTTTACAAACTATTACAGGGAGGGATAAGGGACAAAGGTAGAAAGAAAAAAATGAGTGCACACACGCACACACACACACACACACACACACACACACACACTGTAATTCATCCATTAGAAAAAATAAGATTGCATCATTTGCAAAGAAATGGAAGGAGCTGGGGGGAGGGGAGGAGGAAATTCATGTTAAGTGAAGTAAGTCAAACCCAGAGAGAGAAAATATCGCATGTGTGGAGGCTAGATTAATTTAGAAATAGTAAATAAGTAATCACTTTGGGGTGGCATCTAAATAACACACAAATGTATTCATTGCAAAATGGTAGATCCAGGGAGAACTCAAATGGTGTAATTCCTTAGAAAGACTAACTCACAGTCCAACAAAACAAAGAAGGAAATGGGCACTCAACATGGGAGGGTCGCCGGGCGCTGGTGGCTCATGCCTGTAATCCTAGCTACTCAGGAGGCTGAGATCTGAGGATCGCGGTTCAAAGCCAGCCCGGGCAGGAGAGACCGTGAGACTCCTATCTCCAATAAACCACCAGAAAACCGGAAATGGCGCTGTAACTCAAGTGGTAGAGCGCTCGCTTTGAGCTGAAGAGCTGAGGAACAGTGCCCAGGCCCAGAGTTCAAGCCCCACGACGGACAAAAAAAAAAAACATGGGAGGGTTGTCAAGGGGAAAGGAGTAGACAGAGTAGATGCATGAAGACAGGAAAGGGGGACAGGGCAATGTAATCATAAAATTCAGTGCACATCCTATAAACCTTCATAAATGAGGGAAGGAGTGGGGTTCAGAGGAATGGTGGAGAATGGTGAAAAGAGTCACATGGATCAAGACGCACTGTAGTCATAAACTGCTTTGTTGAGTGGCAACTCCTTTGGGCAACTACTTCAAGAGAATACAAATGTATTGTAAAAAAGAATTGAGATCATAAGATGGTATTAGAGTAATTTAACAGTAAAGAGCCCTCTATAGCACCTTCTGCTAATTGTCCTTCTTCATCTCCAACAAAATCTCCATTTCATTTGCCCCTTAATGTGACCAGGTTAATATTCTCACCATCCGAGAATCCTCAGCTGACAGGGATGGTCCCAAGACAGTCCTAACCATCGAAGACCTCTGGGGGAACCTTTAGGATAGGACAGACTTGTGCTATATGGCCATTTGAACCTTCCCATTCTTCCTGCCTGCAGATAAGATGGCTGGGTATTCAGCCATCTTACAGTAAGCATGGAGATGAATGTCTGGGAGAAAGAAAAAGCCCAGTGAACAAAAGCATCAGTGAACATCTCCATCAGCCCTGGACCTCAAATGTGAAGAAAATAAATCCCTTTTTGTTTAATCCACCATTAGTCTCAGTTTATGTTGCCTGAAGCCAAACACATGCTTACTATATACAGTAACCTCATGGGGCTGAAGAAAAATAGTGACTGAATCCTTATCAAGCCCAATTCTGCTGCCACAATGTCATCACAAGAATTGAAGCCATTCCTCCAAAGTTCCCCACAGTCATTGAGAACTTACAGAAAGCTCCAAATGGTAAACAGGTTAGGCCTGTGGCCCATACGCTTTCTGAAATAACTGCTCAACTCTGTGGAGTCAGCTAGAGATGATATGTAAACTGAATGCTTATGGCTTTGCTCCAATAAAATGTATTTACCAAAAAAATAATAAAAAAACCAACGTTGTGTGTAGATTTTAGCCCATAGGCCACTATTTCTCTACGGTTGGCCTAGATAGGAATTTTCTAACTAGAAGTCCACTCAACACTTCTTTCTTTTCCTTAGTTTAAAAACAAGTCTTATTTTTATTTGGGCCACTATATAACTAGGTATGACTAAATTCTGATCAATGAAATGTAAATGGAAGTTTATTTAGTGAAAAATTCTGGAAGGGAGACTTAAGAGAGAACAGGCAGAAAAAACTCTTTGCCATCTTCCTATCTGGCTGCCTGTAACTCTAATCTGATGGTTGTTGTTATGAGGGTGATCACTAATAGGGGACAGCCATTAAGAATCCAAAGGAAAGCCAGGCACCAGTGGCTCATGCCTGTAATACTTACTAGTTTCTCAAGAGGTTGTGATCAGTTCAAAACCAGCAAGAGGAAAATCTGTTAGACTCTTATCTTTAATAAAAAAAAACAACTACCAAAAAACTGGAAGTGAAGCTGTGTTGCAAATGGTAAAGCATTAGTTTTGAACAAAAGAAGTTTTGAAATAGTGCCCAGGCCCTAAGTTCAAGCCCAAGAACTGGCACACCAAAAAAAAAAAAAGAAAGAAAGAAGAAATCCTTAGAATTGATCTAAATTCTCATGCATTTTGGAAGACAAAGTAAGCAGGAAAGGAACCTGGGATCCCCAAGTCCAAGAAGACACCATATCTCAGCTGCTCATCTCTGTAGGAAAAACATAGCACACCTTATTTAAAACAGCTACTATTCTGGATTTTACTTTATTATATAGTAACCTTAGTATTAATTTATGTTTGGCAGGATGATCATTAATCAAATATTTGAGTAAAACACAATATTGAAAACTTTACATTCTACCTGAGCATGTGTATCTAACACAATAAATAAATAAGCAGCATTCCTTACTCAAAAGCATTTTATCAAGTGTTTCTTCTATTCAATTACATTGCTACTATGAAGATGTATTTTAAATCATGGTGGGAAGTTCACCAGGATAGATTAATCAATAATCATATTTGTATGAGGGAGGGTAAAAACATCTAGTAAGAGAATATTGAGTCACTCTTAAGACTAGACAGCTTTTATTCCTTTAGATAAATAATGGTCATTTATTCTTCATCTCTGCCCATCCCCTAAGAGACTCACTGTCTAGTGAATACTGTACAATTAATCTATTTAAAACAAAGAGTGATACTAAAAACAGAGACAATACAATGAGCCACTGACATCAAGGCAAAGAGGTCCAGGCAGATTGGAAATTGAGCGAGTCAGAGAATAATACTGAATATACGCTGCAGAAAAAGAGTGAAACACAATCAACAGTAGGAAACCCTGAGGTATAGCTATGAAGAATAAATGCTTTGAAACACTTCAAAGCTGAGTTCAAGTACTGTCTACCAGCCATGCAATCTTAGACAGGACATCTTCCCTCTCCAAGCTGCTTGACATTATCCAGTAGGACCTGTCTAGGATGGTTATTAGGGAAACAAGTGTAATCACACATATTCAGCACTCTGGTTCTTGGCATACTGTAAACACTTAGTAAGTATGCACTAGTTTGTATTAGTTAGGGAATAGAATAAGCAAAAACACTAAGATTGTTCATACAGAGAGATTTTGTCTCATACAGCACAGTGCAGGTATATGCACTACATACTCACTCCATAGGAGGTGGCTTATGCTACAGGTTATCTGAAGATTCTTCCTCCCCTCTCATTGCCCTGTCATTCCCTACAATATGATCCTCATCTGCCTTGAGACAAGGCAACCAACAGCCAACCAATAGCCCAACGGGAAGGAAGCAAGAAGAGAAAGGGAAAGCAAGCAATTTCCTTTCAAGGATTTGTCACAGAAGTTACAATCACTCTGATCACTTTCTATTAAAGGAAATGTAGTCACATGGTCACATCTAGTTTCAGGAGAGGCTGGAAATATTGTTGTTGGCTGGGCAGCCATGTGCCCTGTTAGTTCTAGGGCTAGAATGAAGAATTGGGGAAGTTTAAAATTTACTTCCATGCAAGGGCCACACATGCACACACACACACACACACACACACACACACACACACGCACACACACGCACACGCACAGACCAGGTCTTGTATCAGGTCAAATCTGGTATGCAATGCAGGTAGCTCTGTCTACTACCAGTTTACAACATGGCTGTGCAAACAAAACATTTTGAAGATCCATTCTTGCTCCAAGAAAGAGTATATTAGTCAAACTACATATGTGTTCATTCTAAAATGTTTCTGCCCCTGCTATGCAGCTATTCTGTCATTAGATAGACAAAAACAGAGCCTATGGATGAGAGTAAGCTGGAGTAAACTGGATATTTAAAAATGGAGAAAATAGAAAGCCAACTCTAAGTCTAGCTGTGACCTAATATTTAGACTAAACCACTGCATCCTTCTCCAACTAATAGACTAAACCACTGCATCCTTCTCCAACTAATATGATTGTAAATGGATAAAATGTCAAAGGCAATATGTGCCAAGCTATGTCTGGGCACCCTTAGGTAACTGGCAGATCAGTTTAATAAATCCTCTCTGTTGTCTTTATTACTACTTTGACCTAGATCATAAAAGACACCTACAGTAGAGGATGTGGGACAAATAGTGCCAAACATCCAGGAACTGGACAAGAGAAATAACGACAGGAGGAAAGCCACTCAAAGCATTTCATAGACAATAAAAGCAAAATAAGCCAGGCACCAGGGGCTCACGCCTGTAATCCTAGCTACTCAGAAAGCTGTGAAATAAGAACTGTAGTTCAAAGCCAGCCAGGGCAGGAAAGCCTATGAGACTCTATTCTCCAATTAACTACTTTAAAAAAGCCATCAGTAGAGCTGGGGCTCAAGTGGTAGAATGCTAGCTTGAGCAAAAGAAGCTCCAGGACAGGGCTCAGGCCATGTGTTCAAACCCCAGGACCATAACAAAAAAGCAAAACAAAAGGTTATACACTCCTGTGTTGAATCTTAGGCACACAAAAGACTACGGGGACATAGATATATAGCTGGCATCGAACTGAGTTCACAGTACAGGGCAGAAACTAAAGAAATCCAACATCACCCAGGCTGCCGCATTATGTTTGCCATAAGAGAGCCTCAGTTTAACACCCCTTTCCATTCCTCTAGCATCCCCCTGACTTCATGAAAATGGCTTACTCTTGTTTGTGCTTATTCATGCTTTGTCTTGCTTCATGATTTTACTGGCTGCCCTTCCCCAGAGGGCATCCTAGCAACTGGCTGGCCCTTGGCATAGGTTCGGCTGAAATTCCCAGGAGAGAACTTTCTAGAACTTTCTAGCATACCGCTATCATCTCTAGAAAACTGCAGGTTTGTGCAGGTGACATCTTAGATCAGCTGTAACTGAATACCCATGGCTTCTTCTGGGCCATTTAGCTGTGCTGGAGACCTCAGAAGCCATGAAATATATTTAGGAGGTATGAATCACCCAATCCCTTGCTTAGCAATGCACTCTGGGTAGAACAGGTGTTAGTTCACAAGTGGTCTTTGATCAGTATATCTGGAGCTCCAAGCATTCACTTGCAAGGACTCGGCATTTCCTAACCCTTCATATGAGGGCAGCTGGAGGACTGGTGCTGCAGGAGAAGGCCCAGCCAGGCACAGAAGCCCCCAGAGCGTTGCTATTAGAGGCGTTTAACTTCCTGCAATGCAATGAATCACCTCGACGTGGTAGGTGGCCTATTGCCTAGTTTGACATGATGCAAAACTAACTCAATGAGCATTGACAACCCCATTTTCCTGTTTCGTGAGAAATGACAAATCGATTTAATTAGCTGAAACTCTAATGTCCAGGATAAATACACTGGAGTCAAGAATTGGAGGTAACTAAAATCGTATTTCTGCTGAGAAATGTTAGCTGCCTTCCTCTCCCCAGGAGCTCAAATGACCCTGTGTTCTGGCGACCACCCAGCCTCCCCATGGTGATCCAGCCTCATGCAGAAGGCCTGGAGTGCTATAATTCCCTGCTGCCGCTGAAAGTGTCCTATTCCATAACTCATCCTCACCTATCCCCGTGGAAGAAGGCTGAGGAGCTCACTTACAACGTGCTTAATAACTGGTCTTAACCCAGGCACTTGTGACTCAAGCCTATAATTCTATCTAATCAGGAGTCTGAGATCTACGCACCAAGATTTGAAGTCAGCCTGGGCAAAAACAGTTCATGAAACGCTTATCTCCAATTAACAAACAAAAACCCAGAAGTAAAGGTGTGACTCAAGTGGTACAGCACCAGCCTTTGAGTGAGAAAAGTTAAGGAAAGTGTTCTGGCCCTGAGTCCAAGCCCCAAGACTGCCATACACACACACACACACACACACACACACACACACACACACACACTAATTCCTTAGTCATTAAAAGTATGCTTCCAACAACTACAGGAAGAACTTCCTGAAATAAATTTATATCCCAAGGACTTCAGAACCATTAACCTTTATTACATTTAGGTTTAGAAAAATCATCCTCATTTTGAGACAGGATTTGGACAGGATTTTCCCCTACATCTCATACACAGAATGTCAGGGCCTATTTCTCATCATTCTCTGCTGTGTCCCTCAATATGCCAATTATGAACATCCCCAGGCAGACAGGAAAGAACCCACTACCACCTAATTCCCTGCACTGCTGAGGGTCACCAAGGAAGTACATTTGTAACCCCCTCCCCTCTGGGGGCTTGAGACTGGAAAGATTCGTGTATGGAACACAAAGAACAGACTTAATTCTAGTCCCTTTAATAATGGCAACGGGGCTGCTTTTCCAGCTCTGTAACTACAGGAATTTTCCATGAAGGACTAGATAATAGAGTTCACCCATCTGTTCCAACATAGCACATGAAGCCATCCTGGCTATACTGTTTGGGGGCTGAACATGCAGAAGTCCTATCCCCAGCGTCTCCAAAGTCCTGCTAACCCCACCAAGGCCATGGTGGCCATCCACATACCATAACCAACTCAGAATCCTCATTTTCCGGTCTCTATAAATAAACTTGAAATACCAAAGGGAATGGGCAGGTGCAGGAAACTTGAGTCACATTTGAGTGATTTCCTATTGTTACCATGGCTATCCCTATCAAATCAGTGGCTGCAGAGCCCAGCTGTATTATATCAGAAGGGAGTAAGCGACTCCCTCAAGGTTTCAGAGAGAAAACTGTTATAAGTAAACCACTGCAATTTCCAACCGGCCAAACTGGCCCAACAAGGTTAAAGAAATCATGAGATGGATTTTTAGTGCTCCACTCACCTGAGCCTTCTTAATTGTCAGGCTTCCGTCCATCTTAAGGTGAGGCAAAGAATAGTTCCTAAAGTAACAGATTTCATTTGCCCATCCCATCCAGTAAACCATGCTCTGGAGATCTAATGTAATTCCCTAAAGCTTCCTCATCTTGGGACAGTGTCTCTATCCAATGTCCTGATCCTGGGGAGGAGGACTTAAGCTACTTAGAGGTCAATGAAAGTTGCACTGGGGTGAAAATAGCTGTCATTCACACCCTGAGATTACTTGCTTTCAATCTACTGAACATATATTCCTTTCCTAGTGAACTTCATAACCATTTTTCACTGTGTATTTTTTTCATCTTTCCTGAATTCTTCAGCCCGATGCAAGGAAGGAGGTTGATTAATCTGCACTGATGTGCTGGTAACAATGGAAGTAGGAAAGTCACAGACTGGAAGGTCAAACCGAGGGGAAAGCCCCTGGCAGGTGAAAGAACAAGGCCTTGCCAGGAGATGTAGCAGCCTGAATGGTTGAACGCCCTCTGGGGAGGGCTGGGAAAAGGCGAGCACAGATGCTTCAGATCCTAAGGGGCCGCGAGGCTTTTGAGTGTTCTCAGATTAAAAGCAGCCAGAGGTCATCGACTCTAAGTGGCATAGCACAGCTGGAAAACTCTGGGGACACCATCCAAGTAGGGATATGCAGGCTTCCACAGACAAATGGGATTTGAGAAAGCCAGGGGGGAAAGAAAAGGAATTTGTTTCCTTGCTGAGGGTAATTCTGACTGGTAGCATACTAACAAAGTCATGTAAAGCTTGTTTTGGTTTTGGTTGCTTCCCCCAAACACACACTCACTCCCCCATATTAGTATTAGGAATGAACTCAGGGCTCTGAGTTTCTTAGACTTGCTAGGCTGGCTTTCTACCACTTGAGACACATTTTCCAGCCCTGTTTTTGTTTGTTGTGCCAGTACTGGGGCTTGAACTCAGGGCCTCAGTCAAGCTCTCAATTGGCTTTTTCGCTCAGGCTAATGCTCTACCATTTGATTCACACCTCCATTTCTGGTATTTTGTTGGTTAATGGGAGATAAGAGTCTCATAGAGTTTTCTGTCTGTGCTGGCTTTGAACTGTGATCCTCAGATCTCAGCCTCCTTAGTAGAAAGGATTATAGACATCAGCCAACAATGCCTGGCCAGCCCTGCTTTCCACTGGTTATTTTGGAAATGGAGTCTAGTGGATGTTGTCTTTAATCCTGGCTGGCCCTGACCTCCTATTCTTTCGATCTCAGTCTCTTGAGTAGCTTAGACAGGCCTGAAATACTGGCATCCAGCTAGAAGGCTAAATTTGACCTTATAGAACTCCTGAATTATTTTAGAGTATCATTTATGTAATATTCCTGGGCTGCAGTGCCTTAGCAATCAAAAGGACAATTTTAATCTAGGAACAGAATTTGACTATTTTAACTAAGAAAAATAAAGGTAATTTTGAAATGAATAGGAAAGGTTTAATTTAGAAGCTACCAATACCAGTTGTCAAGCTGTGGTCATTACAGTGTCACTATTTGCACAGATAGAAAATTGACCAATAAAATACAGAAATAACAAATATGAGGACAACTAATTTACATAAAATATGACATGGTCATAATGGGAGTTTCAAACCAATAGAGCTGAGCCATATAGAACTTTACTATACATAAATCATTGGCTCCTGCCTATAATCCTAACTACTCAGGAGACTGAGATCTGAGGAGCAAAGGTCAAAGCCAGCTCAGGCAGAAAAGTCCAGAAAACTCTTATTTCCAATTAGCCAGCAAAAAAAAAGCCAGAAATGAAGCTGTGGCTCACGTGGTAGCGGGCCAACCTGTTAGGAGCTTCGCTAGCTGATGGAGCCTGACCCACGTGAGACTTGACCTTGGGCCAAGGGACAGGAGAGCAGCCCGAGACAGCCAATAGGATGACGTTAGGATAGCGTTGTATTGGGTGGGTGAAGCGCGACACCTGCTGGATAGTAATGGAATAATGTAACTTGGCACTAGTGCTTGAGCACCTTTATACGCATCTCAACTCACCTGCGTGATTATTGTGCTCGCTACACAACCTTAAGCAAAAAAGCTAATGGACAGTAGCCAGGCCCTGAGTTCCAGCTCCAGTACCGACATGCGCGCGCGCGCACACACACACACACACACACACACACACACACTCCAAGTGAGATACCTGACTTAGGTAACTGAACCCCTCTGTACATCACCTTTATAATAATTTTTTTAAAAAAATTGAAAGCCAAGTGAGAACTCCATGCCCTGAGTTTAAGCCCTAATACCTGCATAAAATAATAAGACAATCAAGCTCTTTGAATAAACAAAAACCATCTTTGCGGTCTGAGAGTAGGTCCAAACTTCTTACTTCTTAAGCAACACAAAATGTAACAACCATAAAGGCCAAAAACCTGCTTGACAAATTGGGTTGTGTTAAAAGCAAGTAGATTTGGCCAAAGAAACACAACACACACACACACACACACACTCTCATAGATAAGGTTTTTCACTACAGGAGGCCCTGGCAGGGGACACGTTTGGGAAATCTACATCTTGCAGACAGTTCCTGAGCTTGGAAATTCAGCCACACCTTGGTCACCGTGCGGAAACCCAAAGGCTGTTCTGCTCACCTCACACATTTCTTCAGAATGAAGCCGAAACTTGGATTTTTTTTTTTCCTTTTCCTTTCAGGTCAGGTTGGAACTGAGGAAATCAATGGCAGCTCCAGAACCTTCTGCTCAGGGAAGGTCAGGAAGAGCAATCCAGGGCAAAGCACCTGTCCCCACCTGGCTGGGAGACGGCTGACAGGGGTCCCACAAATCCGTCCTTTTCCCCTATGAAGTCCAGTGGAAGAGCAAGGAGGCCTCGGTCCTCTGTGAGAACCAGTCACCTCTGGGAGGGGGCGCTCGGGAAATAAGTGGGGGCTTCGAGAAATGAGGGGGGCAGGTATTCAGGGCACAGAGAAAGAAGAGCCAATGATACCCAAGCCAAGAGCAGAGAGCCTGGCGAGCCAGGGAAGCGCCCCTCCCTCCACCCGGCTGCGTTCGGCGGGCTCTGCTGCCCTCTGGTGGTCAGTTCTGGGGTTGCCTCGGGCCGGAGGTCCTGGGAAGTTGTTGAGTTGTTATTCCAGATCTTGGAGGCAGTGGTTTTATTTTACCAAACATTGCGAGTAACCGCCAGAACTCGCTTGTCCATGTACAGATTCCTCGTCCCAGGAGATCCGAAGCAGCTTGAAAATACAGTCCTCTCTTGGATAACACTTACTTGACCGTCTTAGGAGATCTTTTACGTATTTCACATAAGATTCCCAGCTGCTGAGCAACATTAGCCCCAAACTCTCCCTTCTCACTCAACAGGGGAAGAGAGGAAGAGGAGAACCATCGTTAATAGCGTGAATGATTTTACAGGAGCTCCATCATACTAACCTCGCTAAAACGGACTACACAGTTCCAAACAATCATCATGCTCTGTTCGAGAAAGAATCAAATTCCCCGATGTGGCTAGAATTTAGCTGTATTGGCTCTCAAAAGTCATTCTTGGTTCCTGGAGTAAGAATGTCAGGAGGCTACCCCGAGGAAGATTAGACAGTACAATGAGATGTTTCCTCTCTCATTGAACAAGCTGACTCCTTAGTAATGTCAAAATATTTCACTTATCTGTCATGACAGAAAGAAGCTATGAGCTCCCTAATGCTCTTAAATGAGTTTGAATAATATTAACCATTACCTCCATATGCATTTGGGAAAAAAAACCTGTAGGATTTGTTTTGGATTGTATTCTAACTGCATAAGATTCATGGGAGAGATTGGAGGTATGGCTCAAGTGGTAGAGCACCAGCCTTAAGTGGAAAAAGTCAAGTCAAAGCATGAGTCCTTGAATTCAAGCCCCAATACCAGCATATTAAAAAAAAAAGGTTTATGGTACAAATGTGGTACCCCTGTTTACTAAAAACAGCTACATGGCTCCAGGGTGTTCTTGCTGGCCTGGCATTAGATACAACAATATAAAGCAGACAGATGTTGTGAGCTAATTTTCTAATGATCTATTTTCAAAATCCTAATGGGAATCAGGCCAGGACATACTGGGGGACAGTTTTATACCAGCTAGTCTCAATTTCTGACTCCTTGAATGGCTTGAATCATCTGCCTCTGAGTAGCCTTTAAGATTTGCAATAACTAGTATATGTCTGAGACAAACAGAAACTCAGACAAGTTGATGTTAGGCAAAATGAACCCCAAGATAAGGATTCAAATGTTTTTTTTCCTTTTTGCAATTGTTTCCAACATATTTATAAGATGATTTCTTTGTTGCTTTGTATGTCCCTTCCCCATGGTATAAGCCCTGTTTTCACTGTATTTGATGTTGATATAATTTGTGGAGGGGAAGGGCAAAAACAAATTGTTTAAATAGGGTTACAGGTGAACCCATTACAACAATGAGATGTTCAAGACGTTATGTTGAGAAACGAACTTTACAACGTTGGCTGGGGGTGGGGGAGGGAAAAGGAAGGGAAGGGGAAACAAAGGAGGAGGCAACAATGCTTGATGAGAAATGTACTCACTATCTTGCCCATGTAATTGTAACCCCTCTGTATGGTATTTTCACAATTAAAAAAAAAAAACAAAGGTTTCCCCTCTATGGAAAGTTGAGGTGTATTTCCTTAGATGGAAAAGTTCTGCTGATACCTGGTCTTGTACTGGAGTATGTCCATAGAAGGTCTGCTTTTGTTAAGGCTTGGTCTCCACCCCAAGCATGTGGCTTCGGTCTTTAAAAGCTTGGTGCAAGCTCTGTTGGGGGTTGCAGATCTTTGAGACAAGACTCTGCATTTGCCAGCCTCCAATAAAGACTGCAATGTTGACCTCTCAAAATGTGGCCTCTCTGTTTTCTCTTGACTGGATTTGTATCTGACTTGTCTTACAACAGTCTTTTTTTCTTCTTCCCTGTCTGACTGAACTTTCAGTACAATATTGAATGTGAGCAGAAGAAATGGACACTCTTGTCTTGTTCCTAATCTTAGAAGAAATGCTCTTAGCTTCTCTTCCATTTGGTATCATGAAGGCTTGTGGGTCTGTCATATACAAATTTTATAATATTGAGGTACAATCCATCTACACATACTTCATTTTCAAAGATCTTCTTTGTCATGAAGAGGCATTTATCAGATGCCTTTTCTGCATCTATTACATCATGTAATTTTTTTGTCCTTTATTTTTTTTTGTCCTGTATTATCTCGTTTTCTCCTCCCTTGGTATCTCTATTCACTCCCCTAAAGAGCCAAGGCCCTGAATGTGGTCTCAAGTCCTTTTTAGAACAAGGCAATATTGAAATGCATTTGCTTCCTTCAATTGGGTCCAGTGTCATGCCCAGATGTCTCTGTTCTATTGACCAACCAATTGTCATGAAAACACTCTCAAGGATATGAACTCCCAGAACTTTGGACACATTGGTTTATAATGCATCCAGTTCTGCCAACTTCAGACTCTGTAGCCGTCCTCATGTGAGAAGAAAACCTCATCTTACAGCCAGTGAGTTTGAATCCCCTTCCTGGATCTTTCTGCATTCATTTGCATAAACTTCTGCTTCCTCATAGTTAACTCGCATATTACAAGTCAAGCCTTTGATTCATCATAAAGAAAGTGAATGAACATTCAAGTTACCATTGCTACATCTACAAACGGATCAAAAAATACACAGAATCCTCTCTCTCTCTCTCTCTCTCTCTCTCTCTCTCTCTCTCTCTCTCTCTTGCTCACTCGCTCTCTCTCTCCCTCCCTCCCGCTTTCTTTCTCCATCAGAATGTCAGGATCTTGGCTCTTTTTACTGTGTTGGGGTTAATTAGAAAAAGAGAACAGGTGGCTGAAAACAGAAGAGGAAGTGAAGAAGAAGATCAGATGTTTTATGTCTCCCCCCCTCCCCACACACACACATACACATACCCAGTGATATTTCAGAAGGAAAATGAAGCTGAGGAAAAATAAACCCAGACTGTGGAAGTGTGTGCTGGAGCTAAAGAGGCTAGTGTCACATGCTTCACCCTGTGTTCTCTAGGATTATTGGCTGATAGGGGTGGGAACTCCCAAGTTAAATGCATTGGGGTTTTGGTCTGAGAATCAAATATGAACAGAAGAAGGAAGGAGGGAGAAGAGGGAGCTAGAAAGGAAGTAGAGAGAAGCAATATCTATGAAGATGCCAATGAGCTACCCCAAAATAAAATTAAACTGCAATGGTAGATAATCCTTAAAAGTTACTAGCAAGCAAGCTACACATGTAGGAGTGGACACAATAGATCAGGATGGTAGGTGGAAGATTTTTTTTAAAAAAGGCACCCCAAATAAAGTTAAAACCAACCCATATAGTTCAGCTTTAACTTGAAAAAGGAGCCAGAGTTGGTGACAGAAAAACAGACAAAAACTCCAGTAGAACTGTCAAGAGTGCATATTGTTTACCTATAAGACAAGCCACAGACAGACACTCAATGCAAACTCAGGGGCCAGAGAACTCTGCTGCTAAGTGACTTGACCATTGCCCTGGCTACAGAACTCCAATTGTTAGGAGCTTATAAACAGGGTATTCACACACAAATGAAAGGAACCGAAGTCTGCAAGGTCTAGAGAGGCTGAGGGGGAGGTTGTAATGCAGACTTTTAAAAAATGAAGTTATAACAGATAAGAGGATTTATTTATCAAAGGGCAAACAAGACCATATATTTTAAGGAAACCACAGGCATTCATGTCAAGGTTATGAAAATAACTTAATTGTGTATTTTCCTGCTCACACTACGCCAGCTGGCTATTTGCTAATATCTTCTCTTGGGAAGAAACCATAGGAGTCAGGAATCCAGAGCTAAGAATGATGAATTCGACTCTCCCAGTGTGAGCATTCAGAGAAATCTAGGCAGCCCTTTCTCTGACTTCTCTCTCTGCCTTTTCCCTGCAGGACTGAACTTGCTACAGCTGGGGAAAAAGTGCATGGAGTTATTGGAGCATTTATTCATCGTCCACTGTAGGCCAGGCCACATGCAAGGCCTTGGGGATGCTGCCACAAGCCACAGATCATGGTCGTGAAGAAAGCACAGAAAACAGTCCAGCTCTACAAACAAGCCAAGTGAACTCCTCAACCTAGGCAACAGACCATTCAAACCACCATGAAAAGGCCTGCTGCGGTGCACTTCATGGGATCAATAATAGGAGAGAAATTTTATAGTCCATATTCAAACACAATCGAGAGTTAATGTGATGGTTATATTGATTACATGGACAGCTGGGCTTCTTTCAATGTCTTCCATGGATTCCAGACTTCTCATTTTCCAGATTTCTCTTTAGCAGACCACAAATAAACATTACTAAGGCTACAGAGATGGAAATCTTGGCCTGGTCCTACCCAAGCAGTGGAAGGCAGACAACAAAGGGGAAAGTGGCTGGGTTCAGTCTAAACTAAGCGTAGGTAGGGTCAGGTCTAAGAGATGGCCTCACACAGGTCAGAACTTCTGATCAGCTTGTAGCTCTCAAATTTCAGTGTAAGGAAGAACTACCCAGAAGTGACAGTAATATGAAGAGTCTCAGGCTCCACCCACAGAGATTCTGATTGGATGAACAAGGTTCTGCTGAAACATGTACACATTTTGCCAGGATTTTAGGAAACTGGTGAGGGTTGCTGTTTAAAGCCCAGTTTTTGTCTGTACTGGCAGAGCCAGAGGAAATTCAGTGGCCTCGCTCGATTCTTTATTGTTTTTTTAATTATTATTTTTAAGTAGTTGTACAAAGTAGTTGCCATTTAACAAAGACATCTATGAATACAATATATCTTGAACAATGTCACCACTGGGGAGAACCAAGCAGATGATTCAGAAGTCACAAAGTGTCACGTTGACTTCTTGTGTTTACTCAATCAGCGAACTATCATATCTGGGCTGTAGTTTGGAAACTGCTCATCAATAATTCATTTTTTTAGAAGGTTGAAGCCATTAATTTCAAAATTCTGGCTTTCATCTGTGATTTTCATCAACAACCTCCACAGGTCTCAAGCCAGGCTTATGGAAATTAATATCATTTCCTGGGTTGTCCTGTTTAATTGTAGTTCACAGACAACATAAAACATTTGTTTTTGTTAAATTTTGAAAATGGAACTCTACTATAATCATCTTTAGATCATCCACAGAATTCAATCAAGTGGGAAACACTTAAATTCTACTTTGTTGTAAAACTAAAGGCATTGAGGTCAGAAATATCTGCTATTAGAAACTCTTCTATATGAGAAATGTTCCTCCTCTATATCTGATTAGAATTCTTTCTGTGTGTGTGTGTGTGTGTGTGTGTGTGTGTGTGTGTGTGTGTGTGTGTGCATGCCAGTCCTGGGGCTTTTACTCAGGAGAGCCTAGACACTGTCCTTGAGCCTTTACGCTCAAGGATAGCATTCTACCACGTGAGCCACAGCACCATTCCATTTTTTGGTGGTTAATTAAAAACAGGAGTGTCCTTGACTTTCCTGCCCAGGTTGGCTTTGAATGGTGACCCTCAGATCTAGGATTACTGGCATGAGCCACTGGTACCTGGCTTGAATTGTTTCTTTGTTAAAAAAAAATAAAAGTATGTTGCCTCTATGTTGAAAATGAACTGTACAACTTGTGGATGTGGATGAGAGGGACAAACTGCAAGAGAACAAGAGAAGGGGTGATATTGTCCAAAAAGAAATATACTCATTACCTACCTTATGCAACTGTAACCTCTCTGTACATCGCCTTTATAATAACAATTAATTTTTTAAAAAAATAAACAAAAGTATGTTGTCTTATTGGTAACCTTTAAGCAATTGATTTGACTACTCAGCTGGAGACAAGAGGAAGGAATTTGAACAGATTTTAAGAAGTATGAAATTTCATAGATACAGTTCCAAATCTCATGAAGCATTACCAGGTGAATCAATGCAGAACATTTGCAAATGATACAAAAAATGCTGGCAGATAATGTGATCAATATGTGTATTCAGGAGTCTGGGCAGTATGACTCAATGTCTTTTGGATCCATCTGGTATACTTACATGAATCACATAATGTACCGGACAGTTTATTTTAAAAATCCATTAGTACAACAATTATCCTTTTTAGAAAATGGGGAGGGGGGGCAATTTTAACTATCTGATAAACAGAAAAAGACAATTCCAGCTGGGCACTGGTGTCTCAAGTTTGTAATCCTACCTACACAGGAGGCTGAGATCTGAGTATCATCATTCAAAGCTAGCCTTTGAAAAAAAGTCCTCGAGTCTCTTATCTCCAATTAACCACCAAAAAAAAACCAGAAGTGAAGCCATGGCTCAAGTGGTAAAGTGCTAACTTTGAGCAAAAAAAAAATTCAGGGATGGAACCCAAGATCTTAAATTCAAGGCCCAGTAGTGGCACACACACACACACACACACACACACACACACACACACATACACACACACACACACAATTACATATTTGAATCCATATATCTACATATATTATATAATGAGTAAATAATAAATAGATATTGCACCTGTATTTTAAACATAGTCCCTAATCATGCACAGAAAATCTAGAGCGGGCTGGGAAGGTGGCTCAGTGGTAGAGTGCTTACCTTGCATGCCCGAGGCCCTGGGTTCAATTCCTCAGCACCACATAAGCAAAAAAGAAAAAACCAGAAGTGGCGCTGTGGCTCAAGTGGTAGGGCGCTAGGCTTGAGCTGAAGAGCTGAGGGACAGCGCCCAGGCCCAAAGTTCAGGCCCCACGACCGGACCCAAAAAAAGAAAAGAAAAGAAAATCTAGAGCAACATGAGGGAAAGTCTCACCTTTATATGACCATGTAAGATGATGCTAAGTGAAATGAATCCCAAGATATGAACACAAGAAGTTTTTCTTTTTTCTTTAATGTACTGTGTGAGTTTTTTTCTTTTGTATGTTCTTCCCATGGTATATCCCTGTTGTCCCTGTATGTAATTTTGGTAACTTGCATCTTATATATACATTTACTAATTCGAAGAAGGGAAGGGGAATAACAAAATGCTGAAACAAGGACACAAGATGGGGGCTGGGAAGGTGGTTCGGTGGTAGAGTGCTTGCCTTGCATGCATGAGGCCCTGAGTTCAATTCCTGACTACCATATAAGCAGAAAAAGCCAAAGTGGAGCTATGGCTCTAGTGGTAGAGTGCTAGCCTTGAGCTGAAGAGCTGAGGGACAGTGCCCAGACCCAGAGTTCAGGCCCCATGACAAAAAAAAAAAAAAAGGACACAGGATAACCTATTGCAACAATGATACAAGACACTATGTTGGAAATGAACTTTACAACTTCAGAGTGGGAGAGGGAGGAGTTGGGGAGGTGGGGAGGGAAGGGATAGTAGGAGAAAAACAAAGGAAGGGATAACAATGCTCGACAAGAAATGTACTCGTTACCTTACTGATGTAACTGTAACCTGTCTGTACAGTGTCTTTACAAGAAAATAAAATTTTTAAAAACTGACCTTTAAAGTAAAATGTAAATATAAATAAATTATTACATAAAATCATGTTGTCCCATAGTTTTATCATAGCAAGATAATAAAGGGTGAAAAGTATATTTGTTAGTGACTATACTTATTTTATAAAGGCCAAAAAATTGAACAAAGTGGAGAAGTAGCATTTCATTTTTTATTTGGGTTACAGTTATAACAATGTAGAGACAAATCTGTGAATATACGGCAACTTTGTATTTATCTGATGAGTAAAACTTTCCATTCACTGAGGAAAAAAAAAATATCACCTCAGGAAAAGCAAGTACAGAACGTGTCACTTAAATTCTGCTTCATTATCTTTAACCCAATTAACTCAGCTGTTTGGGGGTAGGGCTAAGAAGAACAAGGTCAGGCCTGTAATCAGAATGAACCAGAAGTCTGAGTCCCTTTCAGAAATACAAACAGCACGTGCCAGGGCCTTCTCCCACCGAGCCGTACAAGGTTTTCCTCCCTGCCCACAGTGGAAGGGGAAGAGCTTATGTCGTTTCTATCACAACACTTGCAAACCTTCATGCGTCTGCCTTCTCAGTCATACAGAGTGCATGCATCTGTGTCATTCTCAATACGCAGGGCAGTTCGTCACTTGGACATCACCCACATGTAGTCTAAAAATAAATTAGAGGCATAGAATGCATTCCCAATCATGATGAGTAAGTTTCCCTTCACTAGTCTGTCTGAAATTGATATTAATCATCACCATTCAACTATATCTAAAGATGACAAAGTTCATAAGTAACATCCTCTGTGATTTTTTTTATTAATAAGGTTTTTTTTATTGTAAAAATACCGTACAGGGGGGTTACATGAGCAAGGTAATGAGTACATTTCTTATCAAGCATTGTTGCCTCCTCCTTTGTTTCCCCTTCCCATCCCTGCCCTCCCATCTCCAGCCCCCCCCCTCCCCACCATCCTCTGTGATTTGTATCCACCTTTCTAGTCCACTGATTGAACATTTTTCAAGTCGTCACTTCATTCCCTGCTGTGTGCACCTGGTGTCTTACCGCTGCTTATGCCAATCAACCCCAAAGCCAAATAAATGAGTTATAGCACATAATCATGAACCAAAACAATATGGATCACAACAGGGGCTCATTAAAGGAAAGATGAAGCCAGGAAAACATACTTCTCTAAGTTGCTTTTTTTGTTTTCTTTTTGTCAGTCATGGGGCTTGAACTTGTGGCCTGGCTGCTATCCCTGAGCTCTTTTGCTCAAGGCTAGCACTCTACTACTTTGAGTCACAGTTCCACTTTTGGTTTTCTGGAGGTTAATTGGAGATAAGAGTCTCATAGAGTTTCTGCCTGGGCTGGCTTTGAACTTTGATCCTCAGATCTCGCCTCCTAAGTAGCTAGGATTACAGGCATGAGCCACCAGAGCGCTGCTTCTGGAATGTCTTAACATGTGTGTGTGTTCCACTTAGAAGGAGGAGATGTCACCAAGACTTTAATTGGTAGCTTAATTGGCCAGTGCCTATAGAACTATTCATCAGCAGCTGGCTCTATTCCGTTCTCACTGGATCATGGTACCATCTATCTGGCAGGTGTCTGTCAAAGCTCCAAAAATGGTGGAAAACAATGAGCAAACCAGTGAAGAAACAACTCTTGGACCATCCTCAGTTTTCAAATAAAGCACAGATACAGTTTTCAAATTCTGGGTCAACTTTCATGTTCTGTCCTTAAACCAAGAGCAGTGCCTATAGGTCTAATATGGTTTAATTAGAAGCCATCATAGATAAACTACGGTTGTCTACATACTAGCATCCTGGGAAAAAAAGTGAGATTATAGAATAGCAAACACAAGGCTCATCCATCACCAGTGCTCTTTTTAAGGTAGATGCTGCTAGTCCATCATGCAATTTGTTTATAGGGATCATTGCTATTCCTGGGATCAGTCTTCAAACTGTGTTCCAAATGGCCAGTGCCCATTGATCCTGGTAGAAAGCAGTTTATTGTGAGGTACAACCATAGGAGGCTAAGGATAAAGGTGTGTATTTTCAGCCCGCCTTCCCCACTTACCTACTAAGTGACTTTAACTATTCACTTCACTCACGGATTCAAGTATCCTTTACTAAAAAAAAAAAAAAAGCCTAATATTCAATGGTCACAAATGTGCCATGCAATTGTGGTAAGACACTATTATTTTCATGACTTTTCAACTATTTTATTTCTAGCAAATTAATTTAGATGCAGAGAGTATCCAGAAAGACTATAAGTTTATAGTAGCAATTAGATTATCTCATGTATTACGGCATCACCATCTATAAGCCACCATATAATCTAGTTGGAAAAATTAAGGGATTCAGGTTGTGGGGGGAGGGGTGCTAGTGCTTGGGCTTGATCTGACACTCTCACTTGGTGTTTGTTTGTTTGTTTTTTTCACTTTCAGTGTTTTGTTGGTTAATTCGAGATAACGGTTTCATGGAGTTTTCTTCCCAAGCTGGATTGAAATAGCAATCTTCAGATCTTAGCTTCCTGAGTAGTTAGGATTACAGACAGAAGCCACCAGCACCTGACTGAGATTCAATTCTTATACCGATGTATTTTGTTTTGTTTCTGGTTTGAGAGAACAAAAATACTGATTTCTTGAAGTCGTAGCTTTGACTCTTCAGAAAGCAGTTGCCAACTTTGTTTCCTCACATATATTTCTTTTTTTTTTCACTTTTCTTTTTTTGTGTGAAAATACTATACAGAGGGGTTACAATTACATGGGCAAGATAATGAGTACATTTCTTACCAAGCATTGTAGCCTCCTCCTTTGTTTCCCCTTCACATCCCTTCCCATCCTCCCCCC
>NW_012267316.1:2298806-2306600 GCF_000151885.1 Dipodomys ordii
CTCAAGGCAAGCACTCTACCACTTGAGCTACAGCGCCACTTCCGGTTTTCTGGTGGTTTATTGGAGATAGGAGTCTCACGGTCTTTCCTGCCTGGGCTGGCTTTGAACCGCGATCCTCAGATCTCAGCCTCCTGAGTAGCTAGGATTACAGGCGTGAGCCACCAGCGCCCGGCTGACTAAAATGTTTTTACATATAACTACTAAAACAGTATAATGCTAGTACCAAAACAGATAAACAGAACAGGTTAAAGAGTCTGGTACTTTTATGGAAGATAAAGATAAATGTTCAAATAAGCAAAGAAAGCTCTCAAAGAAATTGTACATATATTTTTAAATCTGTAACTCCAGGTGGGAGAAAAACAGTAAAATGTAAAATGTGACCTTCTTATACACACACACACACACACACACACACACACACACACACACATGCATGCACCTACTCTGCATCTCCCTGAATCTAATATTGGCAACAGGAATAGAATCATTGTAATCTAGACTACTAATCAGTGTTTACCTCAGTCAGACGGACAAAAGCTAGGAAGTAGAATCAAATGAGAGCTCTTCAATATGAATGAAAGAGGAAACTGTGGGTTAAGCAATATCAATGTTTGCCACATTCATGTTGTCAATTGTGTAGACATATCAGGCAATAGCATCCCTTCAAGCATTTTAAACATTTTGACTAAAATATGGCAGATACAAGGGAGGATTCCAACAGACCAACTTCTTGGAACAACTAACTTTCAGTTGAACAAAATGAATATCAGGAAACTGGAACATTCCAGTTATCAGGGAGAGGGGAGATCAAGGAGAGACAGATGAATGGAGAGAGGAAATGTAGGTAAATGCGGTTATAATAGTCAATGCACGTAAGTGAGAATGGAATCAGGTAACTTCATTGGGTCGGATTAGGAAACATAGGGGGAGGATAATGACAGAAGGGGTGAAATTGATCAAGATGCATTGTCCTGGCATGTTGAATTGAAATTCCTTTATGTCACTACTTAAAGATAATAAAAATTAATGATTTTTTAAAAGAGTTTAAAACACTCAGGCTTATAACAGATTTTTTTTTTTTTTGGTGCTGGTCCTAAGGCTTGAACTCAGGGCCACAGCCCTGTCCCTGAGCTTTTGTGCGCAAGGTGATGCTCTATCACTTAAGCTATAGTTCCACTTCTGGCTTTCCTGGTGTTTAACTGGAGATAAGCACCTCACAGACTTTCCTGTGCAGGCTGCTTCAAACTGCCATCTTTAGAACTCAGTCTCCTGAATAGTAGGAATACAGGCATGCATGAGCCACTGGAGCTTGTCTAGAGATATGCTTTATGGAGCAGAGTCTCGTAACCTGTTCTCAAGTAGTGGTGCTAATAACCATGGAGCAACAGTGTTTTTAAGTCTCATGACACTGTCCTAGCCATGTCTAAAATACCTTTTTTTTTTTTTTTACTAATCCCCCAGTGCAAACTTTCTTCTGCAGTCTAGCTGATGCCAGAATACACAGTGTTTATTTTCCCATCAAGCCTCTTCTTTTACTTTCCCCTCAATCTTTATAATAAAATTCCTACTGTTTTATTTGCTGTTGAAGCTGCTGCTGTCACGGCTCCTGGCTAACCTTACAGAACCCTAGCTATGTTTCTGGCACAGTGAAGCTCTTTTGGCGAATGATCTAAATTATTCTCCTATGAATGATACTATGAATTAATTCTGTTTGCTCCACCTGTAGGCAAAAAGACAAGATTGACTGACAGTGAAAGAAACCATTGTTTACCCTCCTTGTCTCCAATTCCATCTAGCCATAAGTTCCCCTAGATTCTGATTGCTACCAGAATTTTGTCACTGGCTTATGCTTAAGCCCTAATACCAAAAAGGCATAGCAAGGTGTGTTTTTATTCACTGCAAATCTTGATGTGAACAAACAGCCTGCAGGGAGGTAGGGGTGAAGTAGAATGAAGAGTCTAACTTGAAGAAATCCTAGTGAGCAGAGCAGAGGAAAGCAGAGAGAGTGAGAGAGAGACAGAGAGACAGAGACAGACAGAGACAGAGAGAGAGTGTTTATCTGGATTATTTTTGAAAATCCTAATAAACAAAAAGCAAGAAAAGCCCTGCCATTTAGTTAACATATTTCTAAGCAAAAGACAATAATAAACTACATTCATAAGTATTCAATAAACTTATAATAAAACTACATTCATCATTCTCTGGGAAAGATATGAACACGATCTCACAAAAACCTGTTTACAGTCTGAATGCCATAACTCCAGCCTGTAATCCTGGGAGGCAGATATCAGAGTATTGAAGCTCAATGTCAACCCAGGCATAAAAGTTCACAAGACAGCATCTCAACTGATGGCTGGGTGTTTGAGAAACCCAGAAATACTATTTTTAAGAACAATATTGCCCTTTTTATCACTATGGAGTCCTAGTCATCTTTGCAGAAATTTATTGTTCAGAGGGATTCACAATTAATGCAAAAGACAGCTCTACATCTCTGACACTGAAATTTATGTCAAGTTCAAGATAAACCCTATTTCTTTTACATCGAACTTCTCTTTAAATCAGGTGCCTGGGATCTCTGGAGATAGAAAATGCATTACTTTCTCTCATTAATTATTTAGAGGTCTATTTCTGTGCTTGCCAACTGTGTCGAGTTCCATGCTCCACAGTGAGACCTGCAATAAGAATTCACAACACTGGTCCTATGGCCCCAGGTCTTCTTCTGGCTGGCTGAACAAGTCGTCCTCTGGGCTTTACTTTCCTCATGTTTAATGGATGTTGCCTGCTCTGGCTCTCTGTGAACCAAAGCTTTTTGTATAGTACTCTAAAACATTCTGTATTTCAATAAAGGTAAAAACAACACTCATTTTTACTACTTATTGTGTATATATGTACTCATTTAATTCTGTTATATTAAATACATAATGACCACAGCAATATATCTGTCTGTCCTCTCTCTTATTCTTCAGAAGAATGTGTCATCCCTCACTCAGAAGAGCAGTGTCTTTGAACTTTGAATATAGTAAAAGGAACATGATAGAACTTCAGAAGATGAGCCATAAAATGGTGATATCTAGGTCAAGCATGGTGGCTCACATCTATAATCTCAGTTAAGAAAACAGAGGTGGGGCTGGGAAGGTGGCTCAGTGGTAGAGTGCTCGCCTTGCATGCCTGAGGACCTGGGTTCAATTCCTCAACACCACATAAGAAAAAAGAAAAAAGCCGGAAGTGGCGCTGTGGCTCAAGTGCTAGAGTGCTAGCCTTGAGCTGAAGAGCTGAGGGACAGCACCCAGACCCAGAGTTCAGGCCCCACAACTGGACCCAAAAACAAACAAACAAACAAAAGAAAATGGAGGTAAAATTGTGATCTATGGCTGGCCCTATATGAAAAATAACTAAAGAAAAAAGAGCCAGAGCTGGGTGCCCGTGGCTCACATCTCTAATCCTAGCTACTCAAGAGGCTGAGATCTGAGGATCACGGTTCAAAGCCAGCCTGGGCAGGAAAGTCTGTAAGACCCTTATCTCCAATAAACCACCAGAAAACCAGAAGTGGCACTGTGACTCAAGTGGTAGAACACTAGCCTTAAACTGAAGAGCTGAAGGGCAGTGCCCAGGCCCAGAGTTCAAGCCCTACAACTGACAAAAAAAAAAGAAAGAGCTAGAGGTCTTGCTCAAGTATGTAGCAAGCATAAGGGCCCTAACTAGAAACCCATAACTTCCCTATAGAAACTCATTGTGTTATACTGCCACCATGCTATAAAGAGATACAAGCTAGCTGGGCACCTGTAATCTTAGTTATTCAGGAGGCTGAGATCTGAGGATCACAATTTGAAGCCAGCCCAAACAGGAATGTCTGCTATGGCTCAAAGTGGTAAAGCACTATCCTTGAACAAAAGAGCTCAGGGAAAGGACCCAGGCCCTAAGTTCAGGCCCCATGACCAAAAAGAGAGGGAGAGAGAGAGAGAGAGGGAGGGAGAGAGAAGGGGAGAGAATAAGAGAGGGAAGAAGGAAAGGAGGGAAGGAGAGAGAGGGGAGAGAGGAAAAGGGGGAGGGAGGGAGAGGGAGAGACAGGGAGGGAGAGAGGGAGAGGGAGGGAAAGAGGGAGAGGGAGGGAAAAGGAAAGGAGGGAGAGAGGGAAGGAGAGGGAAGGAGGGAGAGGGAGGGAGAGGGAGGGAGAGGGAGGGAGAGAGGGAGGGAAAGAGGGAAGGAGGGAGAGAGGGAAGGAGAGGGAGGGAGGGAGGGAGAGTGAGGGAGAGGAAAGGAGGGAGAGGGAGGGGGATGGAGAGAGGGAGGGAGGGAGAGAGGGAGAGGGGAAGGGAGAGAGGAAGGGAGATCCAGACTACATACAGAGGCTTCAGAGAAGTATTTCAACCAATAGTATCCAGCTCTTGGCTGATGGGCTAGCTTCAAAAGTTCAGGTCTCTGCTTCCTGAGTAGCTAGGATTATAGGCATGAGCCACCAGCACCCACCTTACATGCCTTGTAAGTTTTACAGCATAATTAGATACTTTAAATCAAGATAAATGATTTTTGTAGAAAAGTCCTATTTAAACATTGAGTTACGTATTGTGTGAGAAATGTTTCATGTCACAACTGGTTAAAAATTATTTAATCATTGAAATCCAGCCAGATGATATTATAATATACAATATAAAGAGCTTAATAAACAGTTATGATTACTGATGGCCATTAACATGTTCAGAACTTTTCTCAGGAGAAAATGTGCACAGTACATGCAAATGTCTTGGGGACCACATCAGGATAATTGCTGAAATGCTGTTTTATAAAATTAAGCAAAAAAATTATGGGCTATTATTGGTATTTTTTGTGTGTATGTTGGGTTGTATTTTGTAGCTTTCTAGATTTTGGTATATATAACAAATCATTGATTTGAGAAACTAACATTTTTCCCAAGTTCTAAAGAAGGAGACAACAATGCTTGATAAGAAATGTACTCGTTATCTTGCCCATGTAATTGTAACCCCTCTGTACAGTATTTTCAAATTAAAAAAAAGAAATAACAGTCTTCCTAGAGTTGACAGCCTCCGGAAGGCAGCTGGTAACCCTACTGGGAGCCAAAACAAACGGGAGGGGGAGGGGTGAGTTTGTGACAATCTATTTGGAATAAAATAATGTGTGTTCCTTTGGAGGAGAACCCACAGTTATGACAAATGACCAGGTGATACTTCTTGACTCTGTGCCGAAACACACAAAGGCAGAGGTCTGTGTGCTGAGCACTAACCCAGGTCTGGCACAATATGTTTGCCCAATAAATAACCTATTCATATGAACCAAGCTCTGCTTCAGATGCTGGGCACACAAAGATTAGGTTCAAAGGAGCATCTTGACCTCTGGGAGTGTGGAAGAGTACTGAGGGGGAGGGGTGGTCAGGGATTGCTGAATGCTTGTCTATACTGATGATGGGTAGCAGGGGCAGTAGTAAGGGTTGGACATAATTGGACATAATTCCCCACTTGATCATCTGCTGTGTATAGTAAGAGACCTAGTATTAGAACTGTAGCTTGGGTTTGATGCCATCTGAAAATTCTTCATAATCTTATCTCTCTCTCTCTTTCTCTTTCTCTTTCTCTTTCTATTTCTCTGTCTCTCTGTCTCTCTGTCTCTGTCTCTCTCTCTCTCTCTGGTGCTGTCAATTGAACTGGGAGAGGAGCCCCCCCCCCCGGCAGCCCACAGGCCTGGGCATTGTCCCTGAGCTTTTTGCTCAAGGCTAGCACTCTATCACTTGAGCAACAGCTCCACTTCCAGATTTTTGGTGGTCAATTGGAGAAAAAGAGTCTCACAGACTTTCTTGCCCTGGCTGGCTTCAAACTGCAACCCTCAGGTCTCAGCCTCCTCACTAGCCAGTATTACAAGTATGAGCCACTGGTGCCTGGTTAATCATTTTATCTCTGAATTTCAGTGCTTTAAGTTAAATTTGATGGGACAATGAAGCCTATCTGTCTTTAAAAAGGAGAAGCATACAATGTCGTTCACCCTCTACCCTATTTGCATTCATTTGTTACTCTAGTAGTGACCCATCAGCATAAAAGTCCAGTAGCCTGATGATGTTTGTGAGTTTAGTACAATATAAAACCTATGCTTACTGCATAGTTGGCCTTCCATACCCATGAGATCCTCAGCCCATCAATTCAACCAATCACAGATAGAAGAAAATGTATGGAAAAATGTGTGTACTGAATATGTCCACTCTTTTTTATCATTCTTCCTTAAAGAACACAGTATAACAACTAGTTAAGTCGCATTTATTTTGCAGTAAGTGTTAAGAGTAATCTGGAAATGATATAAAGTACACAGAAGACTATGCATAGATTATATACAAATATGATAGCAGTTTAGAGAAGGGACTTCTGTATCTGCAGACTTGGATATCTTCTGCAAGTATTGGAACTAATGTCCCAGGAAAAATCAAAAGGAAGGTTGTGAAAAGTAAATGTGTGACATCTACAACTGAGCATGGACTGGAGGAAAGGCCATGCTTTCTGTGAGCGCCATAACTTGCTTAGAACATAAGAAGATAATGGTATTCTGAGAAACAGGAGCAACAAGACCAATGACCTCTCTGTTCTTGTTGGCTCTTGGTTACCAGCTAACCACTTCACTGGAAACACACAGAAGGCAAGGAAAGAAAGTCGCTAGGCATTCTTTCTCCTTTAAGTCTTCCCTGATTCATCAGTAACTTGAAGGTGGAACATGTTGGAGAATATATGCAAATCAGGATGTGAAATGAACACAGTTCAGTAAGTCTCTACAGCTTCCTAGAAAGAAATAACTTGTGTTTGTGTCAAAGTCACAGACCCCAAATTGAGCAATTTTGTTGATTTAGCATGAGTTACATTTGCATTTAAAGGTGGCATTGCATAGTGCAAGGTGCATGACAAAATGTTTGGTAATAGATTAAAATTCTAATTTTACTTCACTTAGAACAGCACTAAATAGCTAATTTAAAATATCATGGTATGGGCTGGGAAGGGGGCTTAGTGGTAGAGTGCTTGCCTAGCATGCACAAAACCCTGGGTTCAATTCCTCAGTACCACATGAACAGAAAAGGCCAGAAGGGTGCTGTGGCTCAAGTGGCTAGCCTTGAGCAAAAGAAGCTCAGGAACAGTGCCCAGGCCTAGAGTTCAAGCCTCAGGTCTGGCAAAAAAAAAAAATACCAAGGAGGGAAAAAGCACAGCAGCAAAACAAAAAATGTCTCACATTTTAGAAACTTGAAGGCATTACTTTCTGTTTTTTTTTTAGCAAGGCCCTCATATTTTATTTCTCCTAGACTTTGCAAAGTATGTAACCTGCTCCAGTAACACCTCTCCATTGTGACAAATGCAAATGTTTCCATATGTCCCCTCTCTTGAAGAAGGGAGGGAACAGGAGTAAGGGAATCACCTCTAAGGTACTACAGCCTTAGAAGTGTAGAGACTTCCACAACCACTAATCTTGCTAGGGAAGCCATGTGTGTCAATCCTGAAGACACCAGAAGATCAACTGCTGAGACAAGGGACTCAGACTTCAGGTCTCCTCCTGATAATTTGGTGTCTCTGCCCTGCTTCCACCTCAGGACAAGGTAAGATGAAGGGAAAGATGTAGTAACTCTTTCATAAAAAGAGAAAAGAATAGTTATGTAAAGTGGCAAGTAAATCCAAAAAAATATATATAACAATAAAAGACCCTGAATAGCAAAAACGCTCCTCAACGGAAAGAACACTGCTGGAGGAATATCAATACCAAATTTCAAACTCTACTATAAAGCCATAGTAATCAAAACAGCTTGGTACTGGCATA
>NW_012267316.1:2307691-2342429 GCF_000151885.1 Dipodomys ordii
TGAAATGAACTCCAAGATAAGTATTCAAATGTTTTTTTTTCTTTCATGCGATTGTTTCTAATGCATTTATAAGATTATTTCTTTGTTGCTTTGTATGTCCCTCCCCCACAGTATAACCCCTGCTTTCACTATATTTGATGTCGGTCTAATTTGTGGAGGAGATGGGGAAAACAAGTCGTTTAAGGATACAGGTGGACCCGTTGCAACTATGAGAAGTACAAGTTGTCATGTCAAAAGCAAACTTTACAACTTTGGGGGGGGGGTTGGGGGGGGGGGGAGGAGTCTGGGAAGGGATGTTCAGTCCATCAAGAACATTTTACAAATTTTCTTTGAATTTTGATTGCAACTCTACAGGATAAGAGATCATTAATGTTCTACAATTAGGTAAACTGAGGTTCAGAAAGACTAACTTTCCTCTAATCATAAACTAAAAAAACCTTGTATTAAGGGATGTGAAGGGTAAACAAAGGAGGAGGCTGCAATGCTTGGTAAGAAATGTATGCATTATCCGGCCCATGTAATTGTAACTCCTCTGTACAGCATGTTCACAAATAAAATAAAATTAAAAAAAAACTTGTATTAAATACAAGTTTCTCATTAAAAGTCTTATTTCATATATTAACTTTATAGTTTAGAAGATATGAAGGCATAGTGTATATACTATACTAGATATATAATATATATACAAAAGATGATGATAGATAATATAAGCTAATAGCTAACATTTATAACTAATGGGTAATATTATAATTATAGATAATATTATAATGTAATCACTAATGTTATCATTATTACATAATAATTATAATAATATAAGCCAAGAGCTTATAATTACCTTTTATCACAAAATATTACAAAACCACCATTGGGCAATTCAATTCCCAGTCTTTCAAAGCAAAGTGAGTCACTTGGCATCTAAATAACATTAAGTATTTATCTTCATATGGATACATCTTATAAATACTCTATAAATAACAAAATGCTTTTCATTTTACTATCTATAAACTGCTTCTAAGTCATGTAACGAAAAATATAAGCCTTGAGCCTAAGGGAAAATTGATTTGATAATATACTTGCCTCAATTATTTCCTTCTGTGTTAGAAATTTGCAGCAATGTGCCCTTCTGAATGTGGAACCAGGCAATGTACCTTTATTGTCTGAAAGAACTCCAGGCACTGCCCCATGCACCACTGAAGAGGAGAGCCCTGAGCACTGACATCCTGGTTCTGAGATCTTCCTTCTTCAGCTTCGACGCCTTGTCCATCTACAAGTCTTGCCTTTGACCAGTCAGGCAAAAGAATATAATTAGGTTTGAACTTAGAGCCTTGTGCTTGTTAAGCAGGTGCTCTGATATTTGTGCCCATACCAGTCCTTTTTGTACTTAATGTTACACACAGGATCTTGCCAGTGCTGGCTTTGAACCTTGGTCCTCCTACCTGTGCCATTTGAGTAGCTAGTATGATGGACACATAACCCCAGTGAGATGGGTGATAGTGAGATGGGGGATCTCATTAGCTTTTTCCCAAGCTGGCCTTGAACCATGATCCTTCCGATTTCCACCTCCCAAACAGCTGACATTGCATCCACAAGAAAGAGAACAACCTCCTGAATGTCCTCAGTGTAAATCCTTGGCCAGTGTTCTGCTGGATGCTATGCTTCTATCTGCTGACATCTTTATTGGAGGACTCTGCTAGCTCAGGCCTAACCAGAGCCTAAGCACCTTAGAACTTATCTTCCTAAAGGTTTACACACCCACCTGCTAATTGATGGCCATGATTCTGGTTGTATGACACTATAATCCTCAAAGGATGTACATTTCTCCATGAAGAAAAGGGACAAGACCACTCCTAGTATGTAAAGAGTGCACCATCTTACCCAGGTGCCAGTATCTCACACCTGTAATTCTAGCTACTCAGGAGGCTGAGATCTGAGGATCATGGTTCAAAGCCAGCCTGGTCAGGAAAGTCCATGACACTCTTTTTTTGTTGTTTGTTTGTTTGGGGTTTTTGGGGGGTTTTTTTGGGGGGGGTCCGGTCGTGGGGCCTGAACTCTGGAACTGGGCGCTGTCCCTCAGTTCTTCAGCTCAAGGCTTAGCGCTCTACCACTTGAGCCACAGCGCCACTTCCAGCTTTTTTTCTTTTTTGCTTATGTGGTGCTGAGGAATCGAACCCAGGGCCTCTGGCATGCAAGGCAAGCGCTCTACCACTAAGCCACCTTCCCAGTCCTGCATGAGACTCTTATCTCCAATAAATCACAAGAAAACCAGAAGTGGCGCTGTGGCTCAAGTGGTAGAGCGATAGCCTTGAGCTGAAGAGCTGAGGGACAGTGCCCAGGCCCAGAGTTCAAGCCCCACAACTGAAAAAGAACAAGCATGTTGCAGAGCTAGCAACATTGACAGAGGCAGGGGCAGCACCTGGGTTCCCAGGGCCCCATGTGTACAGCAGTTAGAAACATCTGTTAACTTTTATTATAGTGTAAAGATTACAAATCAAAAAGAAAAATAATCTTTTACCCATTCACTCACTCATTCATTCATTCTTATATCACATGCTAAGCATTTGTAAGTTACAAGAGGAAATATACAAGGAGGCAAAAGAATCAGGCAAGCCACCTGCCTATTAAGCTTGCCTTTTGCAGTCAGGTCAGTGCCTAGTATGCTCTTTTTAAAAAAAAATGTATTGTAGGGCAGGGAAGGTGGCTCAGTGGTAGAGTGCTTGCCTTGCATGCATGAGGCCCTGGGTTTGATTCCTCAGCACCACAGAAGCAAAAAGAAAAAAGCCAGAAGTGGTGCTGTGGCTCAAGTGGTAGAGCACTAACATTGAGCTAAAGAGCTGAGGGACAGCACCCAGGGCCCAGAGTTCAGGCCCCACGACCAGACCCCCCCAAAAAATGTATTGTAAAGGTGACATACAGAGGGGGTACAGTTACATAAGCCAGGCAATAAGTACATTTCTTTTCCAACAGTGTCACCTCCTCTCTCATTTTGTCCCAGTTTTTCCTTCCAATCCCTCTCCCCTGCAGTTGTATATTTCATTTCCAAAATAGTGTCTAGTAGCTAAAGCCTATAATCCTTGCAGGAGGCAGAGATCTAAGGATCTGTTTGAGCTCAGTTCTGGCAGGAAAGTCCATAAGACTCATCTCTAATGCACCACTAAAAAGCCAGAAGTGGAGCTGTGCCTCAATTGGTAGAGCACTAGCCAAAAAGCTAAGGGCAGCATCCAGATCCTGAGTTCAAACCTCTGTATGGGAGAAGAAGAAAGAAAAAGAGGAAGAAGAAGAAGAGGAAGGAGGAAGGGAAGAAGAAGAGGACGAAGAGGAACAAGAAGAGGAAGAAGAAGAACAACAACAACAACAACAACAAGAGGAGAAAAAAAGAAGAAGAACAAGAGGAGGAGGAGGAGGAGGAAGAAGAAGAGGAGGAGGAGGAGGAGGATGATAAGAGGAGGAGGAAGAGGAAGAAGGAAGAAAGGGAAGACGAAGAAGGAGGCGGAGGGGGAGGGGAGGGGAAGGGGGAGGAGGAGGAGGAAGTTCCTTTCTACTGGTTAATGGCTCTGTGCAACTAGCACTGGCCTATAGTTACAAGAAAGAATACAAGATTAAATGAGCTTTAGAGATTATTCTTCTGATGTAAGTTATCCTTGGAGTAAAATAATTTATAAGAAGTGTACTCATTACCAAGCATTTTTGCCTCCATTTTTGTTTCCCCTTACCATCCCTGCCCTACCATCTCCCCCCCCCACCCCCATCCCCCACCACCTCCCAGCCAAAGTTGTAAAGTTCATTTTTTGACATAACGTCTTGTACATCTCATTGTTGCAATGGGTCCACCTGTATCTCTATTTAAACAATTTGTTTTTTCCCTTCCCTCCACAAATTATACCAACATCAAATACAGTGAAAACAGGGGTTATACCATGGAGGAGGGACATACAAACCAACAAAACCATCACCTTATAAATAAGTTAGAAACAATAGCAAGAAAGAAAAACCATTTGAGTCCTTAGCTTGGGGTTCATTTTGCCTAACATCAACTTATCTGACCTTTTCTGCTTGACTCAGACATACACTGGTTATTGCAAATAAGGAAAACCATGGACCTATATTTCTTTGTGCCTGACTTACTTCACTTAATATAATTTTTTCCAAGTCTTTCCATTTCCTAACAAATGGGAAAATGTCATTCTTTCTGATATAGACATAGAATTCCATTGTGTATATATTCCACATTTTCTTGATCCATTCATCTACTGAGGGGCATCTGGGTCAGGTAGCAAGATCAATAGAAAGCACATAGAGTGGGAGAAGATCTTCACTAGCCATACAACAGACAATGGCCTCATATCTAAAATATACCTGGAACTCAAAAAATTAAATCCCCAACAACAAATCCTCAAAGAACAACTGCCCAATAAATAAGTGGGCTAAAGACTTAAAGAGAAACTTCTCTGAAGAGGAAAGAAGGATGGCCAATAGACACATAAAGAAATGCCCAACCTCCCTAGCCATAAAAGAAATGCAAATCAAAACAACACTGAGATACCACCTCACCCCAGTTAGAATGGCTATAATCAAGAATTCTAATAACAACAGATGCTGGAGGGAATGTGGCCAGAAGGGAACACTACTGCATTGTTGGTGGGAGTGTAAACTTGTTCAACTACTTTGGAAAGCAGTATGGAGGTTCCTCAAAAGACTCCACATAGAGCTTCCAACTATGACCCAGCAATCCCACTTTTGGGCATTTACCCAAATGATCACAAACAAGACCATACTAAAGCTACCAGCACAACTATGTTTATTGCAGCATTATTTACCATAGCTAAGATCTGGAACCAACCCAGATGCCCCTCGGTAGATGAATGGATCAAGAAAATGTGGTAAAAATAACTGTTATTTATTGATGTATAGCATGGCTTGATCATGTAGTAGAGTAATATGTGCTGTAGCATGAGTCAGATTGCAATAAATGCTATATGAGATTTCAGTCCCTAAGTAGGGAGTAATTAAAATATTGTCTATGGTGTTGCAAAAAATGTATGCAATTTTATTTTTTATTCCCCCAAAATGCAAAAATAACATCAAAAGGCAGATATAAATGTACAAAAATGCTGGAAATAAGTTGTTAATGGCTTCATATAGTCATCCTGCTTAATTACCAACCAGACCCACCACACTGTCCAGAACAAACATTATGTTCATCATTTGAGTGTATTTCTTTCATACCATCTCTACATTTGGAAAAAATACATATTTGAGGGAACGGGAGAAAGTGTTTCATTTTTTTCTGTTTATTTCAGCAAATAGATCAGTTGTGACTATTAGCAACATGGAACAACATTTTTAGCCACAATTAAAGGAATAGGTCATTCGGAATTTACTTTGGTAAAGTTGTCTCTTATTGAAAAAGGAAAAGAGCATCTGATAAGCTGATACAGTTGACACACAGTAGGTGTTTTATAAATGCAAGCTTCCTAGTCTTGCTCCATAGTGATCATCTCTTGATATCTCCATGAGAAAACCTCCCAGACCAAGATGGTAAACCTCCAAGGATGCTAATAGAGGGTCATTTAGAATATGACTAGAGGGGTTGAAGATGTGGCTCAGGTGGTAAGAGCACTAGCCAGTGAGCTAAGGCATCAAGTCACAGCCTCAGAGTAAAAAAAAAAAAAAAAGAATGACATGAAAAAGGCAGACTTACAGCCATTTATGAAGGTAATGTTTGTAAAATAAAACTCTAGTCCCTCTCCTTAATCTCTAGATAATGACTATATACTTATCACACACACACACACACACACACACACACACACACACACAAAACCAACAAAAAACTTGTGGCTTTCTTCCCTGAGAAAGTAAAGACAATGTTCAGAGAATACATCAGAGTGTATGAGATATAAGATCACAGAATGGAAAATTATTCTCAAAGAAAGAAATAATGAATGGAAAACAATACCTAAAACTATTCATTTACTCCCCACTAAATAAGAAGTATTAAAAATTTAATGAATTATACTCTCACCAGAAAAGCATTATTCAAAGCTGCTAGATGTTCCAATGCATTCATCCTTGTACCTTAATGCATTCAGTTTTTAAATTTAGACAAGATCAGAATTATTCAGATCAGCAAGCTGGCCATCTGCTCTCAAGCATGCAGCTGCTAGCCTTTCAACAGCAACTTTCCATGATTCATAACTTATTCATCCCAGGACGCACTCAGACATCTGCTTTATCATCAGTTCAGCTTGTTATAGCATTTTGCTTTAAAGTTTCATAAACCTCAGGCCAGGTAAGTGATCTGTTAAGTGAGTCTTCTTAGCACAAAGAGTCTGCTGTGCAGACCCAACACTGATGGTCCAATCTTGAGATTATATATGTCCTTGGGTGTAGAACAGCATTGACAATAGCTACTGCTTAGTCTACTTTTGGCCAAGCCTTTCCTCTTCGTTTTCCTCTTGATTTCTTTCAACTTTTTATTAACATGTACTAATTGTACATGTGAATAGAGTAAAATTTCAGCACATTCATAGAACGTTCAGTGATCAAATCAGGATGCTTAGCATTTTCATACTCATGAAATCTCTTTAGATTTGGAGATTTTGTGTTCCCCTCTTCTAAATCTTCATAAAAATGCAAAAGAGATTATTGAAAACTATTGACATCATAGTATGTTCCAGAATAAAGACCAGATGCCCTGTTTTGTTTTGTTTTTTATCAGTTGAGCAGCTTAAACTCAGGGCCTTTGAGCTGTTGTTCAGCTTTTGTTCTCAAAGCAAGCGCTCTACCACTTGGAGCCACAACTCCACTTCCAGTTTGCTGGTGGTTAATTGGAGGTAAGAATCTCAGACTTTCCTGCCTGGGCAGGCTTTGAACTTCAATCTTCAGATCTCAGCCTCCTGAGTAGTTAGGATTACAGACCTGAACCACCAGTGCCCCAACTAACCATTTGCCTTTTATCTATCTGTTAATACCTGTTATCTAACCTGCTTTTATCTATCACCATCCCCCCCACACACAGTCTTCTTCTAGTAATCATTATTCCATATTCAAGTCAATATTTCAGCTTCTATTTGTAATAGCAAATATGCATTGTTCTTCTTACTGTGTCTGACTTAATTTTCTTAATAGCCTCCATTTCCATCAATTTTACTGCAAATGACAGAATTTCATTCCTTTTCTGAGAGAATAAGACTCCATTTTGTATCTTTAGTGTATTTTCTTTATCCATCCACTGATGGGCACTAGTTTCATACCTTTGCTATTATGAATAGTCAGTATTTCATCTGTACCGTCATTACTACTCTGAAAAATAACATATTACAATCTTTATTTTATAAATGTGCAAATCATTATCATTGAATAATTTATTCTGTAACAAGTAAGAATGGAAATGGCAGGAGTAAGTTATTTAAATCAAGCCTATCTGTTCTAACATTCAAATTTTTGCAACTTTGCTTCATATTTGAATGGCTATAAAATAACTGAAATATCTTCATCATACCTTTCAGCAAGAGATACTACTCTTAGCCCTGTGCCTTTTTGCGCCTTTTCTGTTCTTGAACTCAGGACTTGGGTGTTATGCCTGAGCTTTTGTGCTCAAGGCTAGCATTATACCACTTTGAGCCACAGCTTCACTTCCAGCTTTTTTTTTTTTGGTAGTTAATTGGAGAAAAGAGTCTCAGGATTTTCCTGCCTGGCTTGGCTTTGAACCTCAATCCTCAGATCTTAGCCTCTTGGATAGTTAATAGCCACCTGTGCCCGACTAGTCCTGTGCTTTTCATCCTCATACCAAGAAAGCTATTACATGTGGCACTTAGTTGAGGTAAATACTTTGAACTTTACTTTCATATCTATAAACATGGGGAGAAATTGCTTTATCTTTCACACTTACTTGGCAGAAGAGCTTAACATGATTCTTTCTGAAAGAAACAAGTTCCACCAAGTATGTATATTTTTTGTCTGTATCAAAACTGTTTTATACAAATAGTTTCTTCCTATGTGTTTGATGACTATGTTTGGTGTAGAAAACAAGCAGATCAACTTGGGCATTAGTGGCTCATTTTAGCTACTCAGGAAACCAAGTGTGAAAACATTGAAGTTCAAAGCCAACCCAGGAAGACAAGTCTGCAAGACTCTATCTCAAAAGTAATCAGAAATTTAAAAAAAGCTAGAAGGGTAGCTCAAGCAGTAGAACATCAGTCTACCAAGCATGAGGCTCTGTGTTTAAGTAAATGAATACATACATACATATATACATACATACATACACTCCAATTTGAAGTCTTGGTTCTTTCACCTTAAATTGGTCAGGCTTTGGAAACTCATTTTGCTACTAGCAAAATAAAAATAATGATACCTCTTGCTCTGTTAAATAATAATAAGGCCAGGCCCTGGTGCCTCATGCCTATAATCCTAGCTACTCAGCAGGCTGACATTTGAGGATCACAGTTTGAAGCCAGCTTGGGCAGAAAAGTCTGTGACACTCTTATCTCTAGTAAACTACTCAGAAGAAGCCAGAAGTGGTACTGTGGCTCAAATGGTAAAGTGCTAGCCTTGAGTAAAAGAAGTTCAAGGACAGCATCCAAGCCCTGAGTTCAAGCACAAAAAGAAAGACTGGCACAAAAAGAAAAAATGTGTGTGTGTGTGTGTGTGTGTGTGTGTGTGTAAAAACTGAATAGCATGAAAAGATAACAGGCCTGGGAAGGTGGCTCAGTGGTACAGCGCTTGCCTTGCATGCCTGAGGCCCTGGATTCAATTCCTCAGCACCACATAAGCAAAAAGTAAAAAGCCGGAAAGTGGCGGTGTGGCTCAAGTGGTAGAGCGCTAGCCTTGAGCTGAAGAGCTGAGGGACAGCCCCCAGGCCCAGAGTTCAGGCCCACTACCGGACCCAAAAAAAAAAAAGAAAAGAAAAGATGATAACAGCACGTTATGAACAGTCCTGACAAAAGTAATGTGCATGTCAGGATAATTTTTTTAATGAAAAATGTATTCATAGAACAAAGACTGGGAAGTTGTATGTAAAATAGTATTAATACTGGGTAATAGTCCTTTGTTTCTTTTTAATTAACTATAATTTATAAACTTCTAAAATTATAGCAATATAAATTTTGAAATGATAAAATATAGTTTAACTTAAAATTGTAATGAAGAACTAGAAAATACAGCTATTATGAAGAAAGACATCTGGGCTGTCAGAAACCAATTTAAGACACCTTCACAGCCACATTTGATTAAGAAGCAAAACCTAATACTGTGCTATCTAAAAGAAAATACACTGGATATAATGAAAAAGTTAATTTAGAAGGATGAAAAATGACATGTACTTAATTCTCGTTATACACAATAGTTAATTTCAAAAACTTACTTTTAGTTCAGTTTTATGTTGTTTTTAGCCAGGTGCGGTGGCTCATGCCTGTAACCCTAGCTACTCAGGAGGCTGAGACTTGAGGATCATGGTTCAAAGCCAGGCAGGGCAGAAAAGTCTGTGAGACTCTTATCTCCAATAAACCACCAGAAAACTGGAAGTGGCGCTGTGGCTCAAGTGGTAGAGTGCTTGCCTTGAGCTGAAGAGCTGAGGGACAGCGCCCAGGCCCAGAGTTCAAGTTCCACAACTGGAAACAACAACAACCAAAAAAACCTATATGGTTTTTACTTCTTTGTAAAAAGAATACAAGCTCCAGTGCTGGGGCTTGAACTCAGAGATTTATGCTCTCACTTGGTTTTCTCTTCTCAAGGCTAGCACTCTACCATCTGAGTCACACCTCCACTTCTGGCCTTTTTTTATTTTTATTTTTGGCAATAAGAATCTCATGGACTGTCCCTGTCTGGAACGCTTAGAACTATGATCCTCAAGTCTTAGTCTCCTGAGTAGCTCCAATCACAGACATATGCTATGAGAGCTCAGCTTTTGAAAATTGTTTTAAACAGTTAGTCAGCAAGTACAGGACTATAGGTCTTCAGAGAAAGATGGCTAAACTCTCCAGCCTCTACTATAACACTTTACTCCACTGGCCAACATATTACCTTGTTTTATGTGTGCTTCTGTTCAGACACCCTATTTAATATTCACCATTTGTTCATTAGCATTAAAACTCAGAGCAAATATCACTACATTTATGCCTAAATGAAGTTTCCTAAGACACTTTTTTTTCACAAGGCACATCATAGCCTTCTAGTGCTTGTGAATGCACCTAAGAACACTGTTTGGGGGACATTTTAAAAGCGAGATCATCAACAAAGGGATAAGAAAGTGGAAAACAGGGCACTTGAAAATCTTACTTGTTTACAGGTTCATAACAAAGAGAGAGGATTCAACTGCAGCTGGAAATAGGCATGTTAGGCAACTCGAATATTTTGCCACTCCACACATGCCTGGGAATGACAGCAAATGTGTTGTATTCATTTGGAGAAGGGGATCACAAGCAAATTAGAGTGAGGAGGAAAATTCAAAAATATGGAATCTACAAATGAGATTTTACCATATCATAATAACCATTACCAAACAACCCTAAAATGATTATTGATCAAGATAGACTTCAGAAGAAAGTTATCAGGTCTGTAACCTTAACTACTCAGGAGGCTGAGACCTGAGGATCATGGTTCAAAGCCAAGCCAGGCAGGAAAATCTGTGAGACTCTTATCTCCAATAAAGCACCAGAAAACCAGAGGTGGTGCTATAGCTCAAGTGGTAGAGTGTTAGCCTTGAACACAAAGAGGTTCATGGACAGCATCTGAGTTCAAGTGAGTTCAAGCCCAAGAAAGGAAGGAAGGAAGGAGGGAGGGAGGGAGGGAGGGAGGGAGGGAAGGAGGAAGGAAGGAAGGAAGGAAGGAAGGAAGGAAGGAAGGAAGGAAGGAAGGAAGGAAGGAAGGAAGGTCATCAGGTATAAGGAAGAATAGTACCTCATGATTAAAGGGTCAATTTACCAATAAGACACAACAACTTTAAATGTACATGTGCCAGGGCTGGGAAGGTGGCTCAGTGGTAGAGCGTTTGCCTTGCATGCTCGAGGCCCTGGGTTCGATTCCTCAGCACCACATAAGCAAAAAGAAAAAAGCCGGAAGTGGCGCTGTGGCTCAAGTGGTAGAGCGCTAGCCTTGAGCTGAAGAGCTGAGGGACAACGCCCAGGCCCAGAGTTCAGGCCCCATGACCGGACCCAAAAAAAAAAAAATGTACATGTGCCTAATAGGAGAGTACAAATACAAAGAAAGTTTTAAGAGAAATAAAAATCTACAAGTATTGTTAAAGACTCCAGTACTCCTCTCTTAGGAAGATACACCATGTAGGCTAGGATCTAGAAGAAATGAATAACACTAACTGTATCAAAATGACATTTGTACTGGATGGCAGTGCCTCGGGCCTGTAATCCTAGCTATTTAGGAGGCTGAGATCTGAGAATCCAGTTCAAAATAAACCTGGGCATGAAAGTCTGTGAGACCCTCACATCAATAACCACCAAAAAGCTGGAAGTGGAGCTGTGAATGCTATGCTTGAACAAAAAAGCTCAAGGGACAGTACCCAGGCTCTGAGATCAAGCTCCAAGACCAGCACTAATAATAATAAAATCCACCTCAGAGAGAACAGAACACACATTGTTTTCCAAGTACATATGAAACACTAAAATAGACCATATTATGACTCAACCATATCTTATCAAATTTTTCACAGTTGAAATCATAGAAAGTTTATGCAATGAAACTAGAAATCAATAACAGAAGGATACCTAGGGAATCCTCAAATAATTGAAAATTAAGCAATACAACTTTAAATAATCCATGGAAGGTTGCCGGACACCGGTGGCTCACACCTGTAATCCTAGCTACTCAGGAGGCTGAGAGCTGAGGATCACGGTTCAAAGCCAGCCCAGGCAAGAAAGTCCGTGAAACTTTTATCTCCAATAAACCACCAGAAAACCAGAAGTGGTGCTATAGCTCAAGTGGTAGAGCACTAGCCTTGAGCTGAAGAGCTGAGGGACAGCGCTCAAGACCAGAGTTCAAGCCCCACAACTGACAATAAATAAATAAATAAATAATCCATGGAAGAAAGTAATTTCAATTCCAATATCTACAAAAAAATCTAGAAATAAACTTAAAGAAGTATATGGTCTCCATAATAAAAAATATAAAGCACTAATGAAATTCAAGATAATAAAATGGAAAGATTTCTCATGTTCATAGATTGAAAGAATGAGTACTGCTGAAATGTCCATTCTGCACAAAATAATGTGCAGATTCAATGAAAATAAGAATGACATATTTTACAGAGCCAGAAAAATTATTTCTTACAGTTTATATGGAGCCACAAATATCCAGAAAAAATATTGGAAAAAGATAAAAGCAGGCATTACAACTCCTGACTTCAAATATAATGCAAAACTATAATCATCAAAAAAAAAAACATGGTACTGACAACAAAACAGTCACATAGTCTAATGGAACAAAACAGAAATCCCACAAATAAATCTATATTTTTATATAGAAAGAATGTAATTTTAGTCCTCTCACCATATACAAAGATAAACTCAAAAGTGATTAAAGACAAAATAAGACTTCAAATTATGAAATTCTAGGTGAAAATGGGACAAAAACACCTCAGGACCTTGATTTGAGCAAGGATATGATCCCCCAAAACACAAGTTAAAAAAAAATCAATGAGTAAGATTCTACCAAACGAAGAATCTTCTCCACAGCAAAGTAAGCAAACTACAGCATGAGACAGATGTTTGCAAACTATTCATCCAACCAAAGATTAATATCCAACATAGACAAGAAACTTTAAAAACAAATCAACACACGGCTGGGGATATAGCTCAGTGGGACAGCACATGTCTTCATGTGCAAGGCCCTGTGTTTGATGTCCAACAACAAGCAAAATGTGGAAGAAATATTTTGAGAACACAAAAGTAAGCAATTCATTTAAAAATAAGCTAACAATCCCAACAGACTTTTCTCAAAAGAAGAAATATTTTTTTTAAAAAAACTGACCTTTACATGGAAATGATAGATACTGTTAACAATTAGGAAAAGCTCAGTGAGATACTACTCTCTTACCTTAGTCAAAGTGGCTGTCATACACTGGAATATTACCAAGTGAATGAAATCCTCCAGCAGCAAAACGCATGAAAACAGAAAACCTTATTTTTAAACAAAAAAGCAAATGGGGTCAGAGACATGGTTTGATTGACAGGGCAGCTGACTAGCAAGCAAGCTGAGGATCACGGTTCAAAGACAGCAACAAAGTCTGTGAGACTCTTATCTCCAATAAGCCACTCCGAAAACTGGAAGTGGCACTGTGGCACAAGTGGTAAAGTGCTAGCCTTGAGCTGAAGAGCTGAGGGATAGCACCCAGGCCCAGAGTTCAGCCCCCACAACAACAACAACAACAACAAAAATACAGCTTCTAAAGGACAGCCAAGCTTGTGCTCACTGTGTAAGCCAGCAGTCTCAAGCCAGGGCTATCTATCCCAGTCAAAGCAAAATCTATGTTCACACAAATGCATTTCTAGGGCTGGGAAGGTGGCTCAGTGGTAAAGCGCTTGCCTTGCATGCATGAGGCCCTGGGTTTGATTCCTCAGCACCACATAAGCAAAAAGAAAAAAGCCGGAAGTGGCGCTGTGGCTCAAGTGGTAGAGTGCTAGCCTTGAGCTGAAGAGCTGAGGGACAGCGCCCAGGCCCAGAGTTCAGGCCCCACAACCAGACCCAAAAACAAACAAACAAACAAATGCATTTATATGCCTTACTCATGATCACCAAAACTTGCGAATAACCTAATAGGAGAAGAAACAACCTTTAACTTAGCCATACAATGGGCTGCTGTTGGACAATAAAAAGTAACAGATTCTTATTACATGAAACACATGACATTGAGTGAAAGAAGTCAGTTTTCAAATGTTACTGCTTATCCATCGTCTCCAAATCCATATGTTGAGGGGGGGGGGCATCAACATGACTAACTTACAGGTAGAGCCTTCATGAACAGAACGAGGCAGAGAGTTTCCTCACCTTATGTCATGTGACGCTATTGTGGGAAGACAGCTCTCTATGAGGACTTGGAGTGCCTAGCTCACAACATTATGAGAAAGCAACTTTATTGATGATAAGAAATCCAGTCTGTGGTATTTTGTTCTAGCAGCCCCATGGACCAAACCCCTACATGATTTCAGTCATATGACATGCCAGAAATACAAAACATAAATTTTTAGAGCTAGAAAGCTATCAGTGACCACCAGTGGATAAGTTAGGGCTGAGTCAGAAGGACCTGACTATACGGTATAACACAAGGAAATAATTCAGCGGAAAAGAAATTGTTCTGTAGTTATTACACTAATTCATATATGGTTTAAAACTCAGAAAAAAATCAAATTTAGCGTGTATACTTTTTTTAGGGAATAAAAGATTTTTTAAAAAAGACTAAACTAATGGAAGAGGTTTTATTGAGCTGGCAGATTAGAAGTCTGACAACTAAGACAGTATACTATATAATTTATTCATCAATCTCTCAGGAATTGGTAGGAGGTTTATATAAATGAATAAAAGCTATAACTATCTTGCAATAAATATTTTCTTAAGTATCTTTGATAGCTTCCTCTAGAAATACTTGCACTAAATGCCTTCCAAACTAAGCTCATATGTCAGGGGTGACCTGTCTACTTGCTTACCATTACATCATTTTTATGTCATCATGAAATCTTCATTATCATACCTTGTATAATTTATATGCAAGAGAAAATCTTGACTTGAAGCAAATCCAAAGAAGCCAAAAATATCTGAAGCGCAGCCACATGAGAAGTGTTTAACTCCTGAAATATGTGCTAATCATTGGAGGAATTGGGGAATGAAACAAAGATAAAGGAATTCCCCTCATCCTAACTTTCCACCCTATTCTCTGTTCCTTACTAGCCTTTCTTTCGGGGAGGAGTAACTATTATTCAGAGTGAGACTCTTTGCAACAAAGGCAGTGAAAAGATATTCAAATTTGTGAAGATACCTTCTTTTTTCCTCCTGAAGTTAGACCAAGAATCTGACATTCTCTACTGTGCTTTAGTAATTTCACTGTCAATGGCCAGTGGTCTTTCTTCTTCCACTTAGATTTTGTCTATAAATAGATAAGAATGCCTTCATACCCCACCTCCAAAACCAACAACCCCACAGAGGAAATCCAGACATATCCTCTCAACACTTCCCCTCATAAATGGAAGGTTTTGTATGGCCACAGATTAAGTAACTATACAGGTTTAGTATTATAAGTGGGGACAAAGAGTTCTCCAGATTGCCTTTTTCATCCCTCTCCTTTGGCCCTTGGTGAGATACATTGTAAATCTCACATTGTCTAGAAACTGTTGACTTCAAGTGTTCAGAGATGGCAGTAGGAGAAATAAAGAGATTTAATAAAAAGAAGCATGTAGTGTGTTTCTTGTTGTTTTGTTTGGTTTCCCCTTAGGCTAAGCCATGTGGCCCAATTTAGCTTGACATTTTGTTAAAGAAGATATTACTGAGAAACAAATATGCTGTTATTAATTTTAACTGTTATTAATTTTATAACTCCCATAAATGAAAAAAAGAAATGAGCAAATAGGCTTCAAGTATCTAAATCATTAAAAATTAGTGGTCATAGCCCATTGCTCTAAAGTTTAAAAATTAACACACACAAAACTTAAATCCTCTCTATTGCAACGTCTACTAATGATGAAAGAGGAAAAATACATAACTGAATTGTCCACCCTGCACAAAAGGAGAAACCACCCAAAGACCCTTCCTAATTCCTGCATTCTTTTACTCACAACTAACAAGTGAAGAGAAGTGTATTTTAGCACATGTTAAAACCAAATCCCAACTAGCGTTATATAAAGTCCTGTGTGTTCCAACTCTCTGTCCACTGTTTCTTTGGCCAGGAACTTACCTGTAAGGCAAGCAATGAAATACAATTTTAATACAAAAGCCAGCCAGTTAGCTGAGGTGAGGCCCAAATTACACAGCTCTTGCTTACTTTTATTAAAACCCACAAAGCTCCACTATGCTTTGAAGGGCCCAATATCTTCTCATCTAAATTTATGAATTGCTAGTTAATCATTTATTATGTTTATTTTATTCATTTTAATTATATTCATTTTGGAATGAGTTTAGTGCAAGGTCTATTTCTTCCCATCCTCATGCACAGTGTCATTTAGAGGAAAGTAGTAGGAGAACATTGCCTTAACTCATAGGAAGTCTGGATTATAGATTGTAGAGATTTAGAAGACCAATATGCTAGAAATGAGGATATACTGCTGAAAATCTAGCAGAGTCCAGAATCCACTGGGTTTTTTTTCAGAATAGTTATCAGTGACTGAGTTAGAAAACACATGAGCAATAGATGAGAAGGTAAAATATGCTAATGTTTTTCTGGAAAACCTCAATGATTCAAAAATGTTCTACAGGTTTCTGTTCTCTCCAAATAAGTTGTGCTATCTTTGATGTTAGAAATCATTTCCACTTTCCCCCAAGGACAAATGATAATACCAAACTCAAATATGAAATGGAAAAGTAAAGACCTGTCCAAGTTGTGAGCCACTTATAAGCCAGGTACATTTCTGGAGGTCTTTCTCAGAAATTCTCACTATTCACTACATGATTTTTTTTTCACTTTTAAAATTCATTATAGGATTCATTTTTGTTTCTTGAAGATGCAGAATTTGAACTCATACTTGGAAGTCTACCAGTTGAGCCACATAAAACAAAGGTAGCTGTGTGTGTGTGTATGTGTGTGTGTGTGTGTGTGTGTGTGTGTGTGTGTGTGTGTGTGTGTGTGTGTATGTTTTGCTTTGGTTTGCTTTTCAGATAGGGCCTCAAAGTTTTTGCCTACCTAGACTGCTTCAGATTGTCCCACTCCTGCCTTTGCTTCCCTAGTAGCTGGGCTTGCTAGTGTGTGCCACTTTATCTATACCATTTCACTATCCTTCACCCTGATCATGCTTATCCAAAATGCCTAGATAGTATCAATAAACATAGCATTAGATACCATATATCTCCTACTTTTGAGGGAATGACAGGACCTGCAACTGGGTATATCTGATGTGGGGCCAAAAGACAGCTACCTCTGAAGCCAATGAAGCTGGTGGGGCATTTTGCCCAAAGACATTCTCTAGGGCCCTCAGAAAGAGACTGACTGAGGTCTAACAGTTCCAGCTCAGCCTGGCACTGATTGTTCTTATCTCACAGAGTAACTTGAGGATGATGAGATGGAAGCATAAAAGTAATAAACAGTTTGTAAATTTAATAAAGAACTGTTGCAAAACTGGAGGCATGGCTCAAATGGTAGAGCACCAGCCATGAATAAAAAATGACAAACAAGAGTGTTAGGATCTGAGTTCAAGACTCAGTCACATATGCACAAAACAAATTAACCCTGTTTACATATGCATATGAACACAAACAAATTAACCAGGTATGGTATACTAGGGGAGGGGGATTCTGACAGTATAACTCCATTGAATAACTAAATTACAGTTCAACAAAATGAATACCAGGAAACTGAGATATGGTTGGTCAAAGGAAGGGAGTCAGATGAGTGAAGGGAGAAAGGATGAGAAAATTCAGTCATAATAGTCAATGTACATATGTGAAAATGGAACCAAGTAACTTGAGGGGATGGGTTTGGTTCAAACAGATGGCAGGGAAGCAATGAAAGTGGTGACATTGATCAAGATGCATGGTACTGGGCCTGGGAAGGTGCCTTAGTGGTAGAGCGCTTGCCTTGCATGCCTGAGGCTCTGGGTTCGATTCCTCAGCACCACATAAGCAAAAAGAAAAAAGCCAGAAGTGGCGCTGTGGCTGAAGTGGTAGAGTGCTAGCCTTGAGCTGAAGAACTGAGGGACAGTGCCCGGGCCCAGAGTTCAGGCCCCCCGACTGGACCAAAAAAAAAAAAAAAAAGATGCATGGTACTCAGAAACTGACATGTTTAATTGAGACCTCTTTGTACAACTTTTTAAAATTAATAATTCTGTGTGTGTGTGTGTGTGTGTGTGTGTGTGTGTGTGTGTGTGTGTGTTGGTCCTGGGGCTTGAACTCAGAGCCTGGGTACTGTCCTTGAGCTTTTTTTCACTCAAAGCTAGTAGTTCTACCACTTGAGCCACAGCTCCATTTCTAGCTTTTGATAGTTAATTGAAGATAAAAAGTCTCATGGACTTTCCTGGCTGGGCTGGTACTAAACTGTAATCCTCCGATCTCAGCCTCCTGAGTAGCTAGGATTACAGCTGGGAGCCACCAGCACCTAGCTGATAATAAAGTTTTTGAAGAATTGTTGCTTTCCAGCTTCTCTTCCCTTATTCTCTGTGGGCTTCTCTTTCCTTATTCTCTCTCTATGCAGTACACTTGGCCCATCCCTTGAGTGTCCTGCTTTGCCGCAGAAGGGCTCCTGGGCATTCCTCTAAAAGTCTTACCTGTGGTAAGCCTCAGAAGCACAACCCTGCCTCCCAAGCTAGGCTGTTAAAGGGGCTCACTTCCTCTTCTCAAGTTTGGCTAATTGATTTTTTTTTAACTTGGACTCAGTTCTATCCCTCTACAAATACATTATATTTCTCCTCCCCCGCTGCCTGTGGCCTATGACTAGGGCAAGTGAAAACCATCCTTTCAAGGTAAGAACTATAACAAAGCTAGAGTTCGAGCCCCTCACTCTTCCCTATTTTCTGTTATCAGTGGTGGTTGGGGGGACTTGGCATCTACATACAAAGTATGGTAACAATGACCAGGCTACCCCCTCTTCTCTCCTGCCCTCAGCCCCTCACCGATGCACCCCCGGGCCCTAGGGGAGCGCCCCCAGAATGCACACAAATCTGACTCTTTGCCAACTTGTAGCCATGGACAGCAGCGAAGGGACCAAGATCTTTTACCGCCCGGCTCCAAAGAGACACTGCACTCCGGGCCGCGCCGCAGTAGCCGCCTCGCGGCTGCAGTCCAGCCGGCTGGAGTTTCAGATCTCATTTCCTTAAGGAGTAGCACTCCTCCACCCTCCGTCTCATTCCCCACCCCACCCCGGCTTCACCCACTGCGCCCGCGTCTCCTCGGGAGGAACGGGGTCACTTTGTCACTTCTGAGGAGGGAATGAAAGAAGCCGTAGAAGCGATCGCCTGGAGTGGGCGCCTAGCCCACCTCCCCGCCCTCCCGCCCGGGGCTGTCGGTGCTGCTGCTGGCGAAGCTCCCCGGTTCTCCAGGTGCCTGCGCCGGGGTGGGGTGTGGAAGGGCCGGGCAGGAAGATGACGGGGACGGGCTGGAGGTTGTTAGAGGACAGATGGGGCAGGATCGGGGAGAGAGGCGAGGGCGCTGCTCCGACCGCCGGTCGCGCACTCTCGGGGCGCGCAGATGGGTCCTGGGGCAAAGGCCTGGCCCCCTGGCGGTCCCCGAGTCCCGGCCCCCGCTCCCCGCCTGGACACCTGGTGGGAAAGCAAGGTGCGGGCTTACCTGGAGCGAACACCATGGTTTCCTCCAGCCGTGGCGCCCCCTGGGTTAAGCGAGAAAGATCCGCTGGCGGAGGGAGGGTGAGAGGCCGGCTGGGCAGGATTTGGCGGGGCGCGCGGGGCGCGGGCGGGACAGTCAGCACCTCGGACAGCTCCCCGCCGCGCGGTCCCGGGCCGCGGCGCGCGCTATCTCCACAATGCACTGCTGCGCCCGCGGCCACCGCGGCGCCGGCGGGCGGAGGAAGGGGAGGAGGCGGAGGCGGCGGCGGCGGCGGTCCCGCTCCGTTCAGCCCCCATCCCCGAGCCAACTCGGTGCTCGGGGCCCGCCGCCGCCGCTCGGGGAGCGCACAGCACTTCCAGCGCGTCCTCGCGAGCAGGAAGGACACAAGTGCTCGGCTTCCCGGCAGGGGACACGGCTAATTGCTCCTAATTACCTGCTGTCATTCACCCCGGTGGTGGATGTTGGACTCACTGACATTTAAGATGAGTTTATCTGGGGGGCGGGCGGCCCCGGGGCTTGAACTTCCGAACCTGGGCACTGCCCTGACGTCTTTTGTTCAAGGCTCGTGCTCTACTACTAGAGTCACAGCTCCACCACTGGCTTTAGGGCGGTTAATTGGAGGTAAGAGTGTCAGGGACCTTCCTGCGCAAGCTGGCTTTGAACTTTAATCCTCAGATTTGAGCTTTCTGAGAAGCTAGGCTTACAGGAATAAGCCATGGATTCCTGGACTTCTTGGTTTTTTTGTTTGTTTGTTAATGCAAAGAGAATAGTTTGGTACAGAAGAAGGGGGTGGGGGAGGGAGGGGCACCAAGTTAATCAGTCTCTGAGATCCAGGACTTCTCATTTGTCTGGAAGAGTGCAAAGGAAAAGTGCTGAATACAGAGTGCCTGAAGAGGGCCCAGCTATCAGGTCTGCTCTCTAGTGGACACTCCGGCTCTGACAGCTCCTGAGCGTGAATGTCCGGAAGGTGGTCCCTTTCGAGAAACCTGGGAGGGTCAGGGCAGAGGAGAAAGTTCTGGATGAGGAATTCCTCCACCAGAAAACCCACTCTACAAGGATGAGCCCATGGGAGCTAGGTACTAGTGGCTCATGTTAATAATCCTCACTACTCAGGAGACTGAGATCTGACAATTGTGGTTCAAAACCAGCCCTAGCAGAAAAGTCTGTGAAACTCTTAGCTCCACATAATCACCAAAAACCCCAAATAGGGGTGTGTCTCAAGTGGTAGAGTGCCAGCTTTGAGCTGAAAAAGCCAAGCAAGAGCATGTGGCATTGAGTTCAAGACCCAGGACAGGCAGAAAAACAAGCAAAAAAGAAAGAGCAAACAGCATTCCCCTCATATGAGAGGACATCCCTGAGACTAATCAGAAAACACAGTGTTTCTTCTTGGGGAAAAGTGTGCCTTCTCTTACACTCAGCTCTACCCTGAAGCCCTGGGACCTGCCCCACAATGGCTTCAGGCTCCTAATCCTTTGCTTACTTGAAAATGCTTGTTCTCCAAGCAATACCTGAGCAATGTATATGGCTCACATTAAGTGTCACCCAATTATATCAGGTCTATTCAACTCCAGATCTAAAGTCACACAGAGTCTTCTAGCTTGAGATATCAGTTACTTTGAGTTTTGCCTCCCTATTTTTGCAGAGTTTTCAAGAACAGCTGTAATTAGGGAAATGCAACTATAAGTCAGTATTTCTTAACAATTTAGTTGGAGGCTGTAAGTCTTACTTTTTTTGACAAATAAAAAGCATTCAAATAGCCTTGTTGGCACTGGCTTTGTTCAATGCCATCTGATGGATTGAAAAATGCAAATGGTTTTCCAGCTCGTGAACTACAGATTGCAGGGAGGCATATGGGTAGCCTTGACATAACACAATCAGTACTGCTCTTACCACCTGGTGCAACAGGCTTGAACAGATGGGACCTGCCTCAGCAGTAGCAAGATGCAAGTCAGCTGAGGGGCAGGATGAAATATGTGCATGAAAGGATGGAGTTTTCTCATCCCCAAATTACAACATACCCAGAGGCCAAGGATGCTTTACACCTTTTAATCTGCTCCTTTATAACCTTTATTTTTATACCCTTATTTATTTGTTTATGTATTTGTGTTGATCCTGGGGATTGAACTCAGGACCTGGGCACTGTTGCTGACCTTTTTGCTCAAGTTTAGTGCTTTACTGCTTGAGCCACAGCTCCACTTGCAGTTTTGGGGGGTTTTGTTGGTGGTGGTGATGGTGGTGGTGCTGGTGGTGCTGGTGAATTGAAGATGAGTCTCAGACTTTTCTGTCTGGACTGGCTTCAAACCTCAATCCTCAGATTTCAGCATCCTGAGTAGCTAGGATTACAAGCATGGGCCACTGGTTCCTAGCCCTTATTTTTATTTTATTTTTTATGCTAATACTGGAGCTTGAACTCAGGGCCTAGGTACTGTCCCTCAGCTTTTTTTCTGAGCCTCCTGGGGAGCTAGTATTACAGATGTGAGCCACCAGCCCCAAGCTACATTACATTTTTTGGCTACATTATTTTTAAATGGGCTGTAGTATTCTGATGCATAAACAATTCCCTACAATTAAATACAAGAGGAAGCTATGTAGGATGGGAACAGAGGAAAAACATCATACACTTGAGTACAATATCTTCACAATTTACTAGATGTGTGACTTTGGATATGCTATATATCTGCCCTGTCTCATTGCAGTGTAAGGACAAAGGCATCTGAGAGGTTCGTTGTGATGATTTGCTGACATACTGATTTATGGATTAATTAAAGAGAGAACATAGCCTCAGCCTCAATTAAACTTATTCCAAGAAATTGCTGATACCCTGGGAGTAGGTGACATCCTATAGGAAAAGCAAACAAAATGTTAGAACTGCTTTCAGACATTAATGTGCATATGAATCCCATAGGATCTTGTTGAAATTCACCTTGTGACACAGATGGCTGGAGTAGATCTTGACATTATACTTCTGATTACTTCCCCAGAAAAGTCCATGTTACAGATGCTGTTAAGCCAGATGCACCTTTGAATAGCAAAGCATTGAATGCATCAGTGTGTGTGTGTGTGTGTGTGTGTGTGTGTGTGTGTGTGCGCGCGCTGTTACAGAGGCTTTAACTCAGGGCCTTCCACTCTGGTTTTCCCAAAACCAGAGCCATATCTCTAGTTTTGACTTTTTGCTGCTTAATTGGAGCTAAAAGTCTCATGGGTTTGTCTGCCCAGGAGAGCTTGGAATCTTGATCCTCAGATCTCACTCTCCTGTAGCCAGGATTATAGGTATGAACTACTATAGGCACCTAGCTACACATCAACTTCTTAAAAGAGGACTTGTACCTCTCCCAACCTCACAGCTTATCTTTCTAAACTTGTCTCCTTTTAAACAGAGCAGAATCCAGAGTGATTCCCACAGAACTTAGAGCTGGACAGTAGTCAAGAAAGAAAAAAAATGCCTGAAAGTGGCCACATAGAAACTTCTGCTACTTGAGCTGTGTGCTGTGACAATGGGAGGTAGCATGACCTAATACAAACCAGAACAATAGTTGCTTTTTTTGTGGGTTTTTTTTTGGGGGGTCCGGACGTGGGGCCTGAACTCTGGGCCTGGACCTGGACACTGTCCCTCAGGTCTTCAGCTCAAGACTAGCGCTCTACCACTTGAGCCACAGCGCCACTTCTGGCTTTTTTCTTTTTGCTTATGTGGTGCTGAGGAATCAAACCCAGGGCCTCAGGCATGCAAGGCAAGCACTCTACCACTGAGCCACCTTCCTAGCCCAAGAACAATAGTTTTTTCAAGGACAATATTAAAACTCTCCTCAACTCCATCCCTAGCCTTCTCTACCCTTCTTCCACCTATAATCCTTTGTTTTCTCTATCCAACACCACTGTTAAATAGCTAGAGGATATCATGTTCCCAATCCTATTTTACTTGTATATATGAAAATATATTATAAATTAGATATATGTATGCATTGTATATGTAAATATACATATATGTATGTATATATATATATATATTTTTTTTTAGGCTTGCCTCACACATGCTAGGCAAGTGCTTTAACATTGAGCTATACCCTCTGCCTTTGTATATATAGTTAGTCATTTTATTCCCATTAAAATTAAGTCATTTCAGTGATATGTTTTATTATTTTTTGGGGGGTCCGGTCATGGGGCTTGAACTCTGGGCCTGGGCGCTGTCCCTCAGCTCTTCAGCTCAAGGCTAGTGCTCTACCACATGAGCCACAGTGCCACTTCCGGCTTTTTTCTTTTTTGCTTATGTGGTGCTGAGGAGTTGAACCCAGGACCTCAGGCATGCAAGGCAAGCGCTCTAACACTAAGCCACCTTCCCAGCCCCAAATGATATGTTTTAGTTTAGTTATTTCACCAGTAAGTTCCACTTTTTTTTTTTTTTGGTCAGTCGTGGGGCTTGAACTCTGAGCTTGGGTACTGTCCCTCAGCTCCTCAGCTCAAGGTGAGTGCTCTACCGCTTGAGCCACAGTGCCACTTCTGGTTTTCTAGTGGTTTATTGGAGATAAGAGTCTCATGGATTTCTTGCCTGGGCTGGCTTTGAACTGTGATCTGTGTGCTGGTATTGGAGCCTAATCTCAGGGCCTTGTGCTCTCCCTTGGCTTTTTTGCTCAAGGCTGGTACTCTATCACTTCAGCCACAACTCCATATGCAGTTTTTGGGATTTTTTTGTTTTGGGGTTTTTTTTTTTTTGCTGTTAATAAGAGATAGTCTCCCAGAGGTTTCTGTCCAGGCTGACTTCAAACCTCAATCCACAGATCTCAGCTTCCTGAGTAATCTAGAATTACTGGTACTAGCCACCAGTACCTGGCTTGTTATCTCCAATTCACACTACTACTAGAGATGCTTTTATTTGAACAGGCAGATAGCACTATTCGATTTTAATATCCATCTCTTAATATGAATGATGAGTAATCAAATGCTTAATATAAAATGGAAGTTCTTTTTCCTTCACTATGATATAAAGCCATATTCTCTGGTAGATCATTTATCCAATCTCATCTTACAACAGAGGCTTAAGTTCTCTATACAGTTTGACTCTGAGTACTTAAACACCTCCACACAGGGCGACTCACTCTCTATCCAATCCATTACATTTGAATATAACCATCTGTCAGCGAGACAACAATCATAGTATCTACCCCATTCTGACCTTTAATGCCCCCATTTTTACTCAATAAATGGGAACAGTGATAGAAAGCAAGACAGTTAACAAGTTGTAATAAAGCCATGACTCTCTTACTCTGCTACTAAGCTCAACCAGCTAAGGCATACAAAGGAAGAATAGTCACCTAGTAACTTAGAGATCTGGGAGAATTTTTTATACAAAAATGAATATGGATATATTATGAAGTAGAATCAAAATTCATATGACATGTATACATTAAGTTACAGACTCCAAAGGTAGCTTAAGGCTATAAATCTCAATCTCTCCAAAGCCTCCATTCACTTCCTCTACAATTTATTTTCTCTTCCCTGTCTTCTTTTTATTCATATTTTTGGTGTCTATTAATTGTTCATAGTGAAGGGTTTCATGGTGAGAACTCAATATATATATTCAATGTAGTCTGATCATATTCACCCCTCCATTGTTCTCTCTTATTCTCCTTCTACTTTTTCCCAGTCTTTCCACCTTTCAAGTTCCCCCCTGTCCTCCAGCTCTGCTCTATTTTCATAATCTTCCCTGACTCTGAAACTTCTACAAATGAAAGAAAACATTGAATACTTGTCTCTGTGAGGTTGGATGCTGTCCAATTCCACCCATTTTCCAGTAAATAAGGTAATTATATTCTTAATGACTGAGTGAAACATGTGTGTGTGTGTGTGTGTGTGAGTGAGTGTGTGATTTAATCCGTTTGTCCACTGGTTAGCACCTTGACCAGTTCCATGATTTGGCTATTGTGAATACCATGATGAACATAGGAAAACAAGTATCATAGTAGGCTGACATTGTTTCTTTACATTACTATTTTCAAAAGTGGTATGGCTAAGTCATATAGGAGCTCTTGTTTTTTAACTTTTTCATGAACCTCAATACTGATTTCCATAGGAGCTGCAGTAATTTACATTTGCATTCTTGAAAATAGCCATTCTGGCCAGGTGGAAAGAGGTTCAAAGCCAGCCCAGGAAGAAAAGTCCTTGAGATTTTTATCCCCAATTAACCACAAAAAGCTGGAAGTGGAGCTTTGGTTGAAGTGGTAGAGTGCTAGGCTTGAGCAAAAAGCTCAGGGACAACAGTGCCCAGGCCCTGAGGTCAAGTGTCCAGGACTGACAGAAAGAAAGGGGCATGGGGTGCCCTTCTTCCCCATGTCCAGATACCTGCCTTCTGACTTTGCCACCTCCTGGTATGGGCCACTGGTCTGGAAGACTACAGCCAGGCAGGGTGACTCTTCTACCTGAGCTTCCAAGATCCTCTTGCTAGGACAGAAATCAAAATCCCATGTTGCAGGCAACCATTGAGCTGTTTTCTGCCTACTACATGTTAGTTGAGCCTTTGGTAAACATTCACATAAGTTGAATCATATCATATGTTCGCTGTCATGCCTGGCCCTTGTTGCTAAGCATGCATTTGATACCCATCTGTGCTGTGGCATGCATATACTACAATATGTGCAATTATATGCAAGTCAGTGGACTTCCAGGTTTTCACCTGGGGATACCATCCATCACCAATCACATGTGAGTCATTGTGTGATACGTGTTTCACACAATGGCTCACCTAGGGGAGAAATTGATGCAACTATGGGTAGGAATATAAAGGCATGAGAAAGTGCCATGTTTTCCATAGTGGTTACAGCAGCATTAAATTTCCATTCCATATCTCATCAATACTTGATACTGTTTATTTTTTCCATTTTACTGAATATATAATTAAGTTCTCCTTGTGCTTTTAACTTATATTTCATGGATGACTAATAACTTTAGAAAGTCTTCATATGCTGATAGGCCATTCGTATAATTCCTCTTGTAAATTGAGTATTTTGGCAATTTTTACTTGGATTGTTGTCTTATTGTATTGCTAGATAGTTATATTGTGTATGTGTTGTATTGTATCTGTATATATTATATTATATTATATTGTGTATGTAGATATTGTATTATATTTGTTAGATATTTACATCATGAATATGTTTTTTAGTTTATAGCTTGCTTTAAAATTTTCTTATAAAAAAATTTCTTATCAGTGATTGGGTTAACCCAGGCTGGCCTCACTCTCACACAATATTTCTTCCTCATACTCCTGTGTGGACCACACACTTGGTTAGAAACTTTTAATTCTGATAAGCTCAACGTATCAATTCTCCTTGTTTTTTCCTTTTTGAAGTAGGAGGGATTGAACTCAAGGCCTTGTACTTGTTAAGCAAGTGGTCTACCACTCAAGACATATCTCCAGTCCCTTTTAATTTAGGTTTTTTTTGTTTTTCCAGTTGTGGGGCTTGAACTCAGGGCCTAGGTGCTGTCCCTGAGCTCTTTTGCTCAAAGCTAGTGCTCTACCACTTTGAGCCACTGCTCCCCTCCTGGTTTTCTGGTGGTTAATTGGAGATAGAGTCTCATAGACATTGTTTTCCCAATCAGGCTTTGAACCACTATCTTCAGATCTCAACCTCCTGAGTAGCTAGGATTACGGGCAAAAGCCACCGGTGCCCATCTTGTTGGTTCTTTTGAGGCAGTGTTTTTCTTTATGCCCAGGCTGTCCTGAGCTTCAGTCCATCTTCTTGTGGTTCTGTGTGTCACTGGAGATGACACACATCATTGTGCTCTCCCATAGCTGGAAAAACAGGCCTGGACCCCTGCAACCAGCACTGATTCAAGTGGTCTCTTAACCCAAGCTTAAGACACTGCACTTGAGTCGATTATTTTCTTAATGGCTACCAGAATGTTTTTTTTTTATTTTCATTTTTTGTCAGTTGTGGGGCTTGAACTCTGGGCCTGGGCACTATCCCTCAGCTCTTCAACTCAAGGCAAGCACTCTACCACTTGAACCATAGCACCACTTCTGGTTTTCTGAGTGGTTTATTTGAGATAAGAGTCTCACAGAGGGCTGGGAAGGTGGCTCAGTGGTAGAGTGCTTGCCTTGCATGCATGAGGCCATGGGTTTGATTCCTCAGCACCACATACGAAGAAAAAAACTAGAAGTGGTGCTGTGGCTCAAGTGGCAGAGCACTAGCCTTGAGCTAAAGAGCTAAGGGACAGCACCCAGGCCCAGAGTTCAGGCCCCACGACTGACAAAAAAAAAGAGTCTCACAGAGTTTCATGCCTGGACTGGCTTTGAACCACGATCCTCAGATCTCAGTCTCCTGAGCAGCTAGGGTTACAGGCATGAGCCACTGGAGTCCAGCTTTGTTTTTATTTTTATGCTTGCTTTAAGGTGAAATTTCTCAGATTATAAACTGATTTCTTTATTTCTTGAATAGGGTCTAACTTTTAGCCTGAGCTGCCCTGGACCTTGACCCCCCTATTCATACTTCTCACAGTAGCAGGTATGAGGGGCAGTTGCTACCATATTCATCTGCTTACTGGTTGAGTTGGGGGTCTCATGTACCCTTTTGCCTAGGCCAGCCTCGAACTATAATCTTTCTGATCAGTGCCTCCTAAATAGCTAGGATTATAGGCTAGAGTCAATACACCCAGCCACAATCTAATTTTTAATAAGATACAAAAGTATAAAGGAGTGATTATCACTATAGGCTACCATAATCTACGGAATAGTTCTTTTCCAATACTAAAATCTCTTTGGAGGGATTCTTCTGTTTCTGGACTTAGCCCCTAAATAGGGAAGTAGAGCTTTAATAATGACTTAAAAATTAGTAAAGATTTCCAAAGGCAGTGATTAAATTTATTCTCAGGTGAACAGGATATAAGAAGAGTAACTATATCTTGTTTTGAACTATATTCAGGCTTTTTCTTTGGCATACTTTAAAAAAAAGGTAAGTCCATTGTTCAAGAAGAAACGTACTCATTACCTCATTTATGCAACCCTGTACATCACCTTTACAATAACAATAAAAATACAAAAAAAATTAAAAGTTGAGTCTACATTTTTTCTCATTTTGTTTTGAAGAAATCTTTTTTGAATGCCTCATAATATATACTTTCTTCCTTCCTTCCTTTTTCTGTGTTCTGCCTCTATTTGTTCCATTATTACTTTTCTCTCTTTATTTCTCTCATCTTTTTTTATGTTTTCTCTGATTTTTCCTCATTATTCTTTCCTAAAATTAACATCTTGATGTTTTATAAAGTGACCTCACAATGTTGAAAATCAGTTAAATAAGAGCATCGGGTGCTGCTCCTTCAAACCTAACCAATTTAGTTTTCATTTGAATTTGCTGTTTTGCCATCCCTATCTAGCAGAATCAACAAATTTGCTTGGTAATTTGGGAGAACATTTTCTACAGACATGAGCCAAGACACATAGCTTAGGATAGGGAAAAGGTCTTCAAACACAGTTTTTTTCAGGAAAATACTTATTTTCTATTAGCACAATGTAAGATTTTTAACAATTTTAGTATACTTTTTCCAATAAGGAAGTTTTGCTGATGCTTTCCTTTCAGAAAATATAGCTATTTCATATTCCCTTTTAAAGCATCCTGCAGGACTCATAAACTGCTTCATAAAATGCTAACCCACCGAGACATTGCCCTGCAGAATTCTTTTCTATTGCTTCTTTTAGTAAGCAAAGTTCAGTCATTGTTTTTGTGCTCCCTTTTCTTTTATTCTATCTGTCTTCATTTGTATTTTCCACTGGTGCCATTTCTTCCTCTATTCATATGCCGTATTTTTTTCTTTCTTTTTTTTTTTTTCCTCTGTGCCAATCCTGGAGCTTGAATTCAGGGCCTGGGCACTGTCCTTGAGCTTTTTGCTCAAGGCTAGCACTCTACCACTTGAGCCACAGCACTATTTCTGGCTTTTTAGTGAGTGGTTAATTGGAGATGGGTCTCCTGGACTTTCCTGCCTGGGGTGACTTCAAACCTTGATTCTCAGATCTCAGACTCCTGAGTAGCTAGGATTACAGGCAGGGACTCTATTCATACTCTTACCTTGATTTCCTTGTATCTTAAGGTAGGGAGATTGGATGCAAATAACATCTTCCTGGTTCAGTGTATCTTTCTTCACTCAATTCTGCTGTTATCACGACTCTCTATACCACATTTTCCCTGTTCTTATTTTTTGCTTTACTTCACCTCTATATCCTCCCTTAGGTCCAATTCAACAATGCCAAGTAGCTTTGAGAAAAGGAAAGCTTCTACCATTTTATTCCTGTAATCACTCAAAACCTGCAGTCCAAAGCATTTCAGAAAATAAGTTTAATTCTTCATAATAAAAAGTCTTCTTTGCAATCAATTTCAAATATCCATAGGGAACAACAGTGGTTTTAAAATGTAGTTGATTGAATAATATATCTACAAGGAGTATGGAGGGGGAATAATCAGGGTATTCTGCAGCCAGTGTGTACTGTTAGTAAATGGGACCGTGGGGAAGTTTGAGTGGGATTTCAAAACTTCCTACTTGTTAAATCTCTAAAGACAATAGACCAAATAAACAGAGCAGAGAGCTTACCTGCCAGCCGGCCTGCCTGCCTTCCCTCCCTCCTTTCTTTCTCTCTTCTCATCTTTTCTTTTGTTCTCTCTTCCTTCCTTCTTTCCGTTCTTTCTCCCTTTTCCCTCCCTCCCTCCTCTTTCTCTTTCTTCCTTTCTTCCTTTCTGTATCCCAGGCTTCTTTATTTAAAAACAAAGTGTTGCTGTTCACCGGGCACTGGTGGCTCATGCCTGTAATCCTAGCTACTCAGGAGGCTGAGATCTGAGGATCGCGGTTCAAAGCCAGCCTGGGCAGGAGAGACCGTGAGACTCCTATCTCCAATAAACCACCAGAAAACCGGAAGTGGCGCTGTAGCTCAAGTGGTAGAGCGCTCGCCTTGAGCTGAAGAGCTGAGGGACAGCGCCCAGGCCCGGAGTTCAAGCCCCATGACTGACAAAAAATAAATAAAAATAAAATAAAAACAAAGTGTTGAATAACATGGGGATTAAAATCGAGAGTATCACTGAACTTCACCTTCACTCTGACCATTTCCCCCCAAATTGCCTCCCCCCCACCCGCCCCCGTTTGTACTTCCTATTCCTTCCTTAGTGAATGAAGAAATTAACCCACAGACTTCAGATTCTCTTTCCCTAAGCTTCTCCCATTTATTCTGTTTCCCCATTTCTAGGAAGGGCAGGCATCTCAGTTTGAGTGCGAGGGAGAGCCCAGGCTGGTGACAGGGGAAAGGCTTCAGCCTCAGAGAAAAGGACCATGGGCAATGTGAGGGATCCTGTAGACCGGGGTTCCAAAATGGGATCCTGGAGCCAGAAGAATGGCTACAGGTCGCCCCGGGAAAGAAGGCCCTGCTGCCACAAAATCCTCTCCTTGGGAATAGTCACTGCTTGATCCTTTGCCCTTCGAGCACAGGTTACAGAACCACCCTGGGACCACATCCTTCCAGACCCGGGCTGCCAGGTTGCCTCTCATGCCATACTTGTTCGCTTTCTCTTGCAGGCCTGCATCAGGGCCTCTGCTTTGCACAGCTCTTGCCAGCTTCCTCCACCCATTTCTGCAGCAGGGACCTCGGTTTGCACATGTTCTTGAAACCAAGCTGCAGAGCCTCAGGGCGGCAGGTGGTTGGTCTGTCCTTTGGCTGAACATCTTTTCAAAGGAACCCCCACATGAGCCCCCACATGGGCCTGGGTATATCCCAGGGGGATCCTCTTCTGCTTCAGCAGCTTGGCAGATGGCTCAAGTTCTTGCTCAGATCCTTACTGTCTTCCATCTTTTGCTCTTGCTTCTTTTCCAGCTTCCCAGCACCAGGTGGGCAGTGCAGGGCCCAGGGGAAGCCCCTCGGAATGGCTCTCCACCCCGGTCCCACCTTGCCCTAGGGATGAAAGGGCTCCACTCCCACTCTGACTTGGGGCAGTAGGCCCACTCCAACTTGAGGTCCACAGTACACCACTCCTCCATGGAACTCAAATGGTAGAGGGCAAGGAGCAATCCCACACATCTCCAAACGCTGTATTTTGAGTATAGTGGTGGTTATTTGTGTGTATACATGTTAAAGTTCAGATTTTACTCTCTAATTTATACTACTATAAAGCTGATTTTATATGTATGGGGGAGGGGGGGTCTGTCTGTCTGTGTTGGTCCTTGGGTTTATGTGCTGTCCCTTACCATTTTCACTCAAGGCTGGTACTCTACCACTTGAGCTACACTTTCACTTCTGGCCTTTTGCTGGTTGATTGGAAATAAGGGTCTCATGAATTTTCCTGCCTGGTCTGGGTTTTTGAACCTCAATCCTCAAACCTCAACCTCCTAAGTAGCTAAGATTAGAGATATAAGCCACTGGTGCCTGGCTATAAACTTGACTAATCCGTTTTTTTTTAAATTTGTAACAACAAATATCACTAATAAATAGAACTAAGAGTGAAAATACCTTAGAAATTTTTTTGGGGGGGGTCCGATCGTGGGGCCTGAACTCTGGACCTGGGTGCTGTCCCTCAGCTCTTCAGCACTTCTACCACTTGAGCCACAGCGCCACTTCCGGCTTTTTTTCCTTTTTGCTTATGTGGTGCTGGGGAATCGAACCAGGGCCTCATGCATGCAAGGCAAGCGCTCTACCACTTCCCAGCCCACCCTAGAAATTTTGAAAGCTGGAATTAATTTTAAATATATACTAACTCAACTTTTACTCCATTTTTGAAAATATACTTTAAAATAATTTTACATTTCCTGTTCAATATGGTTGTGTAGCCAATATGAGTGTTTGATGAGTGAATACACAGATAGAAAATGTTACAGGTTAAACCAGGCATGGGCAATTCACACCTGTAATCTTAGCTACTCAGGGGGTTGAGATCTGAGGAGTGAGATTCAAAACCAGACTGGATAAACAAATCCGTGAGTCTGTTCTGCCAAAAGGCAGAAGTGGAGACATGGCTCAGGTGGTAGAGCACTAGCCTTTACCCAAAAAGTTAAGCAAGAGCTGGAGGCCCAGTACTAACACACACACACACACACACACACACACACACACACACTTTAAGAAAAAACATTAGCTTTATATTAATTTATTTGAGAAACAAATATTGATCTCTACCATGGACAACGAATAGTACTGGGTTAGATACCAAAAATTCAGAAGCCTAACATTATAGATATTTTCTCCAGGAAATTAGCACCTGGTAGGAAAGATGATGAAAAAAAGGTGAGGAGAGAAGAAAAGGGATGGAAGAACACTGAGCCCCAGCTGAAGCCAGCAAATATTTAATTATAGCAGTGTCAGGTGACATGGTCACATGAATCAGGGTACAGAGGAGAATGCCTCTCAACCAAAGGGAGGGAGGAATTCACTAAGGAAGAAGGAAATAAGGGGTCATTCTTTGCCAGGCCAGGAGTCAAGCTCCTCAAGCACAAATGAGAAAGCAAGCTGGCAGGACTGAAGGACACTAATATATATGGGTGGCTTGGATCAGAGCCAATAGGGGTAGATATTTAGATCAGAATAAGAAAGCTTCCAAGTTGGGTGCCAGCGACTCATGCCTGTAATCCTATCTATTCAGGAGGCTGAGATGTGGGGATCAACGTTTGAAGCCAGCCAGGACCAGAAAATATGTGAGACTTATCTCCAATTAATCAGCAAAAAGTCAGAAGTGGAGCTGTAGCTCAAATGGTAGAACATTAGCCTTGAGCAAAAATGTTCAGGACAGCACTCAGGCCCTGAGTTCAAGCCCTAGGACCCAAACAACAACAACAAAAAAGATTTCAGTAATACCTTGGTGAGGTGTGACCATCTATGGTGGTGGACTTCCACAAGGACAGGACAAAGGCCAGAGAACAACAGAGTCTGCAAGAAGCTGGGTACCCACATGGTTAATTTTAGATACAGCCTTCAGGAAAACACACAAAGTGTAAATCCTGGATTAGCCATTAAAAAGTCCTGATTTTTTTTATACATTTCTTCTGAGATCCCTACATAACCAACCATCTTGATTACATTTACCTAGAAGTTCTTGAATTAAGTTTTTTTTAACTACCAGGCAAAACAATAAAAAAGTTAACATTGTATAGTCATATAAAATAAAGATTTTCTCTTGATATCTAGAGGTGTGACCTATGAACCTCTAAATCTCCCTTCTTGTATAGTACATTATTTTAGCTGTCTGATTGCCTGAAATACTCTTCCTCCCACCCCACATAACTGCCTCTTGCCTTTTCTTCCTGTAAGTCAAGTTTGGATACCACTTCTGAGAGAGACTTCTCCTACTTCAGCCAGTCCCAAGATTTCCTGCCAACAACTACCTCCAACACAAACACCATTTATTCTCTATCAACTTTTACTTTCATTTCCTTCCCATCACTTTTCTCCATTTGCTATTTTATCTTTATTTGTTGGGGTAACTGTTTGATCCCTGTTATCTCTATCAGGGCAGAAGAGATGTCTTTTTGATTGTCTCAATACTCCATACTCAATAGAGACCTAGTTATACACTAGTCAGTCAATAAACACATGTTGAATGCCCATTCCAGATGGTGCTAAGTTCTCTGAATTTCTCTATGTAGCCGTCCCAATTATATGAGGGTAGAGTTATTATTGCTCTCATTCTAAATATAAGGACCTTGGGGACTGGTGGCATGGTCCCAGCACAAAAGAAAAAAAAAGTGGGGGGAGAGGGAAGAAAGGAGGGAAAGAGGAAGGGAAAGAAGAAGAAGGAAGGAAGGAAAGAAGGAAGGAAAACAGAAGCACAAAGAAATTAAGTAGTTTTGCAAACATGGCATAGCCAAAAGGCAGAGTTTAAAATTAAGAAGGAAGGGAAATGGAAAATAAAGCTAGGTATAACCAGCTACAGCAGCTTCTCTTCCTTCTTTGTAATATTTTCTGTCTTAGGAACTTGGAAGATAATGGGCTGGGCCTCTAGCATCCTTGTGATGTTAAACAATGACCAAGGAAACTACTCTCAGGTGGACACTAAGATGTGAGACCAACACCAGTCTTCTGTTTCATTTCTGGAAAGCCTCTGGAGCAAATCCATGGTTGCAAAGGAGTTTGTTGGTCACAGAATAAGGGTTTGACGTCAACCTGGACCTGTGAAGGGCAGATTCTATATTATTATAGAATAATGAAATGTGGTTATTTCTTTTTTGTGTTGTTGTTGTTGTTATTTTTGGTCCGGTGGTGGGGCCTGAACTCTGGGCCTGGGCGCTGTCCCTCAGCTCTTCAGCTCAAGGCTAGCACTCTACCACTTGAGCCACAGTGCCACTTCCGGCTTTTTTC
>NW_012267316.1:2344459-2367298 GCF_000151885.1 Dipodomys ordii
GCTAGCCTTGAGCTGAAGAGCTGAGGGACAGTGCCCAGGCCCAGAGTTCAGGCCCCACAACCCGACCCCCCCCCCAAAAAAAAAAGACAAGTAAGAATTAACTACCTAGAATATTTACCCTGTCATCTCTCACTCTAAATGATGAGTAACTGAGATATATAAACATGTCCAGTAAACATGGTAATTGTTCAATAGAAGAAGCTGGAGTAATAGTCATGATAACTGCTAGAACTCAACCAGAAGTTCTTAGAAAGCTTAAGAGACTTAGTTTGGTATCTCTTGGCAAGAGCCCATCACCTCAGCCACATCCTCAGTTTGTTTGTTTGTTTTAGTTTGAGCTTAGGGTGTGGGCACTCCCTGAGCTTTTTCTTTTTATTGTGAAAACATTGTACAGAGGGGTTACAATTACATGAGCAAGATAATGAGTACATTCTTATCAAGCATTGTTGCCTCCTCCTTTGTTTCCCCTTTCCATCCCTGCCTTCCCCCCCCCCCCCTGCCCACCCCCCAACCCTCCTCCCCCGACCACCAAAGTTGTAAAGTTCCTTTTCAACATAAGGACTTGTACGTCTCATTGTTGCAATGGGTCCACCTGTATCCCTATTTAAACGATTTGTTTTTCCCTTCCCCTCCACAAATTATACCAACATCAAATACAGTGAAAGCAGGGGTTATACCGTGGGGGAGGGACATACAAAGCAAGTGCTTTCTTCTATCTCTGGCTCCCAACTAGCTAGGAATTCCAGATATGTGTCACCAACTCTCCTTGGCTTTGATTCAAAGACCATTCTAGGCATTGTGGAAATATTTATTTTCTCTTATACAGACCCATATATACTTATCCCAAAGATAAGATTTTCATAAGAACATTTAAATCTCAAATTAAGAAGTTCATATGCCTTTCAAAAATACTTTTCTAAATAAATGTATATTCTATCTATTGTCTGTGCAAGATAAAATGTAATATCATGGCCTAAACTTTATTGTTTTTAGGATAATATATTTATTTTTATTTGGGTGAGCATTTGAGTATCATTTTTCACATTATAGGAATATATACTTTAAAAGCCAATCTGAATTCATGTGACAAACTAGAAAATGGCTATGTAGGATGGAAGACCTAGAAGTTGGAAGTGACACATATCTAGTTTTGAATATCTAATTCTGAAAATGTAGCCATACACTGTACCTCCATTTTAAAAATGTAAGTTGGAGAAATTAAAACAAACAAACAGGATTGGAAAGGAAATCAATATAATAAAGGACCAAGACAGTGATCATTCAATAAGTACCAATTAATTTTTGTTTACATATCAAGTTTTATGATTAAGCTTAATTCCAAAACTGTAGACAACATTTTCTCCTATATAAAGTTGCTCCTTTTTCCCATTTAAAATTTTCATTGTTATTATAAAGGTGTTGTTATAAAGTTGCTTCTTAAAGGAATAAAAATATGCTAAGTGCTGGTGGCTCACACCTATTATCCTAGCTACTCAGAGGCTGAGATCTGAGACTCAAGAGTCAAAGACAGCCTGAGCCAGGAAAGTCTGTAAGACTCTTATTTTCAACTAACCACCAAAAAGCTAAAAATGAAGCTATTAAACACAAACCTTGAGCATCCACGCCCTTAGTTCAAGCCTCAGTACTAGCACAAAATAAATAAGTAAATAAAGAAAATGAGTGTAAAGAAAAGTTGACAGTCAATGTGTGAAATTATTTCTAAATATCAATAAGTTTTAAAAGGGCTGGGAAGTTGGCTCAGTGGTAGAGCGCTTGCCTTGCATGCCTGAGGCCCTGGGTTCGATTCCTCAGCACCACATAAGCAAAAAAAAAAGAAAAAAAATAATTAAATATTCATTTTATACATCTTTGGTCAATGCTTTTAATATGCAAAGGAGAGAGTTGATAGGTAAGGGCAAAACAGGCTCTCTACTTAGGGGAGGGGGTTGTACATAAGTGCTTAGGGCTTGAATTCAGGGCCTCAAACTCCTGTTTAGCTTTTCCACTCAAGATTGGTATTCTACCAGTCTACTTGAGCCACACCTCCTCTTCTAGCTTTTTTTCTGGTTCATTGGAGATAAGAGTCTCATGGATTTGTCTTCCTGTACTGGCTTTGAATTGCAATCTTTTGATTTCAGCCTCCTGAGTAGTTAGGATTTCAAATATGAGCCACTAGTGTCCATCCCAGAAAATTACATTTTTTTAAAGGAGAGATACATACATACAAATCATTATATTGCAAGCCAGTGTATGATTATATACCAAACAATAGTATAAATAAAGACTAATTCAAACAATGGATACATTACATCAAAGTTTTTATAATTTTAGGTTACATAGGTTAAATTAAAGAATTACTGGCCAAAAAATGTGTAGAGGTTAACTTCAATAGAAAAATATCCATAGATACCTGCCCTTCTATTAATGACAAACTACATATTTGACACTGACCCTAAGACCTGAGATTCTGAATGAACAGTAGCACAACCCATGAGAAAATCTAAACACCAAGCCTAGCACTGGTGGCTCAGACTGTAATCCTAGCTACACAGGAAGCTGAGATCTGAGGATCACAGTTTGAAGCCAGCCCAGGCAGAAAAATCCACGAGACTCTTATACTCTTATAAATAAACTACTCAGAAAAAAATCTAGATGTGGAGATGTGGCTCAAATGGTAGAGCTCTAGCCTTGAGCAAAAGAAACTCAGGAATAGCACCCAAACCCTGAATTCAACCTCCAGGACCAATACAGAGAAAAAAATCTGACTACCACCAGAGCTGGTATATATTTATGACATGTTTTCCTATTCTTGTATGTCCTTCTCAGTAGGAGAAACATAGTACATTCATTTACTAATTTATTCAATCAATCAGTATTTATAGGGTGACTACATACTATATGCCAGGCATATTCTAGACCATGATCTCATAGATGATAGATTGATATAGATAGATAGATAAACTATTATATAATATATTGAAATAAATATATGTATTGAATATATAATGAATCATGTTATTTATTATCCATGGACAATAACAAAACAATAAACACCTGTCACCATTGGTAGTCAGTACAAGGGAAAAAGAGTAAGGCAGGGAACAGTGCTGAATCATAGAGGCTCTAGGTATTTATTATGTAGGGTAGTCAGGGAAGCTGCATCTAACCAAAGACTTAAAGAGATGGAGTTCTAGGATTCAAAGAACATGTTGGTCTAGAGATATGTGCTCAGAATCATGAGTAGGTAGATGTGAGACTGGAGAACAAATGGGAAAGAAATGGAGTGGATGACAGTTCTAAGTACAGAACCCGAAACATTCCATTTCTTAGAAATCAGGAAGATGAGAAAAAATCCAGCAGGGAGACCAAGAAGAAACAATACAATTTCCTGAACTGCTAGCCGTTCTCTCTGCTCATTCTTTATTTCTCTTGAGGAATAATTTATTTGACTGATAGATTTGGAAGAGAATTTGATATTGGATGCCTATACAAAGTTTGTGTTCTGCTCTGTTTCTCTACATGAAAATTTCCTGCAATTTTCTGTGCTGCCTATGACTGGTGTGTAAATCTGTCACATTTTAGAATTTGTTATAATAAAGCCCATTTGTCTACACACTTAGGCTTTTTAATATTAAGAAAAACAGTAGCTCTACCAATAATAAAAACAATGCTTTAATCTGTGCCTGCCTGAATCCTTTTCCTTATCCCCTAATTAACTCAAAACTTTAGCCAGTATGAAGGCTTATGTTCATCAAGCCCTCCCTGGAAACCCAATATGCTAGAGCACAAACTGAGGCACAAGACAAATGATTCATAAGAACACATTCATCTCCAAAGAACAGTCCATGATATCCCATCCTGCCTTTAACATGGGAGCCCAGATGGAAGGCAGAATGACAGGCACTTGGAGGATTTAGAAGGAGAAAGAAAATGGGATGTCATATAATTTGGGGAGGGGAAGAGAAAAAACAAAATGTTTAAATAGGGATACAGGTTGACCCATTGTAACAATGAGATGTCCCAGACACTGTTGAACAGTGAACTTTACAATTTAGGGAGGCAGGGGAGTGTAGTTGTGGAGATGGGAGGGAAGGGATGGTAGGGGAAAGACAAAGGAGGAGGCAACAATGCTGGGTAAGAAATGTACTCATTACCTTGTTCATGTAACTGTAACCCCTCTGTACAATATTTTCACAATAAAAAACATTAAAAAAAAGAAAATGGGATAATCTGTTCCTAGCATTTTGATGACAACACAAAAAGCAGAGAGTGAAACCTAGCAGAGGCAGAAGCAGAACTGTGACTCAGGTCTCTTGACTTCCTTACAGTCCAGGAAGACTTCCTCAGAAAATCCTTAGTCTTCTTCAATCTCACTCATTCAAAACAAAATATTAGACTGTCTTCCAGAGTCTTTTTCTCCAAACCTCCTTCTTCACATACCTACATTGACTTGATATACCAAAAAAAAAAAAGTGGTTATCTGCCCAATTAAGAGTAATGTCGTCCTTATATATCTTTCCCTTGGTGATTTTTACTGAAACAAAGAAACTCTTGTCTCTGATTACCTAGGTAACTAAAGAAATGTCTGCTGACTCATGATGACCAAACCTCAAGAGTTCTTAACGGAAGTCCTCAATGTCCTCTCCTTCCCATAGTCAATGTTACAAACTCAGCTATTGGTGCACTGGCCTCTCCTGTATTCTTCCATTGAGAGTAGAAGATACAGCCTTCCACTTACCCAAGGTACACCCTCCTATTTATGTCTTCAAAGCCAATCCCCTCCCACATTCTCAGAAAAAAAAATGCCTGTCAATTATCTCTCTCTCCTGTAGATTCTGGGGACTATCTCACATGGACTCCTTCCATCAACATTTAACAAACTTAATCTCTTCCAAGCAAAAGCAGAAAGTAATAGAACATCTATGTCTATCTACAATCATATATTCGGGACCACATTAGATCCTTCAAGGAATCTAAGAATTGAGATGCTCATCCTGATATATATAATTCAAACAATAAGATATCAGACAAAAAAATCCCAGTAAAGTATGAGATGCTTCATGAGGACTTCTTTTGTTCCTTGTTTTGAAACTACCAAATACTAAATAATTTCTTTTTTTTTCTTTTGGTGCTCCTGCTTTGCCAGAGCCTTAGACACATACTCAACCTGCTAAACTGGTGATTTTGAATTTGACCTTTCCTCTTGCTCACAAACAAGATATATCAATGTCCTTGAAAACATTACAGAATACAAGTTCATTTGTCAAGAGAGTTGGGGAGGGAAGTCTGAGGTATATGTAGTGTAAGACTACATAGTGAGTGAATCACGGAGAGAAAGCCAGTATGATGTCCAGGAAGCATTATGCACACACTTGAGATAAGTGGTCATATGAACTGAGTCATTCAGCATGATTTCATGCTATCCTCCCAAATGATGATAGACAGGGAGCAAGCAGAGAGCCGAACTTAAGTAGGTCTGTGGGTTTTCCAAGAAGACAGAATGAAACAAGCAGTCAGGAAATCAATTGTGTATGCAAGGGAGCAACTGGGATGACATTATAGGAAGAATATAAATGTAATGAAGGGGTGAAGAGGTCACACAGAGGACTGAGAAACAGTGAAATGCCAAGAAGACTATGTAGGTGCTGGTAAGAAAAATAACACTGAAGTGGGGTTATTGGAGGAAATGAGCTGGAAACATAGCAACTGGAAGTAGGAAGGTGGTTTAGAATGGGAAGGGAAGGGACATATTTATTGGCAGTGACAAACACAACATTCCTGAGATTAAATTATGATTCTCCAAACTATGTTCCAATATCCAAAGCTTTTCCTTTGCCACATGAGACTGATACATTATTGACTCTTGTCCGTCTGGCCCTCTCTAGAGCTCCCAAAGCCATCTACTCTCTTCTCTTGTGTTATTCTTCTAATTCAAGGTACCTACCTCCGTGGTTTGGATAACTGGTCTCCCCACATCTGCTCTGACTCCAATCAGTCCTCATTAGCCAAAGCAATCTTTTCAAGGCAAAGAATCAGCCACACTGGTGGCTCGTGTCTGTATTCCTAGCTACTCAGAAGACTGAGACTTGAAGGAGCAAGGTTTGGAACCAGCCTGGGCAGAAAGTCTGAAGAGTTCCATGTCCAAATAACCAGCAAAATACCAGTCTAGAGATCTAGCTTAAAGTGCCAGCTGTAAGCAAAAATGCTGAATTCAAGCTCCAGTATTAGCACAAAAAGAAAAATTAGGGGAAAAATCAAATAATCATATTTCTAGTAACAAAAATTTCAATGGCTTGCTTTCACCCTTTGAATGAAGATCTGAATTGATGATATGGCATAAAGCACACCTATACTGTGGAGACTTGCCTGCTTCTTCGACATTATCTTACTTCCACATTATCTTACTTCCTCCTCTGTAATCTGAGATATACTAATCTGTTCTGGATCCTCAAAATATGCCATACAACACAACAAAGGTTGTGCTTACTGTCTTGTAGAACTCACCCATCTCCTCACTCCCTTCCCCCTGGTTAATGGCTTCACATCTTCAAATATGTAATCCTAACTATTCAAGCAGCTCAGATCTGGGGGCTATAATTCAAACCCATCCCAGACAGGAAAGTCTGTGAAACTCTTTTTTTTTTAATTTTATTTTATTTGTGAACATACTGTACAGAGGGGTTACAATTACATGGGCAGGATAATGCATACATTTCTTATCAAGCATTGCTGCCTCCTCCTTTGTTTACCTTTCACATCCCTTCCCAGCCTCCCCCCTCCCCCCCATCCCAATCCCAATCCTTCCCCCCTCGGCCCGCCTAGCACCAACGTTGTAAAGCTCGTTTTGGACATGACAACTTGTACTTCTCATTGTTGCAACAGGTCCACCTGTATCCTTAAATGACTTGTTTTTCCCCATCTCCTCCACAAACTTGTGGAATAGTGAAAGCAGGGTTATACTGTGGGGGAGGGACATACAAAGCAACAAAGAAGTAATCTTATAAATGCATTAGAAACACATGCATGAAAGAAAAAAAACGTTAAAATACATATCTAAGGGTTCATTTTCTTAACATCACATTATCTGACCTTTTCCGCTTGACTCATACATAAACTAGATATTGCAAATAAGGGAAACCATAGGACCTATGTTTCTTTGGGCCTGGCTAAGTCTGTGAAACTCTTATGTGTAATTAACCACCAAAGGCCAGAAGTGGACCTCTGGTTTAAGTGGTAGAATAATAACTTTGAACACAAAAGCTCAAGGACAATGCCCAGACCCTGAGAGGAAGTCCCAGGACCAGCACCAAAAAAAAGAGGGAAAGGAAAGGGAAAGAGAAATGGAAAGGAAAAGGGAAGGGAAAGAGAAAGGGAATGGAAAAGGGAAGGGAAGGGAAGGGAAAGGGAAGAGTAAGGGGAAGGAAAGGAATCAAGGTCTACCATGCTTATTCCCATCTTATTTTTTCTCAATTGTAAGTGTCTTTCTGCATCCAGTATATGGATCATGAAGTCCAGAATAGCAGTGTCAACATCTGGTCACATCTGGTCATGACATTTGTTCATCATTGTATCTCTAGTGCCTAGGGACATAATTAACATAATTAACAGGAACATTTTTCATAAACAAATGATGGTGACATTTGCCTGTTTATGTCTAATGTTTTCTCTCCTCAGAAGCAACTTGCTGCCTCTCAAGCTAAATCCACCTCACTAATTGTACCTCCTTTGTTTGCAAGTCCCTTTACTCAATCCATTGGCAACTGATTTAGTATGTACTATATAGCACATACAGGGGATTCAGAAATGAATAAGCACATAATATTCAGCCTTAGTTTTTATGTGCCTAATATGAAAAATGATCTGTGCACACCAAAAAAAACTGGAATCAATTCATGCACAGCACAGCGTGCTTATTAAGTGCCAAAATTTCTAGGCCCTAGAAATGCAGCAGTGAGCCATCTCTTGTGGAGTTCATGATCGGGTGATGAGGTACTTGCTCACTGGATAGACGTCTTAGGCCTTTAGTATCTTGCCACTGAGATTTTACTTTATCTGAGACAACAAAACACACTGGATGGGTCTGGGAAGGTGGCTCAGTAGTAGCGTTCTTGCCTTGCATGCATGAGGCCCTGGGTTTGATTCCTCAGCACCACATAAGAAGAAAAAGCCGGAAGCACTGTGGCTCAAGTGGTAGAGCGCTTGCCTTGAGCTGAAGAGCTAAGGGACAGCGCCTACACCAAAGTTCAGGCCCCACGACCGACCAAAAATAAATTAATTAATTAATTAATTAAAAAAAAACACGGGATCACTAGAGTGCCATCTTAAGTATTACAGAAAGGCAACATTAGCAACATAAAATGTAGATTCTAGTGATCCCAATCAATAGTGCCATTTCAAAGTTATTGAAAAGTCTGAGGTAAAGAGAATCAACATTCAGACTGCAGTAGCAGTAAAAACACAAAAGTGAAGGCAAGAACTCAGGTATTCAATGAGCTAAAAAGAAGAAGGAAGAGGAGCAGTAACTGGATGCTGGTGGGTCATACCTATAACACTAGGTACTCAGGAGTACCTAGTATCAAGGTTCAAAGCCTAGGCAGAAAAGTCCAAAAGACTCTTATGCCTAATTATAAAAAAAAATGGAAGTAGAGATATGGCTCAAGTGGTAGAGTAGTAGAGAGCCAGCCTGGAGCAAAAAAGACAATAGAGAGTGAGAGGCTCCAAGTTTAACCCATCCTAGAAAAGGAAAAAAGGAGGGAGGGAGGAAGAAAAGGAGGAAGGAAGGGAAGGAGAAAGGGAGAAAGTTCAAAGACAGGAAGACTTGTACGTGGAAAGGGGAGGTTAGTGATGGGAGATATACATGGCCAGATTCCATGTGCCAACAACCTTATACTCAGTTGAAGGTATATGACTTTCATCCTTTAGTCTGTAAAACCCTCCTCTAATCTCCCTTTAATGTTCTTTCCTATAAGGTCAGGATGATGGAAAGAGAGCAGTCAGCCCAAGTCTTGAAGGCTGAGCTCACATCCCCTTCTCATTGTCTGGAATTTATACTTATAAGAAAATGTGGGGCTGGGAAGGTGGCTCAGTGGTAGAGTGCTTGCCTTGCATGCATGAGGCCCTGGGTTCGATTCCTCAGCACCACATAAGCAAAAAGAAAAAAGCTAGAAGTGGCGCTGAGGTTCAAGTGGTAGAGCGCTAGCCTTGAGCTGAAGAGCTGAGGGACAGCTCCCAGGGCCAGAGTTCAGGCCCCACAAGAGCAGCAGCAGCAGTAGCAGCAGCAGGAAGAGGAGGAGGCAGCAGAGGTGGGGGGGGGAAGAAGGAGGAGGAGGAGGGAAGAAGGAGGAGGAGGAAAGAAAGAGGAGGAGGAGGAGGAAAGAAAGAGGAGGAGGAGGAGGGAAGAAGGAGGAGGAGGAGGAGGGAAGAAGGAGGAGGAGAAGGAAAGGAGGAGGAGGAGGGAAGGAGGAGGAGGAGGAGGAGGAGGAGGGAAAAAGGAGGAGGAGGAGAAAGAAGGAGAAGAAGAAAATGTGCTAAGCTACCAAGATGGGAGTTTACTGAGCAGCTGGGTTTTACTTAACTACTAATAGTCAGAGCTTCAAAGCAGAAGCTGATGTAAAGGTAAAGGTAAAAGGCCTAATGAGCCAAGCACCAGTAGCTTACATCTATAATCCTAGCTACTTAGAAGGCTGGGATCTGAAGATCATGGTCTGAAGCCAGCTAAGGCAGGAAATTCCTTGAGATTCTATTTCCTCTTAACCACCAAAAATCTAAAGGTGCAGCTGTGCCTCAAGTGGTAGAGCACTAGTCTTAAGCAAAAAAGGTCAGGGACAGCACTCAGGCCCTAAGTTCAAGCCCCACAACTGGTACACGTGCGTGCATGCACATGCACACATGCACACACACACACACATACACACACACACACACACACACACAGAGGCTCAACTATAACAGTTGGTCTTAAGATTCTTTCTAAGGACTACTTATCCTTTCCTTGTTAAATTGATAATTCAGTAAGCCACATTATTGTCTTCCTTTGCTATTCAAACTTTGAGTTCAGACAGTAGAGGTGTGACTCAAATGGTGAACAACAGCTTTGAGTGAAAAAGAAAAGCAAGATTGCAAAACCCTAAATTCAAGACCAAGTTCTGATAAGTGTGCTTGTGTTTGTGCATGTGCACATGCACGCATATGGGTGTGTGAGCGCACGCATATGGGTGTGTGAGCGCACGCATGTACACACACACACACACACACACACCACAAAAAGGGTTGAGTTCAATGAACTCGTTAATATTTTGTTTCCCACAATGTAAGCACTAAAATTCAATAAAAACCATTCTACCTAAAAAGCCCAAATTAATCTAAGTAACAGATGATATCTTTTTTTGTTGGGGCGGGGGTTGGGGCTTGAACTCTGGGCCTGCGCACTGTCCGAGCTCTTCAGCTCTACCACTTGAGCCACAACGCCACTTCTGAACCCAAGCCCTCATACATGCCAGGCAAGCACTCTACCCAACCCAACAGATACCATCTTAAACTGACAAATGGCTCTTCACAATTTACCATTTAAGATCTCTTCAGTAAAGAGACTGTCCCTATTAAAATGCTTTCAATGTGTCTCATCCTTTTGATGGTCCTAATAAATCCCTAAGATTGGTGATTTAGTTGGCACACTAGAAATGGTTACAAACTATTAAAGGAAGCCATTGCTTTAGTGTAGCGCCCGCATCCAAATAACACACATTCCATGAGCAGAACTATCTCCCAAAAGTAATAAAGTGTACTTTTTAAAATGCTCCTTCAATCCCAGGCATTGTTCACTCATCAAGTGCCTGTATTTTAAGTCTCACAAGTCTTTTTAATGTGACATCAAAGGACATTGTGCTTCCTGACTCACAATGAGTCACTGCAAATGATCTCCCAGTGAGCAATGGATAAAAAGTACATCCTGGACACTGGAAGCTATTTGACACTAAACTATCCTTGGTCACAACTGCTCGTTTACTCTAATATATCTTGAATACTTAATCTCCAAAAATTGCATCCTTTCAGAACCTGACCATAATTTTTGTTGTCCTTGTAGTTCTACCACCTTATGATGTATAAAAAGGCTTCAGCTGACCCTGTGGCTCATGCCTGTAATCTGAGCTATTCAGGAGGTTGAGATCTGAAGAGCACAATTAAAAGCCAGCCTGGGCAGGGAAATCCATAAGACTATCTTCAATAAATTACCAAAATGCCAGAAGTAGATCTCTGGCTCAAATAGTAGAGCCCTATCCTTGAACAAAAGAATCTCAGGGACAGTGCCCAGGCTTTGAGTTCAAGGTCCAGGACCACCACACACATACACATACACACACACATTCTCTCTCTCTCTCTCTCTCTCTCACACACACACACACCCCACACACACAGGCTTTAGAGACCATATATAGAATAACAGTACCCAATTGCGTTTGATAGGGACAAAGTTGTAATAAAGTATATTAAACTTATTTAGAGAAATAACTGCAATCAAACTGTATGGAATGCAATGAAAACTGCTCACAGAGGTAAATGCATAACAGATGCCTACATTAGAAGGACCTCCACACCTAACTTTATATGTTATATTTGTCTAATAGAGCTGCATAACAAAATACCAAAAACTGGGTGAAAAACAGAAATGTGTTTTCTCAGTTCTAGAGTCTAGAAGTCCAAGATGAAGTGCCATCAGGGGTGGTTCCTGACTTGTTGATATGAGACTTCTGTATCTACACATGACTTTCTTCCTGTGTGTCCATTCCCACAGAACAAAGCTTCTTTTCTTCTCTTAACAAGGACACCAAATGTATACTAGGACCCCATCCCACTATCTCACTAATGAACTTACCTTCAAATATAGTTACATTAGGGATAGATGCTTCAGCATATGAGTTTAGTGTGAAGACATAAATGAATATGTAACATACCTAAGGAAATTTGAAAAACAAGAGCAAATTAAACTCAAAGCAGACAGGAGGAAAAAATAGACTGGAACAAAGATATAGGTGAAGAGGATCAGAGTATAGTACATACATACACACACACACACACACACACACACACACACACACAAATATGAAGATAGCATATGAAACCCACTAAATAGTTAGAAAAGGATGAGTTCGAAGAGAGAAAAACAGAATACAGAGGGGTGAAACTGTTAAAAGTACATAGCACACATCTATGGAATTATCACAATGCGGCTCCCTTGTGCTACCAATGTATGTCATTAGAAATAATTTAATCAGATAAATGAGTAGCAAACAAAATAAAGAACAGAATCAATGGAACCAATGTTTGTTCTCAGGGAGGAAAAAATCAACAAAATTGACAGTTTGTGGGGTGTTGTTGACTCATGCCTACACTTCTACCTATTCAGGAGGTTGAGATCTGAAGATCAGGTCGGAAGCCAGCTAAGGCTGACAAATTCACCAAACTCTAACCAGCACAAAGCCAGTGGTAGAACTCAAATGGTAGATCACCAGCCTTGATCAAAAAGCTGAGCACTCAAGGCGCCGCTCTAGTACAGCATGAGAACAAATAAGCCAGAAGAGTAAGATGATTCAGCTTACGGTTCAACAAGCTAATCAGAAAGTAAATATAAAAGAACAAGTAGCAAAGACAGTTCTCAAGAATACAAGTAAGGCAGAAGAGAACCTGTCCTGCCAGATACAAAAACTTACTATAAAGTCCTATAAGACAGCTTGGAATCTGTAAAAATAAATAAATAAATAAAAATACAGAGACGAACAGGGTAGATTTCATTGAGGCTCCTAAAAGGCCGCCTCCATTTTTGATGTCAAGACTTTTTCCCCCCTCACCATTCATATTAAACAACTGACACTGAAATACATCTAGATGAGTCTTAGGCTGTTTTGACACAATTTATGAGCTGCAATTGCAAAAAATACCTTACTAAAACAAAGTAGGCAATACGTAAGAGCCAGAATTAACATCTACTCAATTCGTGAAAGTGACAAAACTTCTGGTAGTGATCAGTTCCCATCGCTCGAGTCAACATAAAAACTGTACTACTCGTTCAGAAATGATATTTGCTTTTTTCTTAGACCCAGAACAGCAGTGGCTTCTCGGGTGAAGAAGACTGGGTCGGACGATCGAAACTGCTGGAACACAGAAGTACCCTGAATAATAACGGCGGCTCCCGGTGCTGCGGTGCGGCCTGGGGGTCCCCAGCACAGTCCATCCTGAGGCTTGCCTGGCCTTCACTCCCGAGGGCCCGGCCGACACACGCGCAGACACGCTCCGCCGCAGCCGCTTCCCCTTTAAACACCCAGGTACCCGCCCACGGGGGAAGACCCCGGAAGTGACGTCACTGCCACGAAGTCGGATGCCTCCGCCAGGCGCGGCCTTCTCTCCCAAAAACGTCCGTCCGCTGGCTCCACAGGTTTCCTCGTCTAGCCCTAACTCGCCGCCTCGGCCTCCCTCGGATCCCGTTTCTCCAGTCGCTTGTCTCCCGTGACACTGTCTCAGCGCACGCCAGCGCAGGACTGGCCTAGTTTCGGAGACGCAGAAAGACGTGGCGGCAGGGTCCCGCCCTCCTAGAGTGACGTACTTCCGGAGACGCCGCGCGGCCGACTCAAGCTGTGCGGGAGGAGGGTCCAGGGGGGGACCGTGGACTGGACGCTTTGCCCGGGTCCCGCCCCTTCCGAATGGCGTACTTCCGGAGAGTCGGGGCAGGGGCGGAGCCCTCAAAAGAGGAGGATCGCGTAGCGGTGTCTGCATTGGACGCTTGGCCTGGGTCCCGCCCCCTCGGGGGGTGACACGTTTCCGGAGGTCGGCGGGCGGGCCTGGAGCCGCTGGGGCCGCCGCTTCTCGGTGGGCGTTTGGAATGGATGCCCTGGCCGGCATGATGCAGGACCTCCTGACCCAGAACCACGCTCTTCGCAGGGAGAACAATGAGCTCATGGACCAAGTGCGGCGCCTGCTGTGCGAGAAGGCCAACCTCCTGGCCCAGGTGCGGCCCCCGCCCTGCCCCGTGGCTTTCCCCGAATCCTTCCAGGGCGACTCCGCCCGGCTCCCCGAGTTCCTGATTCAAGCGCACGCCTACATGAGCTTCTTCGAGGCCAGGTTCTCCAGCGACACCCTGAAGGTGGCCTTTCTCATCAGCCGCTTCTCGGGGCCGGCGGAGCAGTGGGTGGTCCCCTTCATCGAGCGGGAGAGTCCCATCCTGTCTCAGTATGAGGCCTTCGTGGACGCCCTAAAGCAGACCTTTGGTAGGAATGTGTGAAGGAAGATACCAGGGCCGCATACCGGTGCTCCGGGGCCGGCTGCAGGCCCAGCACGCTCCACGATTTGGGGCCTGCTTGGCTCCCACTCACCAATAACTTCCCAGCGCCAAGCGGCTGGGTCCGACCCTGCTGGGAATCTTGGCTCCTTGTTCTTGTCAACCCCAGTGCCTTTGCAACCACAGCAAGTGACAGCACCGGGACCTCTAAGAAATTGGAAGACCCAGAATGACATTCCTGCCGTTTCCGAACACTGCTTCTGACGGCTTTGAAAAATCAGATCGAACGTAAAAGAGTTTGATGGTGTCGTACATCCTCTTGGTCAGGCCTAAAGTCAGCCTTCTGGGGTTCGTGTGCCAGCCAGCCTCCTTCTGAAACTATTTGCTTACATAGCAGTCTTGGAGATTGTGCCTTTTGGTTCAAAAAGTCCAGGTCCTGGACACTACCTGGAAAACACTTACTTTTACTATTCTTATATACATAGTTCATATGTGCATGTAATTTACAATAATATGGTTAGTACTGTATTTAGTGTTACAGAAGACAGACGATTAAGTCAATGTATTAGTCTTCGAGAACAGTTATTATGTTTTAAGGGGAAAAATCCCACATGCAGATTTAAAGTCCTACTTAGGCAATGCATTTGTGTGTAAAGAATGTGCATTTGGTACTTGGGAACATTTTTTTACTTTCACCCACAGTTTTTTCAAAAGGTTAAAAGTATATGCAGGTTAGCGAGCTAGTCAGAAAACCCAGCTTGAGTGGTTTTGATTTTCACTGCTGGAGATGGTATAAAGTTTCAAACAATAGCCCATGGAAATGGTGCTGTATTCCCTTCTAAATTCACTCTCTTTAGCCAAGTCACTTTACAATGTGAAGCTGCAGATTTCTCTTCATTAAAATCATTATATGGTCATTAAAGTTTGGTGTGAAATTTTGTGATTCTCTTTTAGGGTCAAAGAAGGTAAAGGGTTTATGCTCTTTCTAAGCAAAAGTTTTATTGACAGCCTGGAAATGGGAACATTTGTAACTGCCTTTGAATTGTCCATGGGTTTGTCATTGGATGGTCAACGTGATCTCACTGAACTCAGCTAGAATAGAGAATAGTCAGGAAGTAGTCATTCAGCTTGAATTCAGATTTGGAGTCTTTATACTAAGTTAAAGTGTTCATGACCTCCTTCATAGACAGTTTATGTACCTGAAGGGGATGTGATTTAAAGAGATTATGGTAAATAGTAAGGCTTCTTACATGCCCTTTTATGTACCACATTTGCTGCATACATACTACAAAAAAAAACAAAAACAGTAAACCATGAGCAAATAGTTGATAGTGAATTGCATCCACATTTAATAAGTCAAAGGTAGAATGGGGGGAAAATATCTCATACCTAATTTTGTGTTGCTTTTTTTCTTTTTGAAGTTGACTTCTGTCTCCACCCTAAGAAAAGAGAAGACACTACAGTGCTTTCAGACCTGGGTGAACAGAGGGCAAGAGGGTCACTGGTCAGTGACTTCCTGGTTTTACATCTATAGTTGAGTTCATATTCTGATTGGGAGGTCTTCTGTCCTCTGTTGAATGATCTCCAAGGATCCTCACCTGTTTGGTTGTTGTTGTTCGTGTGTATGTGTGTATCCTGGGGCTTAAAGTCAGGGCTGGGCACTGTCCTTGAGGTTTTTTTGCTGGAAGCTAGTGCTCTACCTCTTGAGCTTTTTCTTACTAGAAATGAGTCTTATGGACTTTCCTGCTGGGCTATCTTGGAACCATGATCCTCAGATCTCAGGCTTCTTTGTAGTTAAGATTACAGGCATAAGCCACCAGTGCTCAGCCATTTGGTTTTGTTTTGTTTTTTGGGAGGGGGTGGTTAAAAATCACAATATATAACAAAGATAAGTATTTTATTGCAAGGGTGACAGTATGGAAAATAATATCACTACATTCACCAAAAGAAAGTGTTAAGTCAAGCTTGCACAGGACATATTTTTTCTTTCCTGGAGATTAGATTAGTAACATGAAAGAGTCATGTGCATGTATACATAAACACTGACTAATGTGTGGTAAATGGAGGGGATGTGGATCTCCTTTGAACCACTAACTTGCTAACAAATAAAATGAGTTCCAGAAAGCTGGAACATGTCAGGAAAGGCTGATGAAGAGGAAGGGAGAGCAGACAAGTGGATAAAGAAAAGGAGCCCTAGTATAGTCATTTAAACTAATTTTTAAAAAGGAAGCAGTACTCAGATCTGAGGATCATGGTTCAGAATCAGCCTGGGCAGGAAAGTGAGACTTGCCTCCCATTAACAACCAAAAAGAAGCCAGAAGTGAAGCTGTGCCTCAAGTGGTAGAATGCTAGCCTTGAACAAAAAGCTCAGAACATGCCAAGATCCTGAGTTCAAACCCCAGGATCAGTATCAAAAACGTAACAAAATAGGGGCTGGGAAGGTGGCTCAGTGGTAGAGTGCTTGCCTTGCATGCATGAGGCCCTGGGTTCGATTCCTCAGTACCACTTACACAGAAAAAACTGGAAGTGGTTGCTATGGCTCAAGTGGTAGAGTGCTAGCCTTGAGCTGAAGAGCTCAGAACAGTGCCCAGGCCCAGAGTTCAAGCTCCAGGACCAGCAAAAAAAAAGAAAATAAATAAATAAAAAACAACCAAGTAAGAAATGGCAGTTACTTACTAAATACTAATAAAGGAAAATAAACTCACTATAAGATGAAAGCAAGCACTCAGGCTCACCTGCAATTTCCTTCTTTACAGGACTGAGTTTCCCCTCCGCAGACTGCTTCCTATCTCTGAACTAGATTTTTAATGTGCAATAAATACACAGTACTCAACACCCTTTACCCATTATTCTGACAACGGCCTTCAGGCTTTTCAAAGCCCAGTTGTTTTCATGGATTGTAATCTGATCATTTCAGAACCTTCTGGAATTCAAGCCTCAACTAGCTATTTTTCAGCATCCTTTATCATCTGGGGAGTACAAGTCCTAAAAATCTATTCATAATTTTCCCCACCTCTAGGCATTTTCACAGAGCCCCCTATACTTCCTGTTCAGTTTCAATTTTTCCATTGCTGTGGTTGTAACTGCCACAGCCACACCTGCTAAACTGCAGCTCATCCTCGCTATAATACAAAAGAGGGTCTGTCACTGGAACACCCAGAGCTCCTAGGAATCAAACCCACTAATTTTGCTTCAGGAAGATGTTCAAGGGAAACTGGTTGGCATCCCAAATGTTTTTGTCTGAGTAACCTTGAAACCAATTTATTAGACTGTCTTTGAAAAAAAATGCATCAAATGTGAGTTATAAATAGGTAGATTTTGACCCAGTACCTAGAAATTCTGAAGGTCTCAAGCCTGTCAGATTCTGGCCTATCACAACAGTGAAGTGGGCTCACTCCCCAGCTGTTCCTGTTAACTCAGGAGTCACAACACCCTCTGTCCCCTCTCTGCTGCAGTCTTCCTCGCTGCATTTTTCTATTCAGCTATATCTTCAAGTGGTTCCAATTTGCATCCAAAATTGAGAAACTGACAAAAGACAGATTTAGTCCCCAGGAGAGAACCAAGTGAACTAGGACCATCGGAGAAATTTCACAATTACCTACTGACTTTGACTTTTGGGGCTTTATGGGATTTAGTAATCAACCAGATTGCCAGATAATAGGGCACCTTTTCATAAGCTAAGTTAAACAATGAAATCTAAAGCCAAATGAGCTCCCTCCTGTTTTTTGTTGTTGTTGTTTTGTAATGATATTACATTTACTATCTGCTGCACAGTCCTTGAGATTTGAGATTTGACTGTCTTGGCCAAACAAAGGCTCATGATGCCTTTATTTTAGGTATCTCAATTTATTGGCAATTAATGGAAGGGAACATCTGATACAACCTACCCATAACCATTAATTCAAGTAAAATTCACTCTTGCCTTCCCAAAGCCTCTTCACAGGGTTTGCTGTCAACAGTCCTCTTAAGTGACCTCAGGATTTAGGAATCTGAGAGTCAGCATCCATAATTAAAATGCCTGTGGCCAACACTGTCAGGATAAAGACAAGCCAGAAGTAAGGAAATTAATTCTTCTGGTACAAAGAAAGAGACACACTCCCACTTCTTGAAATGTTTACTTTAGAAAACTTTCTATTATAAATGAGTCTTGTCTCTTTGAAATGTCTATAAAGCTGTCTAAAGTGAAATCAGCTTTTCCAGATTTAGAACTCAGGAATGTTCCCAGAGACCTAGAAGCCATCCTCATGAAATTTCATCATCAAAAAAGCAACACACCTATGTCCCACCTGGCTCCAAACTGCAAATCATGAAGTTCAGCAAATTGCTTCCTTTTCCCTTTTTACAGTTAGCAAGCACATGATCACCAGAATTACCAGGTGAATTACAGTGGGAATGTGTGGAAGGGTTTGTATCTGCTTGTCAACCTCCTTTGTGACTTAAACATTCTGGTGTGATGCTTATTTAATTTTTTTAACCAAATCTTTGTTTTTCTCCCTTTGTGTAGAGATTTTCTGGGCTAGAAAGTGATTGTGGTTCTTTATTGCTGTTTTCATTTTATTTTATTTGGTTTTGTCTTTGTGTTGTTCTAGGTCTTGAGCTCAGTGGCCTGGCACTATCTCTGGGCTTTTTTGCTGGAAGCTAGTGAGCCTTAGCTCTATTTCTGTTTGTTTGTTTGGAGTAGTTTATTGGAGACAAGGCTGGCTTCAAATCGTGATCCTCATATCTCAGCCTTTTAGTAGCTAGGATTACAGACATGAGCTACCACCTGGCCGATTTTGTTTTCAATTATGCCTCAACATTAATTTAAACAACACTTTGAGATCCACTACATGATCTGACTCTAATTGAAGAGTTTTAAATTGCTCTCCAGAATTTGACTGTCCATATACGTCTGTTGAAGTCTTTAACAAATAGTTGTGATTTCTGTTTTATATCATCCATAAAGGTGATAAATTTGTTTATCATTAGAAATTTCTAGAAAAGCCAGGAAGACAACTGTAACTTGTAATACATTGTTAGTCAGGTACTGTGCTAGGTCCTAGGACTCCAGTGATGAGCAGGACAGTCCTGACTGTTATATCTGGGAAGAAAAAGAACAAAACAAGACAGTTGTGGTGCAGTCTGCATCTTGGGGGGGGGGGAGGGGGAAGGGAGGGAGGAACGCAGTGCCCTGACCTAGATGATGGGAGTCAGAGGTGACTTCCTAGGAGAGCTGACAGCTGCTATCCAAAGGTTATGTAGGAATGAGGTGAGGGGGAGAAGAACTGGTCTAGGCAAAGGCACAGTGTGAAAATATTTGTTTAGGGAACTGGAGCAGAGGAACAGGAACTTATTAGCAATGCTTAGGTGCAATTTCAAGGGCCTACACACCCATTTAGTTACACTATCACCTGGAACATGCATCTCCACACTGATCATTTAGTTTAGGAAATTTTTTTTTTTTATCATATGTGAGTCTGACTGTTTGAAGCATCTGTAAAGTTTTCTGAGAGCTAAACCAGTCTCTAGCTGAGAACCCAGAAATGGTCCTCTAAGAGAAGAAACCATCTTTGGAAACCATTAATTCAGCCTGGTCAAATTAGGAAAAATTGAGATGTGCTAGATATCTATCCAATCCTCCATGCTAGTAGAATCTGACGAACTCCACAGAACCAAATGAGGTGCTTGATAGATAGGCATATATAAAGTTATACTTTCTCCTGATGCTCACCATTGATAAGGTTCGTGATCAAAGGATCGAGGCTGATACAAAGCAAAGCTTTATTTTGTGCCAAGCATAGAGAATTGAACTGACCCATCAGGGCCATCTCTATGGTGAGAGTGATCCCTTCCAGTTTTACAGGCTAGCTTTTATAGGGCAAAACCACAAATCATAAACTAATTGTAAGCATGTAGGCAATTTTACTCCTATTGGTTAAAACAGAAGGGTTACATATGTGCTTTTTACTGATTGGACGCCTCCACCTGACATAACTCTCACCTTTGTTTTTTTGGGCTCTGTTACTGAGGCAAGCAAGCAAGCAAGGTTACAGAAGCAAATCATAGCAAAAACATAGCCTTGAGTCACAGGAGCATAGGCAAAACATAATCTTGACTTGGTCAGTATGACCAATACTATCAATGCTACTGACACAGAAATTATTTTATTATAAGCTCCTGACTAATACAGCAACTCAATGTAGCTGGTGATAAGCCTCAATAGCCTTCTACAAAGCTACCAGCTTGGTAAACTTGACTAAGGGAGAGATGTTCTTTTGCTTTTTAGCAAGGATGGAGAAGGGAGGACAAAGGCTGACTATTGGCAGCCTTTGTCTGGGAGCTACTTTGGCTAATCTGGGCCTAACAACCATTACCTCAGCAAACTGCTCACAAATCATCTGTACAAATCTATCACAAATCTATACAAATCTATCCCAAATCATCTATACAATCTCTTCTTTAAAACTATAAATTTTTAACTAGGTATGATAACTTACACAGAACTCTATGCATTCACACACAAACAGCCAGACTGAAGGAAGATATTCTTAGGGGAAGAACCCCAAAAGTGTAACTCCTCTGTACACTTAAAATACTACTTATTCTAAGCTGGGCATTGGTGTCTCACATCTATAATCCTAGCTACTCAGGAGGCTGAGATCTGAGGACTGCAATTCAAAGCCAACCCAGCAGGAAAGTTTGTGAGACTCTTACCTCCAATGAACTACTCAGAAAAAGCCAGAAGTGGCACTTAGCTCAAGTGGTAGAGTAAAAACCCTCATGGACAGTGCTGAGGCCCTAAGTTCAAGCCCTACAACCAACAACAACAACAAAAAAAATCCAGGAAATGGAAACACGGGTTTTGGTGGTAGTGGTGGTATTTGGTTTGTTTTGGAATTTTTTTAAAGTTTTTATGGGACAAAGAGAAGCACAGAAAGGGAGGGAGGGAGGATGAACAAATGAAATCATGCTATTCAGTATACACTATGAAAGATGAACTATGCAACTGTAGGCAGGGACAGAAGTGGGAAACAGGGAAAGTGAGGGAAAGTGTGACATTGTCCAAAAAAGAAATGTACTCATTACATACTTCTGTGGGTTTTATTTTTGCTTTGTTCTACATTAGTTGTTTAGTCATTAATATTATACTAGTAAGTTTCTACCCTGGCCTTAGAATGAATTCCTCTTGAGCTGAAGATAGAAATACATCATTTCCAGTAGGAAATGCTCTCAGTTTTCCACACTGAAACTGGGCCTAAGATCTTCCTATACCATATGCCTCCTGTTTTCTATTTTAAAGAATGTGGAACACCATCATAAGAGTCAAAACTCACAACAAAATAGATGCCATGGGGCAGATGTTGAGTTACTATTTATAAGATATGGTTGGAAATTTTTCGTAAGCCATAAATTATACAAAATGCAATTCAAGCTCCAAGTCAACAGGGCAACGGTAGACAAGGAAGTCCAATAGCAGAGAAAGATATCTCCCTGGGCTCTGTGCCTCAAGGAAGCCATAGTGAGGAGAATGTCCAGTAATAATAGACTAGGGCATTAGAGTGATAAAATCCATGTCCCTAGGAAAGAATATTTAGGTTCAAGGAGAAAAAGAACAGGAGGAGAGAAGTTTATCAGAACCAGCTCATGATTATGGAGACAAAGTGGTCCCACAATCTGCTGTCTGCGTGCTGGACAACTGGGAAAGATGGTAGTGTAATTAGCCTAATGACCACTACCCAAGAAAGGTGGCCTAAAAAGTTGAATTGGATTCTGATAATGGAGAATCACCATAGCAACCCTGGGCTACCTACCTCTAGGCTGTGTGTGTGTGTGTGTGTGTGTGTGTGTGTGTGTGTGTGTGTGTGTTTACTCCAACTAGCCAGTGGCTCACGCCTCTAATCCTAGCTACTCAGGAGGCTAAGATCTGAGGATCACGTTTCAAAGCCAGCCCAGGTAGGAAAGTCAGTGAGACTCTTATCTCCAATAAGCCACTAGAAAACCAGAAATGGCACTGTGGCTCAAGCAGTAGAGCACTTGCCTTGAGCTGAAGAGTATGGGGACAGTGCCCAAGCCCAGAGTTCAAGCCCACAACCGACCAAAAAAAAAGTTTACTCCAACTAGCACAGAACAATCTACAAATAGCACCAATGATTTAATGGAGACAGCTGAGTAATAGATGTCACAGAGTCCCTGGGCTCAAGATGGTTGGTTCTCAGTGTCTGCTGTCACTCTGTGGTGTGGCACTAGGCCAGTGGCCTGCTACTAGATCCATCCTGACTCCCATCCAGTGCACTGTACACATTGTTCACAGTGACTGTTTCCATTTTAATTTGCCCAAATAATTATTTGTTTTACCTGAAAAAACTTGGAAGTTTACAATGGGGATATTAGCAAAATTAAATTTGTTTTTGTGTTTATTTATTTATTTTGGTCCCAGAACTTGAACTCAGGTCCTCCTACTTTCTTTTTTTTTTTTTGGTCCGGTCGTGGGGCCTGAACTCTGAGCCTGGGCGCTGTCCCTCAGCTCTTCAGCTCAAGGCTAGCACTCTACCACTTGAGCCACAGAGCCACTTCTGGCTTTTTTCTTTTTT
>NW_012267316.1:2367493-2384602 GCF_000151885.1 Dipodomys ordii
TTTTTCTTTTTTCTTATGTGGTGCTGAGGAATGGAACCCAGGGCCTCAGGCATGCAAGGCAAGCGCTCTACCACTGAGCCACCTTCCCAGCCCCAGGTCCTCCTACTTTCTCAGCGTGCATGCTGGGCTTACTTGTGGGGTACGTGTGCTGCTATTTGAGCCACACATCTAGCCCCTGCCTTTTTGCTAGCTAACTGGAGGTGAAGTCTTAAAGAGTTTTCTTCCTGAGTAGTTAAGATTCCAGATGTAAGCCCAGTTCTTCACTGTGATATAGAAATCGGTACATACAGTGTTCTGTATAATCTATATGTTACTTTGGCTAGGCTTTGTTGTTCAATGGTACCTCTGCCACTATCCACAAATATCTGCATCAAAAGGAAAAAACAAAACAAAATAAAAACAATCCAATTATCTTTAAAAGAATAATAACATGTTGAAAGGAAAGCATAAGTTGATAAAGATATTTTCCATCTCCAAAAAAAGCTTATTGAAACCAACCAAAAATAATTCATTTAAAGCTATGGGAAAATGTTTTGAATGATCCTTGAAGTTCAAGCAAGCCCAGAAAGAGCTATTAAGAAGACAAACAAAAATCCCCCAAAACACATATGAGGCCTAACTAATAAGCATGTTTAAAATAAATAATGTATCTTCATGACTATTGATGATCTTGTAATTTCTGAATGCTGAGAAAAACATAACAAGGAATGATTTACAAAAGATCATCATGAGCAAGTAAGGATGTAGTTCGCTCATTGCTTATATTGTAAAAAGAAAGGAGGTAGACATACAACGATATAGCTACTCAGTTAATGATGCTCCAATGCATGGCCATTCAACAACTCAGAATGCAACCTTAGTGAAAATAGGATCTTTGTAGATATATTCACTTCATATGAGACCATACAACATCCAGGTGGGTCCCTAATCCATTATAAGATTTGTGTCCTTATAAGAAGAGAGAAGGAAGCTGGCCACCTGTGGCTCACGCCTATAATCCTAGCTACTAAGAAGCCTGAGATCTGAGGATCATGGTTCAAAGCCAGCCCTGGCAGGAAAGTCCATGAGACTCTTATCTCCAATAAACTACTTAGAAAAAGGCAAAAGTGGTATTGTGGTTCAAGTGGTAGAGCACTAGCCTGAACACAAAGAAGCTCAGGGACAGCACCCAGGCCCTGAGTTCAAACTCCAGGACTGGCAAAAAAAAGGGGGGGGGGAGGAGAAGGAGTCACAGAGAGATTCAGAGACAGAGACATGAGAAGAGAGTCATTATTACAAAGACAAAAGACAGAAATAAAGCTTAATGCTGGTGGCTCACACCTGTAATCTTAGTTACTCAGAAGGCTGAGATTTGAGGATTTAGGTTCAAAGCCAGCCTGTGAAGGAAGGTCCATGAGACTCACCTCCAATTAACCACCAGAAAATCAGAAGTAGCTCTGTGGCTCAAAGTGGCAGAGAGCTTACCTTGACCAATATAGCTCAGGGGCAGCACCCAGGCTGCAAGTTCAAGCCCCATGACTGACAAAAAACAATTTAAAAAAAATGGAAGTTGGGCTGGGAAATTGGCTCAGTGGTAGAGTGCTTGCCTTGCATGCATGAGGCCCTGGGTTCGATTCCTCAGCACCACATAAGCAGGAGGAAAAAAAAGCCAGAAATGGTGCCGTGGCTTAAGTGATAGAGCACTTGCCTTGAGCTGAAGAGCTCTAGGTCCAGAGTTCAAGCCCCACGACCAGCCAAAAAGAAAAAAAAAAAAGAGCTTTTGGGGTATATTTTAGATCCCAACGATAGAAAATGGCAGAAACTTAATCTCACTGTGACGTTCCAAGGTAGAAACTTTGAAAAATAATTTTGTTTGGGGTGAGGCCCATAGTTGAGAACACACATAAACACACACAAACACACACACACACACACACACACACTCAATCTTGCCATGCTGTGCCCTGTGCCACCACAGAAGTCTGCTGGTGAAAAAGGATAACCAGATGTAGCCTAGTAACCTTGGACCTCCAAGGGGTGTGTGTGTGTGTGTGTGTGTGTGTGTGTGTGTGTGTGTGTGTGTCCTGGTGCTTGAACTCAGAGCATAGACACTGTTCCTTAGCTTTTTCACTCAAGGATAGCTCTCTGCCACTGTGTAGCCACAGCCCTACTTCCTGCTTTTTCATGGTTGGTTGAAGAGAAGACTCTCAAGGACTTTCCTACCTGGCTTTGAACTGTGATCCTCAGATCTCAGCCTCAGGTGTAGTTAGGATCACAGATGTGAGCTACCTAAATGTGACCTACCTAATCTGTGAGCCTGGCTGGTATATTTTCTTTGTAAGTGGCTCGGTCTGTTTTGTATTGTAGACAACAGAAAAGAGTTTAAGGCACGGGGCAAGTACATTTTTTTTTGCTATTTTCTACCCTCCAGTGAGAAGTTAGGGTACCTGCTTTGCATCAGCTCAGGCTTTATCATGCAGCCAGTGAACTCAGACACTGATTTCATTTTCCTTGGCTGTTTCTATGTCCTGAGGTAGGGGTTGCAAACCAAAGTCTTTGAGCTTGTTCAGGCTTCAGGTCAATTGTTCCATAAGTATTTAATTAGTTGGGTTAGTGGAATTATTTGAAGTCTTTCTGGATATGAAAAAGCCTCCCCAGACCATTTTCCCTATACCTAAGGGAGGGCGGTGTTCAGAGTTGCTAGTCATCTCTTATCTTCAAAATGAAAAGAATATGGCTGATTTCCCCACAAGCTGTCACAACTCCTAGGGAACCATTCAAACCACACTTCAATCCAAGACAAACCTGGGCTTTCAAGGCCCTTCTTAGCTTTTTGGCAGTGCATTTAACAGAAGTACAGATCTGAATCTAAAGTATATTGAAAAAGAATAGATCTTTACAAAAAAAAAAGGTCTAACTTAACCTAGGATCAATAAGGAGGTAAAAGTACAAAACTTAAATTAACATTTTTTTTAACTGATCCTGGGGCTTGAACTCAAGGCCTGGATGCTTCCCTTGAGCTTTTGCTCAAGATTAGTACTTTACCACTTGAGCTACCTATCTCTGGTGTTTTATTTTTTTTGGGGGGGGCAGTGGTTTATTGGAGATAAGAGTCTCACAGACTGGGAAGGGATGTGAAGGGTAAACAAAGGAGGAGGCTGCAATGCTTGGTAAGAAATGCATGCATTATCCTGCCCATGTAATTGTAACCCCTCTGTACAGTATGTTCACAAATACAATAAAATTAAATTAAAAAAAAAGAGTCTCACAGACTTTACTGTCTAGGCTGGCTATGAACTGCAGTTTTCAAATCTCAACCTCCTGAATAGCTTGTATTACAGGTGTTTAAAATGACTTTTTACATGGCTTCTTTTCTTTTCTTAGCCTAAATGGAAAACATCATCTTGCTCTTCCATGCCAACATTTCCTCAAATGTTTTCATTTCACTTTCTTCTATCACATTCTCTATCACTGTTGGCGCACAAAGCAACTGCATCTATTGTCAGAATCTGCCATTTGCTCTCTCCCTGAGTTTACAATTAACAAGGGCAATGTAAGGTTTGCTGAAAAGAGACCACCACGTGGTTCAGGCAGAAAAGAGTTTACTGGGGGGAGAGCAAACGGCCTGCCCAGATCAGATGGAGGTGTGTAGAGAGCAAGAACAAATGGCAGAGAGATTATATAGGGAAGGCAGGAGGAGTTGTGACCACAGTGGATGTAGAAGAGACTTCAGAGCCTGGGGTTGTTTGCTGACTCACAGTCAGATGATTGACCATTACAGGTGATTACTGGTTTGGGGCAGGTGATTTCTGGTAAGGCTAGTGCTGTCCTGCACCAAGAGGAGGAGGTTATTCTCCTGAGTAGACCTAAAAGGCAACAGACCACAAAAAATAGTATTCTGCTTTTACTGTGTATATTACTCCATCCCTGTCCCATTCACCAGAAAAGACTATTGTTTTATTGTAGGTCACATCCATTCGGTCAAAATAAACTAGGCTACTTCTCACTCTGTCTCTGTCTCTCTTTGTTTCTCGGTCTCTCTGTCTGTGTCTCTCTCTGTCTGTGTCTCTCTCTGTCTGTGTCTCTCTCTGTCTCTGTCTCTCTCTCTCTCTTTTGTCCTGGGGCTTGAACTCAGAGACTCGGTAGTATCTTGAGCTTATTTTGCTCAAAGCTAACACTCTACCACTTGAGCCATAGCTCCACTTCCATCCTTTTTGGTAGGTGAATGGAAATAAGAGTCTCACAGACTTTCCTGCAATGAACAATGATTCTCAGATCTCAGCCTCCTGAGTAACTGGGAGTGCAGACAATGAACCACCCATACCCAGAGAGGCCACTTCTGAGACTTCAGTTTTATTTTGCTCTTGTATGTGTTCCTTCATTGTAGAAACAGAAACCTTGTAGAAGAAGCACTAAACAAAATAGAGTTAACATGTTCACTTGGAGGAAAAGTAGGTTCCGAAGAATTGGAGATAAGTTTCCTAAGTGGGAGATACTGTGTTTTCTTCGGGTTCGACTGCTTTAGTAGCTGACTTGGGTGTTTTCTTCTATTTCAATAACTAAAAGCTTACATTGCTTTTACTTGAATTTTCAAATTTAGACTTAATTCTGTTGATTTGTTCCTTCGGTGATCAGGGTGCCTGGGCGGAGGCTTGAATTCAAAGCCCTTCACTCTCACTTGGCTTTTTCTGCTCACAGCTGACACTCTACCACTTGAGCCACAGCTTCACTTTCTTTTTTTGCTGGTTAATTGGAGATGATTCACAGACTTTCTGCTCAGACTGGCTCCAAACCTTAGTCCTCAGATCTTAGCCTCCCAAGCAGCTGGGTTACAGGTGTGAGCCATCAGCACGAGGCTTATATTATAATTTTACTATATTTACTGTACCATAGTATATACTATACTATGTACATACTACACTATATTTACTATACTATATTGTACTATAATTTTACTTATTTTTTTTCAACTGAAAATTGTTTTTCCAATTGTTGGCTGAGATTCTGTGTGTTTGTAGTCATGGATATTTGTAGATAAGGTCAGGATTGGTAAAAGAATTTATTGAGATGGAAGAAAAGGAGAAACCAAGGTTTATGAGAAGAAAGGAGAAGGGAGTCAGGACAGACATTCAGGCAGAGAAGCATAGGGCTACTGCACTAGTATTGCTCCAGTATAGAATAAGAGGCAGGGTATTATGGGATATTAGTGTGGATGTCCTCAATTGGCTATCTCTGTTTTGTGTGGAACCTACTTGTTAGCCCAATGAGCTCCCTTCCCATAGCTTAGTACACTCCTTCCCCTTTCCAGAGTTTAACATGTCCCTTTATTTGGCAATACTAAGCCCATTTAGTAAAGGCAGAAAATAATCAGCTTCCAACCCCATTTACCATGGGATGGACTTCTCTGGAGCAGCTACCACTATATAAGGCAACAAGAGCCCCTTACAGTGACCTTCAGGTCTGGGCAGCTGCAGGACCCCTTATCTACTACCTGGGCAGCAGCCATAAATCCTAGTCCACCATGATGAAGCCCCTGGCCTACACGTCCACACCAGGGTCTCTACTTCATAGACCTGTCTAGCCCCTCCTAGACCTCCTAGGTTATTTAGGTCACCTCAGACAATAGCCGGCGCTTCTTCTCACTTGTCCCTTGTGAGGAGTCTTGCCGGCCCCTTTCCCAAAAATAAACTTTCTTTGTTCTCTGTACCTGGATGTCTACATGGTTTCTGGCAACATCTAAAATACTCTAACACTACTGATAGGTCATCTTTGTTTAGTAATCACTCCTGGGCTTCAGAACTGCACTAGGTGTGGATTTTCAAATCTGCATTCCATCTGGCCCATTTCTCAGGCTTGTCTGGCTCAGTCTTTACACAAAGCTGGTTTTTCTTACCAAGCTCACCTATCTACATGCTAGAGAGAAAACACATGGTATTTCTCTCTTTAAATGGGAGGACTCTTCCACATTTGCCCACTACTCTACCCCAAACCCTGCCAATCATTTGCATCTAAGGTTGACGTAGGATAAATGAAAAAAATAAATGAAACAGGAAAATTATGTTATTTTCAATAGATGTCCAAAGGGCCAGACTCAGAAGTTAAAGCCAAGAAATAAACTTGAAAGAAAAAAAAAGGAGATAAGCTTTTAAGAGATAGTGGAGCAGTTATCTAAATCTGCTTGTCTTTGAAATGGAACTCTTGCTGCTGAAGTAAAGACTAAAGAATGACCTGCAGGTCTGGCAAAGGGAAGTCCTGAAGGTCTGTCTTTTTTTTTTTTTGGTCGAGTATGGGGCTTGAATTCAAGGCCTGGGTGCTGTCCTGGAGTCTCTTAGTGCTCAGTGCTAGCTAGAACTCTACCACGTAAGCCACAGGGTCACTTCTAGTTTTCGAGTGGTTAATTGAAGTCTCACTTTTCTGCAACCAGCATAACCTGTAAACTTAATTGATGGGTTGGCTCATAATAGAAACAGCCATTGATTTTATTTTTATTGTTTTGATGGTCATGAGGCCTGAACTCTGGGCCTAGGCGCTGTCCCTCAGCTCTTCAGCTCAAGGCTAGTGCTCTATCACTTGAGCCACAGCGCCACTTCTGGCTTTTTCTGCTTATGTGGTGCTGAGGAATCGAACCCAGGGCCTCATGCATTCAAGGCAAGCACTCTACCACTGAGCCACCTTCCCAGCCCTGAAAAAAAAAGTTTTTTAAATCTGTCCAGCAAGGCCAGGCACTGATGGTTCACAACAGTAATCCTAGCTATTCAAAGCCAGTCCTAGGAGGAAAGTCAAAGAAACTCTTATCTACAATTAACCAAACAAGCCTAAAGTGGAGCTATGACTCAAGTGGTAGAGCAAAAAAGGTCAGAGGTAGTGTTCAGGTCCAGAGTTCAAGCCCTAGGATCAGCACCAAAACCAAAACCAAAACAAAAACAGAAACAACCCACTGGTGGCTCACACCTGTAATTCTAGCTAGTCTAGATGCCGAGATCTGAGGATCTCTGACTAAACCAGTCCAAGCAGGGAAGTTCCTGAGATTTTCAACTCCAATTAACTACCAAAAGGCTGGGCTCGGAGCTGTGGCTCAAGTGCTAGAGTGCCAGCCTTGAGCAAAGAGCTCAGGGACAGCATCCTGAGTCCAAGTCGGTGGTAAGGCCTGTGCTCCTTGAAGTTCCTCAATAAATAGTCCTTGCCTATTCCTTTTCAATCGCCCTCCATTTTCCCAACAGACAGGCTCTCAGCCAAGGAGCTGATTGTTGGTCTAGTGCAAGTCAGTTATCAGCAAAACTCTGGGTAAGCTCACCAGCAGCTAGGCTAGAGGACCTACTGACTCCACCCATGGTCTGCATGTCCATCAGTGGACCAGATGGCCCAGAGACCACACCAGAGGTCTGCAAGCCCTCCCCCTTCCCCTCCATCCATGACAACAGAATGGTGTCAGCTGACTTAGCCTAGCCAACCTCCTGGTGTTCAAGTGGCTTGGGTATGCTAATGAAGTAGCCCCAAGGTGACTCTGATATGCTAATAAGCTAACCCAAAAGGTGTTTTCACCTTGGAGGGCTGGCACAATTGGTAGAGCCCTGGCCAGTGAGCAAAAGCATTGGATACCCAGTTCGAATCCCAGTCTAGGACCAAAAGAAAAAAAAGACAGTGGTCCTGATGGGAAAGAGCTCACCCTAGGCTGGCCTCCATCAAACCCTTACAACACAATCGCCCATAAAAATCAAGCTGAAAATGCTTACATCAGAGCAAAGTTCCTTGTGAGACTACAACCTCACATTTCAGTCTCCAAGTCAGGCCTCCTGATGTCCCTGAGCCCATCTCTCCTGCCACCTCCCTGTCACAGCACCTTGCTCCCTTCTGTGGGGGGGGGGGGCAATCTGACCTGCTTGGTGCTGGCCAATTCTAGTCTCATTGCTGTTAATTGCCTAATTGCCTGCTTGATGTGTTAGTGGTTACTGCTTGCTGTTGAAATGTTATTTTGAATTGTATAACATATAATTGAAGGCATATTGCAGTTGTCTTTTTTTTTTTTTTTTTTTTGCCCATCCTGGGGCTTGAACTCAGGGCCTGAGCTTTTGTCCCTGAGCCTCTTTGTGCTTAAGGACAGTGCTCTACCACTTAAGCCACAGCACCTCTTGTGGCTTTTTCTGAGTAATTTATTGAAGATTAGAGTCTCACAGGCTTTTCTGCCCAGGCTTGCTTCAAACTGTGATCCTCACAATACAGCCTCTTGAGTAGCTAGGATTACAGGTATAAGCCACTGGTGCCAGGCACATTTAAGTCTTTATTGCATACTCTTGCCATTGCCATCGTCTCCATAGAGCAAGACAAGCACTGACATAAAACAATTCAAAATGGCCAGGTGCTGGTGGCTCAGGCCTGTAATCCTAGCTACTCAGGAGGCTGCAATCTGAGGATTGTGGTTCAAAGCCAGCCTGGGGAGGAAAGTCCATGAGACTCTTATCTCCAATAAACCTCTTGCCTTGAGCTGAAGAGCGCTGGGACAGCACCCAACCCTAGAGTTCAAGCTCCACGACCAACAACAACAACAAAAAACCCCAACAAAACCAGAGTCTAAAGAAAACACATACATGTTGAATGAAGACAGTCTTCAGTCTGTTCCTTTAGAGTCTCTGAGATTTAGAAATACAAGAGACTAATGTCTTTTTTAAATTTAAATTAACTTTTTTTTTTTTTTAGTCCTGGTCCTGGAACCTGAACTCAGGCCCTGGGTACTGCCCCTGAGCTTTTCTGCCCAAGCACTCTAGCTCTTGGGCCACAGCTCCTCCTGACCTGACCCTTACACCTGTTCCCCATACATTTTTCTATCTCACTAAATGGTATCTCTATCCTCCTGGTTGTTGAGAATTTGGAATCAGTTCTTCCTCTTTTGCATCCCATACCCATTCCACATGTAAGCCTCGGCCCTACATTCAAAATGTGGGCAGAATTTGACCACTCTGGTTTTAAGTCTCTTGTGAGTTATTGTGATTGCTTCTAACAGGGAGTCAGCCCTGCCTTGCCCTTGCCTCGATCCTTGTAATCCATCTTACTGCTAGGCAGGATCTTAGAAAATAGAATGTCTTTTCTAGCTCACTTTCTACTCTCTTTCCATTCACTGCTCCAATGTCCTCAATACTACTTATTAGTAAGGACATCCTTGACCATTTGTACAATAACAACCCAGCCTACCTCCACCTGGGGCAATCATCTTCCATTGTACTATATTTTACCTGGAAATTTTATTATTTGGTTTACTTCCTGTCTCTCTGCTAGAACATACACTCCATGATACTTAGAATTCAGTCTGTTTATTTGCATTGCAACTTTTATTCTCTAGATGATCCTAATACAGATATAAAATATATATGAATAAATATGGGAAAATATTATACATACTATTTTAACACTCATTTCATTAAGCAGATGTACTAAACATTTTCGGTAACAATACTATTCCTTCACAGTAGTTTTAGATTTTTATATAGCATTTCATTGTTGGAATCTTACTGTGATTTATGTAGGCCTTTGTGTGTGTGTGTGTGTGTGTGTGTTGATCCTGAGGTTTGAACTCAGAGCCTGGGAACTGTTCCTGAACTTCTTGTCTTTCTAATTGTTATTTTTTTATTATTATAAAGGTGATGTACAGAGGGGCTGGTTATAGTTATATGTCAGGTAATGAGTACATTCCTTTTTGGACAACATCACCCCTTCTTTCACTCTCTCCCAGTTTTTCCCTCCTGTCCTGAGCTTCTTTTGCTCAAGGATAGTGCTCTGCCACTTGAGCCACAGCTCTACTTGTGGCTTTTTTGGTAGTTTAGAGGTAAGAGTCTCAAAGACTTTCCTGCCTAGGCTGGCTTCAAATGGTAATCCTCAGATCTCAGCCTCCTGAGTAGCTAAGATTACAGGTGTGAGCCATTGGCACCTGGCTCTGTGGGACTTTATTACTGAACTATTTTGTATGCTTAATTTTTGTATATAAACTACATTCTTGTGGTGCACCTATATGTAATAAATAGCCTTTGGACAGATCTTGAGAACAAGACTTTTCAAGGCCAAAGTCTGTGCAAAGATGAAAGGCTTTATTACCAACTGCCTACAGTACCTTTTAGGAAGATAATGCCATTTACACTTCTAGCTGTGGCATTATTTTTTTTTAACATTTACATCTGTATGTGCAGAATTCAACATATGTGACCACTGTGGAAGACCCAAATATGCTGCCCTTTTTTTTTAAATTTAAGAACAGAATTTTATTAAGAAGAAAACAATTGTGACCCTGACGGAGAAATAGCATGATTCTTTGTGTCCTAAGATGTGATATTTTGTTTCATTAAAAGGTGCAAGATCTGTAAAATTTGTCAAGAGACTACAAATGATGTTTATCTTTTTCTCATGTAGTAAAGTGTGTAATTTCTCCATCTCTTCTTGCTCTCCTCAATACTTACATTATAAATGAGTAAATAACCTACACCAGTAACTTGGCTGTCAAAAAGTATTTTAGAAGCCACAAAACACTCAACAACGTATTTTTGGGTGTATGTGCAAGTACTGGAGCTTGACTCATTGGTGTGTATTCTCCCTTAGCTTTTTTGCTCAAGGCTGTTACTCCACCACTTGAGCCACAGCTCCAGTTCCAGCTTTTAGCTTTTTTTTTTTTATTGTGAAAATACTGTACAGAGGGGTTACAATTACACGGGCAAGATAGTGAGTACATTTCTTATCAAGCATTGCAGCCTCCTCCTTTGTTTACCCTTCCCATCCTCCTTCACCCCCCACTCAATCCCCCCCCCAAGTTGTAAAGTTCGTTTTTGACAAGACAACTTGTACTTCTCATTGTTGCAACAGGTCCACCTGTATCCTTATTTAAACTACTTGTTTTTCCCCTTCCCTTCCACAAATTATACCGACATCAAATACAGTGAAAGCAGGGGTTATACTGTGCGGGAGGGACATACAAAGCAACAAAGGAATATTCTTATAATTTCATTCGAAACAAATGCATGAAAGAAAAAATATTTAAAATACATACCTTAGGGTTCATTTTCCTAACATCACCTCATCTGACCTTTTCTGCTTCACTCATACATATACTAGATATTGCAAATAAGGGAAATCATGGGGCCTATGTTTCTTTGGGCTTGGCTTACTTCGCTTAATATAATTTTTTCCAAGTCTTTCCATTTCCTAACAAATGGGGCAATGTCATTCTTTCTGATGGAGGCATAGAATTCCATTGTGTATATATACCACATTTTCTTTACCCATTCATATACTGAGGGGCATCTGGGTTGGTTTCAGATCTTAGCTATGGTAAATAATGCTGCAATAAACATAGTTGTGCTGGTAGCTTTAGTGTGGTCTTGTTTGTAAACATTTGGGTAAATGCCCAAAAGTGGGACTGCTGGGTCATGGGGAAGCTCTATGTGGAGTCTTTTGAGGAACCTCCATACTGCTTTCCAAAGTGGTTGAACAAGTTTACACTCCCACCAACAATGAAGTAAGGTTCCCTTCTGTCCACATCCCCTCCAGCATCTGTTGTTGTTAGAGTTCTTGATTATAGCCATTCTAACTGGGGTGAGGTGGATCTCAATATTGTTTTGATATGCATTTCTTTTATGCCTAGGGAGGCTGAGCATTTCTTCATGTGTCTATTGGCCATCCTTCTTTCTTCTTCAGAGAAGTTTCTCTTTAAGTCATTAGCCCACTTATTTATTGGGCAGTTGGTTCTTTGAGGATTTGTTGTTGGAGGATTTAATTTTTTGAGTTCCAAGTATATTTTAGATATGAGACCCTTGTCCGTTATATGGCTAGTGAAGATCTTCTCCCAATCCGTGGGCTTTCTATTGATCTTGCTAGCTATGTCCTTTGCCGTGCAGAAACTCTGCAACTTCATGCAATCCCAATTGTCCAACCTTTCTTTGATTTATTGTGTTTCTGGGTCTCTATTAAGAAAATTTCGGTCTGCGCCAAGGAGACCTAGGGTTTCTCCTATTCCATCCTGTAATGTTTTCAGAGTGTCTGCTTTGACTCCGAGGTCTTTGATCCATTTGGAGTTGATTCTGGTTCAGGGTGATATATAAGGATCTAGCTTTAGTTTTCTACAAGTAGTTAACCAATTTTGCCAGCACCATTTACTGAAGAGGCTGTCTTTCTTCCATTCTATTGTTTTAGGTCCCTTATCAAAGATTAGATGGCTATAGGTCTGTAGGTTCATTTCTGGGTTTTCAGTTCTATTCCATTGGTCCTGAGGTCTGTTCTTGTGCCAGTACCAAGCTGTTTTGATTACTATGGCTTTATAGTAGAGATTGGAATTTGGTATTGATATTCCTCCAGCAGTGTTCTTTCTGTTGAGGAGCGTTTTTGCTATTCGGGGTCTTTTATTGTTCCATATAAATTTTTGGATTGCCTCTTCTATTTCCTTGAAGAATGAGGTTGGAATTTTGATAGGTATCGCATTAAATTTGTAGATAGCCTTGGGAAGTATTGCCATTTTCACGATGTTAATCTTTCCAATCCAGGAGCATGGGAGGTTTTGCCATTTTCTAAGTTCTGTTTTGATTTCCTTTTTCAAGTTTTTAAAGTTTTAAGTTTTATGCTGCCCTTTTTATGAGGCTTTAATCTCATTGATGAGGAAGGAGCCTGTTAGGTTTTTAAAAAGAGGTAGCCGAGTAAGAACTGCACCAGCACGCACCGCACGTGGTATTCAGGTAAGGGATAGGTTTATTCAGTAGACCTGCTGAGACAAGGCAAGGTTGGCACTCCACGTGGCTGGGAAAGGCCTGGGAATGAGAGAGAGTTGGGAAGAGAGGAAAGAGAGAGAAAAGAGCCAGAAAAGAGCAGAGAGAGGGGTAAGAACAGTAGCACTCACATGGTATTCAGGTAAGGAGTAGACCTGCTGGGAACAGGCAAGGTTTGCACTCCACGTGGCTGGGAAAGAGAGAGAGCAAGAAAAGAACAGAGAGAGAGCAAGAAAAGAGCAGCAAGAGCAAGAGCAAGAGAGGAAGCGCGCGTCTGGGCCTGGGCTAGGCCTTATGTAGGGTATGGGCGGGGAAAGGTGTGGCCACATCAAATTCGGATGTGACCTCAGCGGATGCAGATGTGACCTCTTCCAGGTGTCCCAGTTGCCTAGGTAACGCAGGTACTGGGTGGAGACTTTGCTGCGAGGAGGGTGGAGTCTGCTAGCCATCCAGGAGCAGACCTTACAGAGCCCTCATCATCTAATCATCTCTTCTTAATTGCAGAAAGCAATTCAAAAGACGCAGATGGGGATCGGGTCTCTGCCTTTCCCCTATTTCCTGGAAGTAGGACATAGATTTACAGAGACAGAAGTATCCTGCAGCTCTTCTTAAGGTTAACCACTCAAAACAACTTTGGACCCCTGGGCCTGAAGATAGCAGAAGAATGAACAAGCTTTGATCTGTCACTTATATGCTATGATAAGTAATGTCAACTCCCTGTAAATGTCAATGAGTGTTCTCACACAAACCTAGATGGCACAGCTTACCACATACCTAGGCTGTATGGTATAGCCACTGGTGACACCACTACTTGTGCTCCTTATCATCACAGATGACACTATTCCCAATTTCCAGGTGAAGGAGACCATAATGGCCAGGTTTCTTCTAATCGCTGTGTGTGTGTGTATGTGCCAATCCTGGGCTTGGCACTCAGGGCCTGGGCACTGTCCTAGAGTTTTTGGTGCTCAAGGCTAATGCTCTACTACTTGAGCCACAGCTCTACTTCTGGCTTTTTGATGGTTAATTGGAGATAAGAGTCTCATGGACTTTCCTGCCAAGGCTGGCTTTGAGCCACAATCCTCAGATCTCAGTCTCCTGGGTATAGCTAGGGTAAAAGATATGAGCCATCAGTGCCTGAAAGTTTCTCTAATCTTTGTACAGTATATGGAAGCAAGCCACCATGCACAACCTACACGCAAGAGATAGGAAGACAAGTTCTATTCCCTAAACAGTGGAGTAGTTGCATAAGTTACTTATAATTTAAAATGTCTGTGCATGTGTGTGTGTGTGTGTGTGTGTGTGTGTGTTTATGTAGCACTGGGATGGAACCTTAGTATTATCTCCCTTTGATTTAATTATTCAGTCATTTGTTGATATTAGCATGCATTCATGAGTCTTTGTTTTGCAGATTATGATCAAGCATGAACACTGAGTTTTGTTCTTCAGCTTGTTAAAGCTGTAAATTTTTTCAGGATAGCTCCCATAACTTTTTGCTATGCTTCATGTTTGGGCTTTCTGAGCACTTTCTGGAAACACTTTCAAGCTCATCCTATATTCTCAGCTCGAACTCTACAATAGCCATTTCTCCAGGGAATCTTGGTTTGCTTTATTAGACATCAAGATCTGGAATAGAGGTCCTTAGATCTTTAAAAGCAATTTGTTTAACTATGAAAACTTAGATAAAGCTTTGTAATAATTTCCCATGAATTCATATATATATATATATATTGGCTCTGGTCATGGGGCCTGAACTCTGGGCCTGGGCGCTGTCCCTCAACTCTTCAGCTCAAGGCTAGTGCTCTACAACTTGAGCCACAGAGCCACTTCCGGCTTTTTTCATTTTGCTTATGTGGTGCTGAGGAATTGAACCCAGGGCCTTATGCATGCAAGGCAAGCACTGAGCCACCTTCTCAGCCCTGAATTCACATGTTTTAATATACAATGGTATACAACATTAGAATAATTTAAATAGTATTATTTAAATTAAAATATACAATTGAGGGAAAGACACACTTAGTTATACTTTAATTCAACAATAGGATAACTTCTCAAGCTACTGGTAACCAATTTTAATCAGTGTGTTTTAGAATAAGAAAAATGTTGATTTTTAAATTAAAAATACACTTTTAGATGACTGAACATTGACTGGTTGTGATTTAAATTGATAAAAATATTTGAGATTTTAGTGGCAATAAGTGAGAATAAAAATGATAAAATAGTGTTTTTTTTTTTTTTTGTCCTGGGGCTTGAACTCTGGGCCTGGGTGTTGTCCCTGAGCTCTTGAGTTCAAGGCAAGCACTGTACCACTTGAGCCCTAGTGCCACTTCCAGTTTTCTGGTGGTTAATTGGTGATCAGAGTCTCTTGGACTTTCCTGCCTAGGCTGGCTTTGAATTGCAATCCTTAGATCTCAGTCTCCTGAGTAGCTAGGAGTACAGGCATGAGCCACCGGTGCCCAGCAAGAATGATTCATTTGAACTTGAAAGAATGATTAATTTGAATCTGTGCTCATAAATAATGGACTTCAAAGCTGTTTTCCATTCTCCATTTTTCATGTCACATTTGGTCTGCATTCTTTGGTACTCTTAAGGTTACTACCCCTCTTCATACTATTGAATTAGGATTAATTCTAGTTGCTTTATTTATTTATTTGTGTCTTTTATAGCTTTTTTCCCTCGTAGAGCTAAGGGTGAAACTCAGGGCTCAGGACCTTACACTTGCCAGAGCTCCTCCACTGAGCTAAATCCCCAGCCCCATTGGGAACAACTATAACTACACACTGAATGCACACATCCACAAGGTAGTCATAAATAAAAAGAAGATGTGGAAAATCAAAGAGTGAACATTTGCTGATGTTGCCTGGGGATCTGATGTCATTTATCTCTAACAGAGCCATGTGTTCAAATATGTTACCTTCATCTGCTCACCTAGCTTTCTCTCTCTTTTTCTTTCTCTTTCTTTCTTTCTTTTCCTTCCTTCCTTCCTTCTTTTCTTTCTTTCTTTTCCTTCCTTTTCTTTCTTTTTTCTCTCTCTTTCTTCCTTCCTTCCTTTCTTTTTTCTTTCTTTCTTTCTTTCTTTCTTGTGAAAATACTGTAGAGGGGTTACAATTACATGGGCTCCTTCCTTCCTTCCTTCTTTGTTGTGGGGCTTGAACTCTGGGTCTGGGAGCTGTCCTTCAGCTCAAGGCAAGCACTCTACCACTTGAGTCAGAGCACCACTTCTGGTTTTCTGGCGGTTTAGGTTTGTTGGAGTCTCATGGACTTTCCTTCCTGGGCTGGCTTTGAATCGTGATCCTAAGATCTCAGGCTTCTGAGTAGCTAGGATTACAGGCGTGAGCCACCAGTGCCACCTAGATTTCTTGAACTCAGTCTCATTAAAAGTTCAGTATACTGTTTATGGCCCTATTTCATTTCTTGATTTCCAGGAATCACATTGAATAACTTGAGCTCATCCTCTTTCTATGACCTCATGGCCCTCAATATTTGTGTCCTCCTTCACAGTCCTTAATTGCAGTTTCCTTTAGCATTTTTATAATAATATGTCTTCTTTTATTGCCCTGGGTTCTTGGGTTATTATTTACTTTCCTAATGGGCAAAGTTACTTAAGGCCTGCAATTTATATAATTCTTTTATATAGTGTGTCTCGCTGAGCTCTCGTATTACCATTTTCCTTTTACCGAATGAAGTCTAGAAAGCTTCAGTGACTTTCCAAGGCCACTAACTTAGTGGTAGAACCAGAATTCACACAGGCAATCTGAACTGAGCCCATATTCTAAAGTTCTACACTGGATTTTGTCACTATTTTTCAACATTTTGCAGTAGAAAAAAGCCCACATTTTAGAGGCTTTACAATTCAGAAATATAATGGCTAGCTAATGGCCCAGCTTATACTGAATAAGTTTATACTACATCCTGAAAGAATAATCAAATATAGCAAAATTATAAATAATAAAAGACCAGTATCTCAGGTCTTCATTTTTTTATATGAGATAAACAGCTGAAAACTTCATACAAATGAAATAGACCCTGTGCATGATCATCTGTGTCAGGTTGTGCATAACTCAGACATTAACAGAGAACCTAGGCTTGCATCTCTTTTTTCTCTTTGCCTCTTTCCTTCCTTTTATACCTTTTTGTCTATCTTCCTTCCAGTAAAATGAGAATAGTAATATCTACCTCATATTGCAGACTAATTAGAGGGAGATATCATACATATTAATTACCATACAATCTAGTTTCATCCTATCACCCAAATTTAAGTTTGTGTTTGAATTTTCAACATGTCGCTTAAAAAAAAGCAAATATAATATCTAGTATATGTATGAGTCAAGCGGAAAAGGTCAGATAATGTGATGTCAGGAAAATGAACCCTTAGATATGTATTTTAATGTTTTTTCTT
>NW_012267316.1:2384847-2399611 GCF_000151885.1 Dipodomys ordii
GGAGGCTGCAATGCTTGGTAAGAAATGTACGCATTATCCTGCCCATGCAATTGTAACCCCTCTGTACAGTATGTTCACAAATAAAATAAAATTAAATTAAAAAAAAAGCAAATATGATCAGTGACTGGTAGTTCATGGGTATACTCTTAGCTACACAGGAGGCTGAGATCTAAGAATTGTGGTTCAAAGCCAGCCTGAGCAGGAAAGTCTGTGAGACTCTTATCGCAAATTAGCCATCAGAAAACCAGAAGTGGAGCACTAGCCTTCAGCAAAATGAGCTCAGAGACAGCACTCAGACCCTGAGTTCAAGACCTATACCTGACAAAAAACAAAAACAAAAAACCCAAGTGGGTTTGGGCCAAGTGGTATGGCTCAAGTAGTAGAGCACCTGCCTGGCAAATATAATGTCCTGACTCCAAACCTCCATACTGTCCAAAACAAACAAACCAACAAATGAATGAATTCTATGGTCTCATAACTCATAGAAGTTTGAGGGGAAATGATTTAACTTTATAGCATCTAAAATTAATTCATCACATATACTGAAAAGGACCTGCTTTCACACATACCTCTCCATTTAATTAAGTATAAACTCTAAGAATGAACCATGATTTATTTCTCTACGATAGACTTCTACCTTTGTCAGTCTAGCTGAGTCAGTAATACTTTAAATCAATCATATCTGATTGTAAAGACAATTTTCCTATATATAACTTACAAGATAAAAATGAATTTATCTTTTGAAACAAGTAAAAGTGATGTAAAACTAGGCAGCAAGTTATTATTTGCATTTTGATAGAAGAAATTAAGAAACAGTGGTGCTGTGGCTCAAGTGGTAGAGTGCTCGCCTTGAGCTGAAGAGCGCAGGGTCAGAGCCCAAGCCCAGAATTCAAGCCCCACGACCGACCAAAACAAAAAAAAAGAAAGATGTGCAACCACTCCAAAGAAGTGACAGAGCATGCATTGAATGGATATAGAGCCTGAATTCATATTTTCTAACACCTTCCAGGAAGAAAAAGGGGATGAAGGGAAGACTATGTAGAAAGATGTGGGGGTGGGGTGGGGGGAGGCTTGAATTCTCAGGGCTTGCTTTTTTTTTTTTTTTTTGCTCAAAGCTGGCACTCTGTCACTTGAGCCACAGTTCCACTTCCAGCTTTTTGTTACTTAATTGGAGATAAGTATCTCTCAGACTTCCCTGTCTGGGCTGGCTTTGAATCCTGAAAGATCCTCAGATCTCATCCTCCTGGGTAGATAGGATTACAGGTGTCAGCCACAAGTGCCTGACCATGGGTTGACGATGTTTCAAAGTAGAAGACAATGGCCTTTGGTCCTGTGAGGTTTCCCATGCTCACTGAATAATGGAGCTCATGAAGAAGAAAACTGGTAGTTTTGTATTACACTCTTGCAGGAGGTTCTAACCGCAGGCTTCTACATTGGGAAGAGCAAGCTGAATTAGTATCTGGCCCCTTGCATGAGACATTGTAGGAGAAATAATATTGGGACCAGTTCAGAATGAAACCTAGATGGAGCTGTTTGCACAAATCTCTCTCTCTCTTCTCGATTTCTTCTGTTGTCAGCCTGAGCCCAGTAAGGATGCTCTCAGGGGCACACCTCCTTTTCTGGTATGACAAAGAACACAGGCTGACAAGAGTACATGTTTTGGAAGCAGAGGGACCTGTTCTCCTGCCCTGGCTTTGATAAGGGCTCAAAACTGAGCAAGATCTCAAACTTCTCTGGATCTTGGTGTCTATACCAGCAAAGAATACCCAAGCATTATCATAAAGCATAGAGATTGTGTATATAGTGTCTGAAATCTGGTCCTATTCAACATGTACTAGGTTTTATTATTAAAACGCTGATGTTTAAGACTGATGTTCCAGTCACTGAAAATCAAAAATGAGAAAGCAAAAGCAAATAAACAAGCAAAACGTAGTGATGACCTGGAAGAATCTCCTAATGAGAGCTTCTATCAACTCCCACCAAGATGACAATGTTCCAAATAAATAGCACAAGGTGCTTTCATATAGACTTCCAAAGTTCCATATCTAGGGAGCCTTTGGTGATCTAAAACCAACTGACATATCTTTATTCCTGAATAGCTTGTTTGCTATCCCCAAATTTTTATCCGTCACTGGTGGGAAAATGCAAGATGAACACCTACTAGCTGCTTTTATTTATGAACCACTGCTGCAGAATGTACTTGCTCACTATACACCTTGCCTTCAACCTTCGGAGTTAATACCCTTGTCAAAGCTGCTGAGAAGCCTGGATGATCATTTTTTTGCCCCATTTATATCAGTATGCTTGATGTTTTCATCTCTTTTTATTATTCTGTTTCCTGAAATATAGTATCCAGAAGGGAAATGAAAAATCCTTCTAGGGGGATAGGAGGGAAAACTGAGAATGTGAGGGAAGGGGTGATATTGTCCAAAAAGAAATGTACTCTTTACCTTACGCAACTGTAACCCCTCGGTACATAACCTTTATAATAACAATGTACTTTTTGTTGGTCATGGGGCTTGAACCCAGGGCCTAGGTGCTGTCCTTGAACTTTTTCCACTCAAGGGTAGCACTCTGCCATTTTAAAGTACTATTTCCAGTTTTCTGGTGGTTGCTTGAAGAAAAGAGTCTCATGGACTTTCCTGCCCTAGCTGTTGTTGAAATGTGTTCCTCAGATCTCAGCCTCTTGAGCAGGTAGGATTATAGGCATGAGCCACTAGTGCTTGGCAGAAATGTAGTCTTTACCTAACTTACTTAACTGTAACCCTTTGTATTTCATCTTTATTCTTTCTTCCATTTCTATTTATTGTTTATTTTTATTGAAAGGTGATTACAGAGGGGTTACATAAGTCAGGTAATCGGTACATTTCTTTTTGAAAGTATCACCTCTTCCCTCATTTTCTACCACTTTTCCCCCCTCCCAAGCCCTTTTCCCCATGTACTTCACCTTTATAATAATAACAATAAATTCTTTTTATAGGAAATGGTAATATCCAATAAATATATTTTCTGAGTTCACTAAAGAAAGTCAATTGAGAATGATTTTGGTACCACCGAATCTCCTAACAATATAAAAAGAACCCTTACTTTCTAAAATATATTCCATAAAATGGATTAAAATACATACATGATAGGTTGCCCTCTCTCCCCCCCTTTTTTTGGTCGGTCGTGGGGCTTGAACTCTGGGCCTGGGTGCTGTCCCTCAGCTCTTCAGCTCAAGGTGAGCGCTCTACCACTTGAGCTACAGCACCACTTCCTCTCTCCCCCCTTTTTGTGCTGGTCTTAGACCTAGAACTCAGGGCATCGCATTCTCATTCATCTTTTCCTTGCCTTTTTCACTCAAGGCTGGTGCTCTACCACCTGAGCCACAACTCCACTTCTAGTGTGTTTTTGCTGGTTACCTGGAGATAACAGCCTCTCAGATTTATCTGCCTGGGCTGTTTTTGAGCCTTGATTCTCATATCTCAGCCTCCTGAGTAGCTAGGATTACAGGTGTGAGCCACTGGTGCCTAGCTTACATACCAGATTGTTAAAATTATTGCATATTTCTGATCACTGAATTGTCTTTGAAAATTTTGCAAAATGTAGAAAGGTAAGGCATTCCATACTAGACAAATAGGAATGGCATTCATCTTATTGTCTGCTGCAGTCCCAGTACCCAGTCCAATGTCATCCATAGTATTTATTTACAAAATACATTTGTGGTGATCGGAGATTTAGCTCAACGGAAGAGCACTTGCCTGGCAAGTACAAGGCCCTGAGTTCTAGCCTCAGCTCTGTTAAAAACAAACCAACCAACCAAAAACAGAAACAAGAACAAAAATCTTTTGTGTATGGCTCATGGAAATATCCTCCAAAGCAAAGAGTAAAACAGCGATTCCAAAGCAAAAGGAAAATCAGATTTTTGTTTTTTTGTACCAGTTCTGGGGCCTGAACTCAGGCCCTGGGCACTGTACCTGTGCTCAAGGCTAGCACTCTACCATTTGAGCCATAGTGCTACTTCCGGCTTTTTTGTTTTGTTTATGTGGTACTGAGGAATCAAACTCAGGGCTTTATGCATGCTAGGCAAGCACACTATCACTAAACCACATTCCCAGCCTCAGATTTCTTAGATAGTAATCTAAGCTCTTTGGGGAGGAAATAACAGACAATCTTGGAATTTATACAAACCAGAAAGGGAAAGGTTAGGTGTAGCCTAAAATACACCCAACTTAAAAAAGCATAATATAGTATTTTCTAAATGCACAATTTCATGTATAAGAGTTAAAAGCTGGCTCTCAAAACTGCAGTTCTAACTGTTCTCGTGTTCTCAAAGAAAAGCAGGAAGGCACTCAAAGGCTGGGGCTTACATTTGGCTATTTTTCCAATGACATACTTAAAAATGGACAGATGATGGGTAATTACAAAACCAAAGAAAATTCAGAGATTATTACACCTTTGCAAGACTAAAGATGTAAATGGGCTGAAGAACACAGGAATGGTAAATGCAGCTCTTACAGGCATTTTCAGGGAAGGAGATTAAATGAGGTCTACACTCTTAATTCAGGGCCAGTGTTTGCAGAATTGACGGTGCCAAGGCAAAAAGAACTTCTAATTTGCTTCAATCCCGTGATTAAGGGACTGGAGGTGTGGCTCAGGTGGTTCAGGTGGTGGTGTGCCAGCCAGTGAGTGAGTGAAAGCATCAGATACTGAGTTCAAGTCTTGGTTTCAGACAGAAAGAAAAAAAAAATAAGGAAGCTCTTTAAGAATTGAGGCACATGCTGGGTTCAAAGCTAACCCAGGCAGGAAAAATCTGTAAGATGCTTCTCCAATTAATCACAGAAAGAAAAATAAAGCTGAGAGCAGAGCTGTAGCTCAACGGGTAGAATTCTATACTTAGGGACAGTGCCCAGTCCCTGAGATGAAGCCCAGGACTGGCACACACACATATACACACGTCATGTGAGGAGCAAAGCCAGGCACAGATGACTCATGCCTGTAATCCTGGCTAGATCCTAGGATCTTGAGGCTGAGATCTAAGAATCTGCCAGCCCAGGCAGAAAAGACTTGAAACTCTTACCAACACTAACCAGCAGAAGCTGAAAGTGTTAAGTATGGCTCAAGTAGTAGAGTCCCAGCCTTGAGCAAAAAAAAGCCAAGTGGGAGTGCAAGGCCTTGATTCCAAGACCTAGTACCTACACAAAAGAAAAAAAAAAGTGGAGAACAAGCCCGGCACAGTAAGTGGTCCATGCCTGTAACCCTAGCTATTCACAAGGTGTCTGGATGGAGCACAGTTTAAGACCAACTCAGGTACAAAATTCAAAGCCCCTCATCTCAATCAGGGCATGGCAAATGGTATGTGCCTGTCATCCTACCTATGGGGAAGCAGAAGAGAATAATAGAACGGGATAGCCTGAATGTAAACCTAAGAACCTATTCAAAACAAAAGCTACTGAAGCAAAAAGGGCCAGAAAAGTGCCAGCCTAGCAAGCCCAAGGCTGAGTTTAAATCCCAATAATACCACCAAAACCAGAAAAACAATAACAACAACAACAAAATCATTGTGTTGCAGACCAGCGAATGCTGTGAACGTTGTTGTGCATCACAATCTTCCTGAAAGGTAAAAATCTGACATTACTGTAGAAATGATATAAAAAAGGAGTAGTTAAAAACTCATCTAAACTGACTTGAAAAGTCTTTCCACTAAACCACACTTCATCTTTGTCATACTGAAAAGGAGTCAAATAAGTAATAGGAATCTCTGGTGACACATATGTCTCTGACAATACTGGGACTTCAACTCAGGGCCTTTCCCTTACTAGGTATACACTTTGTATCACTTGAGCCATGCTTCCAGCCCAAGAATATCTCTTGAAATCATGACAAGAACAATTAACTGCTGAAATGTATCATAAATTTTACCCAGTATGATGACCTTGACGGAATCATGGACTACAGGAGAATGGCAAATACTACCATTTCTTAAAATGATGCAGGCTCGAGTAAAAAGGAACACACCTTCTGCTAGACAGTGGCCCAATCTGTGAATCACAAGGATCCAGCTCATTGCCTGAAAGGATGTTCTATGCACAGTGTATAGGTGACACATCACATTTACATATCTTAAAGCAGTTGCAGAGTTAAAGGCTCATTTTGATTAAGTCTACAGAGAGAAAGTTCCCAGTAAAAAGAGAATAGGAAAAAATTAAGACAGACTTTAGAGGAAAGTGACAGTTCTCCATTCTTCTGGAAGGTCATGGCTCCCTAATCAGATCTCTATACCAAAATGCTTATTACTGTAGTTCCTTAAATATTCCCAATGTTCCAGATTTTCTATAAACCAACCAAATTGACAGTATTAATACAGGAAAATTAATTCCAGATTCCAAATGAATGAACTACAGATAGTCTTATACAATACGATCTATTTGCATCACAACCTGGAGCTTGAACTCATGGCCTGGGCTTTTTGCTCAAGGCTAGCTCTCCACCACTTGAGCCATAACTCCACTTTTGGCTTTTGTGTGTACTGGTTCTGGGTTTGAATTCTGGGCCTGGGCACTGTTGCTGAGCTTCTTTTGCTCAAGGCTAGCACTCTACCAGTTGAGCCAGTGCCACTTCCAGCTCTCCTGAGTAGTTTATTGGCAATGAGTCTCAGTCTTTCCTGCCCAGGCTGGCTCTGAACAGAGATCCTCAGATATTAGCCTCAAGTAGCTAGGATTACAGGTGTGAATCATCAGCAGCTGTCTTAATCTTATTTCCAAACAAAACACCAGGAGTTTACTATTATTAAGCTCACTTGATGGGAACCACAACCATTAATGGGTGGTGATTTCTAACCATTCACAATTAGTAACTAAGCTAATAATAAGGAAACTACCTGCTTATAGTTTGGCTCTTGTGTCTCCCTAACGTATTAAGAGGCTTGGACTCTAGCTTGTGGCACTACTGGGAGATGGTAGAATCTTTAGGGGCAGGATTTAGTGGGAGGTCTTTTAAGTTCTTAAAAATCTGAAAAGGAACCGTGGGATTCCAGCTTTCCTCCTTGCTTCCTGGCCATGAATTAGGTGGTTCTGCAATATCACCTGCTCTTACCATGTAGCACCACAGGTTCCAAACAGGACTTACCCATCATGAATTGAAACCTTCAAAACTCAGAGCCCATTTTTTGTTGGCAGACTATCTCAGATTTTTATAGTAACAGCTGATAATGCATTATCCTCAGATTACATTTCCTAAAATTTCCCTTTTTTTTTTTTTGGTGCCAGTCTTGGGGGGGCGGGGGGGGGGGGGGGGGGGGGGGTCTAGGCACTGTCTCTGAGCTTTTGTGCTCAAGGCTAGTGCTCTACCACTGGAACCACAGCTTCACTTCTTTTTGTTGGTTAATTGGTAAGAAGAGTAAAACTAATTTTTCTGCCCCAGTTGGCTTCAAATTCAGTCTCCTGGTTACAGGCATGAGCCTGTAAGCTTTCTTAATCAATGTCAATATAAGACAAGTAAAGCATCAAGTTGGTGGACACTGTCTTTTATACAACAGAATTGTAGCAATATTGACATTTAGAATTTCTCCCTTGCAGAATCAACTCCCTACAGTACTAGATGTTCCTCTGAAGAATCTAACATGATGGCTTTGCTATCTAAGGGACTATTAGAGATGTGGACATGGAGTGTTACTGACCAGGACCCAGCAATGCATGACTGAGGACGACACAAGAGAGAAAGGAAAGAAAGGAAGAAAACACGCACCTCAACCCACACAAAGAACCCAGTGCCCATAGTAGAAATTATAACACAAATATACTTCTAATAAAAATAATTGCCCAAATGAAAAGCGCTTGCATAATACAAACAGAATGCCGAAATCTAAGCTTTTTTTGGGGGGACTATGTGGTTTTAATGCCATACGTAACCTGTATCTGTAAAACCATGAAAAATAGCATAGAAAGTACACTGTGGTAGAACTTTGGACATGAGGAATAAATAAGAACAGGAATGATAGAAGCGTATTTTCTTTTATATACAAAAATGAAGGCCCAAAATATGGTTTGCTGAAGTAGTTACAGACAAGATGTTAAATTCTTTTACCTTTGCTTTGGTTAAAACAGCCTAGGAACCAGTCAAGCTCCCCTTCTACCAATGACATAAAAACAGTGACAGGACTACTTTTAGTACAGAATAAACTTTTAAGGAAAATTAATTTTTAACTAAATTAAACATTTACCAATAAATAAAAATTTTTTTAAAAGGTAGCATCTTCAATTCTACTATCCTGGCATAACACTTACACCAATTTAAAAAATAAAAATTTCCCCACAATAGTAATTACAGGTGTTAATGCAGCAAGCTATGAAATTACTCCAATGTATTTTTTTAAAAAGAAAAATTCTAGCAACCAAACTTGAACTTTAAAGTGTTGGCATCTCTACAAGTTTACACATTCTAAATAACTAATATTTTCTTACAGAACATAATTCAAACAATTGTCTGCATTTCAATATATTCTTAAGGAAATGGTTAAAAGAATATTTAGTACACCAAATCTGAAAGAGTTTATAATTCTGATTTGCCGCTACAAAAAGGCATCAACTTCTATTTAGAACTGTAACCAGGGATGAACTATACTTCAAGAACATAAACATTTGGTCTGACGTATTAATTAAAATGATCTGATGGCATCTGTTGCAGATAGGAAGGTATTTTAATCCAATGTGCAAAAAAAAAAAAAGTGCAGCTGTCTCCTTGAACTTGAAATATATAAAACCAACACTACTATTTACACACTTAAAAAATTTAAATTTATTTAAGTAAGCATAGTGCATGTCCTTAATGGGAAAACCATGTTATAGGGAGCTGAGAAGCCTGATGAGATTGTTAAACTGTATATAAGTTATCTGAAGGAGCGTATCTGCTTTTTGTCTTAATTTTGATTTTAAATGTTAAGTCCAATTTCAAAATCAATTCTGAATCATTTTGATCTAGGACATCTTGGAACTGTCACACATGTGAAAACCTTAACTCTTGAGAGCTTTTCCTACTCCTCTCATCATGGGTCCACTCCACAATTCCCGACTGCTGCAGAGTGGCAATGCCCCCAACAAGGAGAAATCTAGGAACTTAGTCCCCAAACCACAAGCATTGTGGTGGATTTGCTTGGCCTTCAATATGTGTGACTACAGCTTTTGATGTAGGTTTGAGGGCAATCAACATGGATGGAGAAACAGTTCAGCAAAGCAATTATTGTTTGTTCACAGTAACAGTAAAAAACAGTGATATAAAAAAAAAATTAACAAACCAAATAATCTAATACCGCTCTGCATTTCCAGAACTTGGTTTCAGACCTGCGCAGTGTTCCTGGGTCAACCACCTGCTGACATTTTCTGCGCCTGTATGAAATACTTTTCTTAAGTCGTTAAAAAATGCTGTTTTGACCATAAGTCATGTACACTTTGATGATTAGGAAATCGATTTACTCAGTTATTTATGCTATGCAGCATGCTCTCCAGCCTGCCAAGTGGAGAGGAATTGAAAGTGACATAGAAGTCTCTCTCTTTAAACTGGTCACCGGAGTTCTCCAAACCATAGAAAAGAAGGGGAGGGGAGCTTCCTGGCAACATGAATACTAGACACTACACAAGACAGTCACACTGTTGGGTCAGAACTTAGGAACTCCATTTCCTTAAAAAGTTTAAAAATATCTAATCACTGCCAAAGTCCAGTGAGTACACTCAGGTGTGCTTCCACAGCAGTCCCTGGTGTTCACAGGGATTCTGTCCCATAGATGCAATCTCAGTGTTGCCTCTCAGGCCAGCCCATGGGTTCCAGTTTATCCCTTCACCTCTAGCTGCAGGCTATTGTTTCCAACTGCTGCTCTGCCTCGGCAGCCATGGCTGCGGCCTGCAACTGTTCTGTTTCACTCTGGAGGGCACTGGGAGTGACTTGCTTCCTTTCGCTGTGCATATTGTTCTCGTGCCTCTTCAGATCTGAAGCCTTGGCAAATGCCTTAGTGCAGGAGCCACATACAAAAGGCTTTTCCCCTCTGTGCCTCCGCTCGTGGTCCTTGAGGTGGGACTTGTGTTTGAAGGCTTTGTCACACATATGGCACGCGAATGGCCTCTCGTTACTGTGAACTCTCTCGTGCTTCTTTAAGTCCGGGGCACGGATAAATGATTTCCCACACACCTCACAACTGTAGGGTTTATACCCTGTGTGGATTTTAAGGTGTTCTTTCAGGTGGGCCTGTGTGGTGAAGCCTTTGGTACACATTTCACACACAAATGGCCTGTCGGCAGTGTGGAGTTTTTCATGTTTTCTCAATCTGCCTTCGTCAGAAAATGTCTTACCGCAGGCTTGGCAGGCGATCTGCTCCCGATGGTGACCATAAAGCAAATACTCAAACTTCATGTCACTGGCAGCTGTCGTCCAGCCTGGTGTTTGTTCGTCTTTCACCTCACTCATTCCATCATTAAATGTTAAGGCTTGAGGGGTCTGGGACCCCAAATCTTTGGATTCTGGGGTCTCCATGGATTCTACTTCCTGGCCGTAACAGTTTACTTTTCGGACCTCCTCGCTGCCTAGCTCTTTCAAGATTGCCTCCTGAACCCTGAGTGTAGTCGTGGGTGACTTGCCGTCCTCCTGGCTTGGGGGAGTGCCTTCTACTGTGTCATCAGAAGGACTGTCATCCTGATCTCCGATTTCTTCCACATCATCATCCTGAGTGTCAGCAGCATCTCCAATGGGGCGGTTTATTTTGAGGCAATATTTACTCTTTGATTGGCCATTATTTTCATCAGGGCTAGATACATCACGCTTCTGAGAACAGAGTTTATCTAAAAACCGGATACCAAGAATCTGACCTGATGACATCATTAAGTTAACATCTTCCTTCTTCACGGAAATCTTTGCCGTGTACATGTAGTTCAGAACCTCTTCAAATATATCAGAACGTAGAAAATCTATCTCTATCACTGAAGAACTATCCACCTCAAGCTTCTTGAAAAGCTTTTTGAAGTAGGTGCTACAGGCGGCGAGAACACATCTGTGGGCTCGGAATTTTACATCTTCAACCACAATGGCAATGTCACAGAATTCTCCTTCCAGGCGTTGTTCATTTAGTGTTTTCAGAAACAGAGTTTTATGATCATCGTCATTATATTTAATGGTTTCAGACATACTGATGAAAAACTCCTACAAAAAAAAAATGTCCAAGTTTAATCATCATCAGCAAAATACTTCTCCATACAGAAAACATAGGCAGACTTGTATTTTATGATCAATCCATAGAAACCTGACCATTTCAGAAAGACAATGCTAAGGGTGGTTCAAGAAGGATGGCTTAAAGGTACTTTTATGCAATATTTTTAATAGTAATAATATTGATTTTTGTGTGTGTTTCTGTATGTATAATGGCTCTTAGACTCAGGACCTCATATTCTTGTTTAGATTTTTTTTGCTCAAGACTGAAAAGAATGAAACTGAGAGGTTTCTGTATTGGTAACTATACTTCGCCTCAGCGTCCTAACATTTCCCAAGTTACAACAGTAATAGTAGTAGCAACTTTTACCCAATAATGCCAGGTGTTATTCTATGTACTTTAAATGTCTATTAACTTAAAATAACCATGAGGAAGACAAAGTCAAAAAATCTACCCAGTATTCTACAGCTATTTAATCTAGACTCAAATCCAGGTCATTTGGCTGGAGTTGATTTGGAATTTAGCTTCAAAACCCATTGTCCCGGACTACTAAAAGACAATAACGTAAAATAATTTCACTTCAAGGTTTAAACAGGTTTAAGAAAGGATCTTGCTGGTTTTGTCTATGTAACATCTAACTCGTGGAAGACTTGGTAAAATATCTTAATAGTCCTGAGTGTTATGTTTCCTTAGTAGAGGACATAAACCACTATTGTGGAACTAGAAGAAAGCACTGCCAAAACATTCAGTGCTAGCTCTGAATTGTGGACCACTCCTTAGTGAAGATCAAAGTTTAATTAGATGACAATGGGAAGAGTAATAGTGGCTTGGAAGTGCGGGTTAAGTATCCTTTACCAGAAATGTTTCTGGTTTGGACTCTTCCAGATTTTGAAATATTACCACAGATACCATAAGGTATCTTAGGGATGGGATCCCTATCTAAAAAAAAGTTGACTGATGTTTTATATACACCTTATAATATCGTCTGAAAGTAATTGATACAGTATCTTTTTTATAGTAACATAACTATGTATATATTTTGGGGGGCTGTTAAACACAGGGACTTTTTGCTTGTTTAGTTTTTTGCTTAAGGCTGGCACTCTCTACTACTTGAGACACACCTCCACCTGCAGTTTTTTGCTGGTTAACTGGGGATAAAGAGTGTCTGGGATTTATCTGCCAAGGATGGCTTTGGATTGTGATCCTCAGATCTCCTCCTCCTGAGATGCTAGGATTACATTTGTGAGTCACTAGTACCTGTCTAATAGCAATGACATTTTAAACAAAGCTCCAAGACACTAAGTAAACATAAAATCCTTTTCTCAAGATTTAAAATACAAAGGTATAGTTACCATGAACAACTGAGGCTATTTTCTTAATGCCCTGAACACCAAAATCTTCAGATCAGAGTAATTCTGATCCGGGGCACGCCAGACCTACAGAGAAAAAACAAAGAATGAAGTGAGATTTTCCTCTATCCCAAATTCTAAGCCAAGAATAATTCCAATATTTTTTTTTATTGTTGTTGATCTGGGCCTGGGTGCTGATCCTGAGCTCTTCAGTTCAAGGCACTCTACCACTTGAGCCACAGCCCCACTTCCTGCTTTTCTGCTTATGTGGTGCAGAGGAATTGAGCCCAGGGCCTCATGCATGCAAGGCAAGCACTCTACCACTGAGCCAACTTCCCAGCCCCCCCATCCTTAATAAAACCCTTTTTTATTTTGCCTCTTGGGCTTTTTTTTAGGGAGTATTAAGACGTGGCTATCAGTATCCTTACCAGGACTGGTTTGGAGCAGATATAGCCTAGAACTGGTGAGGGTTATGCACTGAGAATCTGAAGGATAAATTGGAGAGAAACTAAAAGGCTGTCCCCTGGCTAGCAGAGCCATGTCTGTATCTGCTCAGATGCCGGAGTTGTCCCTCACTCACCTTTCTTGCTTCATGCTCCACTACCATTTCTCTAGGAGCCTGTAACTTGTATAAGTACACACATCCTTTCCTTTTTTGTGTGCTGGTTTTGGGGCTTGAACTCCAGGCCTGGGTACTGTCCCTGAGCTGTCCTGCTCTACTATTTGAGATGTATCTCCATTTCCAGCTTTTTGAATGGTTAATTGGAGATAACAGTCTCATGGGCTTTCTTGCCTGGGATGGCAATCCTCAAATCTCAATCTTCTGAGTAGCTGGGCAAGAGTCCTGTTCTTTACATATCTACGTGATGTAGCACACACTTCTAAGATTGCACTTGATAAACCCACGCATTTAAAAAAAATTTATTTGTTCATTTATTTGTCGGTCGTGGGGCCTGAACTCTGGGCCTTGTCCTTCAGCTCTTCAGCTCAAGGCTAGTGCTCTACCACTTGAGCCACAGCACCAATTCTGGCTTTTTCTGCTTATGTGGTGCTGAGAAATCAAACCCAAGGCCTCATGCATGCAAGGCAAGCACTCTACCACTGAGCCACCTTCCCAGCCCAAACTCAGGTATTTTTAGCTCTAGGACTTACAGCTTTGTGTGTGCTTTCTTATTTGAAAATCTCCATCCTGCTGACCAGTATTCTGAATAAAAGTTTCCTATCCAGAAAGTTTCCTCTACTAAGAACCCCCAAATAATCTGCCTGGTGTGTGAATAATGGGTTATAATACACTCCTACACAACCACCTGGGTGCAAAACTCCAACTTCTGAGAATGCGGTATCTTGAAAACCCTAAGAAATTCCTTCCATAGGAAACACCAAGTCATTTAGGATACTTGGGATTGTCTGATCAGCAGTTGATCAGAGTTGTGAAGAGTCAGTACAATCTTTTCTGAAGATGCTCCTGACTTGACCATTCCATTTGTCTGGTCTCTGCCTCCCGGATGTGCACCAACTGCAACCTGGGGGTCTAGTCACCCCGAGGGAGGGCAGTCCAGGCTCAACCTTCCTACCGCGACACTTCCTTCCAGTTGTCACTACTAACTCAGTGCTAAGTGGGCTAAAAAGTGCCTGGGACCTGAACCAGCAGTGTCTAACGGTAGTCATGGCAACCTACCAGCGTGCTTTTCTATTTCGGCTAGTTTGGATGTGGCCACCCCTTGGGTTTTTCAAGATCTCTCAGGACGGAAAAGAAAAAGACCACGACGAGCTCATCGGTTCATTTTGTTCTATAGATATATCCGCTATTAAATCCAGATGAGTCAACCCCAAAGAGAGCCATTGCCCGTCTGTGTGTAAATGACAGACGCAGAACAAGATGTAGCTTCCAACGACACCTCCACAAGTAAACCGACCTGAACAAAGCAGGCAGCGGGGCTTCCAGCAAAGCCGAACTTACATAAGCAGCCGCGACAATGGCGGCCGCCCGACTTCCCGGCAGCAAACAAGCAGCTCGGAAACCGGGAGGAAGCGGGGCAAGAAGCGCCGGAGCCCCGGAGCCCGCCGGGCCTCGCCCCGCCGGCTCCCCTCCGGGCCTGGGAGGTGGGGGGTGGAGAAAGCCTTTTGTATTCCTTCCCCAACAAAAGCTGGCGGCCCGGGAGCGGGGTCGCGCCGGGGCCACTTTCCCTTTCATCCTCTCCGGGCGGGCGCAGGCCGAGGGCCGCGGCTCCGAGCGCGGGAGGCA
>NW_012267316.1:2400196-2428261 GCF_000151885.1 Dipodomys ordii
CGGCACCTTTGCACCACCCCGCCCGCGCTTACCTGCTGCCTGGCACGGCCACCGACGCTCGCCGTGGGCTCTCCGCGTCCCCGAGCGCGCGGGCCGGGATGCACGCGGGGCCGGGGGGGGGCACGACGGTGGCAATGTTTTGGATTTTTTTTTTTTTAGTTTGGGGAGGGGGCGGGGTGGGGAAAATCGTGCACGTCCCTGATGGTAGCAGCCCTCTCCTGCACGAGCACAGAATGTCTAGCCGGCCGTGAACACCCCCACCGCCCCCCCTTCCCGTGCATGCGCGGTGCGGGCTGAGGGGGGGGGGAAGGCGCGCCGCCGGCTTGCGCAGGCACGGAACTCGAGCGGACCTCCTAAGTGGGCGAGGACGGAAAGGGTTAATCCGGGACCTTGCCGACGCTCTCGACCGTGTGTCTACGGGGCCGCCCCGGAGGGCTCTGGCCTGCGCACGCGCGCGCACGCGCCTGGCTCGGGGCGCGCGGAGCCCGCGCGCGGGAGAAGGGCGTGGGCGGGGCGTGGGCGGGGCTTCGGCGGGGCTTCGGCAGCAAGGTCGCCGACGCACGAGCGCCGCCGCCGCTCGCGGGCACCCGCCCCGCCTGGAGCTCCCGCCTCTTCGCTCTGACTCCTGCGCTCCCGCCCGCGCCCGGCGAAGGCACTGCGCCGGGGACGCGGGAGCCTGCGCTTCCGTGCGTGTGCATGTGCGTGGGCCAGGGCTGCCCCTGGGTGCGCGCGGACAGGGTGCTGCAGCCGCGGGCGTCCGCCAGGCATGTGCCTGGGCTGGCGTCTTGGGCAGCCTCCGTGCAGGAACAGCGGGGTCGCGGCTGCTCGGTGTGCTTTTGTTTCCGAACCCACGAACAGACCAACTTTGATCTGGAGTGTGAGAGGTAACCCTGTCATTCAGGAGAGCGGTTACCGCTAAATCCACATCCCCCGCACCCCAGATCATCACCCACAGGCTCCCCATCGGTTGTGATCCAGCGCTGGATTTCATTTGTCTTTCCTTAGGAGAGATGTGGCAACAGGGCGCCTACCGATCTTACGTTCCCCGTTTGTTCAGAAGTTACAGCTCCAGAGCTGGTGAAGCCTGCGTGTTCTGATACACAGGGTCTGGGGAGTCCCTGCAGCCCCCAGCCGGACTGCAATGTCACGGCTCCTTACAGTCACTTAGATGCACTCATTTTCAACCGTGTTTTGTAAAAACGCCTAATCCGATGTCTGAAATTAGAGCAGGTACGTAAGTCAACAATGACTTAGAAATACGTGCCTACTCTATATGGCTTCAGTTGGTGTACTATTAACCCATGATGCTTTTGTAGACATTAAAAAAAATGTTGACAAAGCACAGTGGTCAGCAGGTCTGTATGGTAAAGGGGAGGGACCGATTAGGCCAGCTGTAGAGTTAGGCATATCTGATCCAGTTCAAACAATGGGTAAACTTCTGACTTTCCCAAACCTGAATTTCTTACTCGATGAAAGGAGGAAAACAACGGATAGAACAATTGTGAAATAATTAAGCAAAAAAAAATTACTTAGGTAAGTGCCATAGATAGATTCTAGGACAGAACCAGGCTGTCACCAAAATTCATACTTCTCAAACTGATACCCTGTTGCTCCTCCTTTGCTTTTATAATTCTGTTTCAATCCTGTTAAGTTTTCTGTTTAAGGGAAAACGTAATTACCCTATCATAGGGTTATGTCATCAGCCATTATAGTTGGTATGTGAACTAGTCTGGCTGTTAGTAATCATTATCACTGTGGCTGTCCCCTGCTTTCACAACACACATAAAGATCTCCATACATCCTGCATGTGTGTGTGTGTATTTTTTTTTTTTTTGCCAGTGTGGGGCTTGAACTCAGGCTAGCTCCCTACCACTTTGAGCCACAGCTCCACTTCTGATTTTTAGGTGGTTAATTGGAGATAATAGTCTCATGAATTTTCCCACCCCTGCTGGCTTCAAACTGTGATCCTCAGATCTGTCTCCCCACTAGCTAGGATCACAGACAGGCATGAGCCACCAGTGCCTGTTATCCTGTGTGTATTTATTATCTGCTTACTGAGTGATTTTTGAATATGGTAAAAAAAAAAACATACTCTTTTCACACCCCACAGTGGTGTGGTATGGTGTGGTGGTGGTGGTGTGTGTGTGTGTGTGTGTGTGTGTGTGTGTGTGTGTGTGTGCCTGTTTTGGGGCTTGAGCTTGGGGCCTGGGTGCTGTCCCTTAGTAGTTTTTACTCAAGCCTGGTGCTCTACCACTTGAGCCACAGCTCCATTTCCCACTTTTTAGTGCTTAATTGAAGATAAGAGTCTCATAGACTTTCTTTTACTGGCTGGTTTTGAACCTTCATCCTCAGATCTGAGCCTCCTGACTAGCTAGGATTATAGGCATGAGACATATTTGACTAAAGTAATTTAAAAGAGTTTTCAAGTGTTCTCAAGGAACAACATGATTCTTGACATCTTGGTTTGTATTAGTTACTCTGCTTCCTGCATGTCCCTGAGGCTCTGTCTGGCAGTTCCTTGCTTGGTCATGGGGCCCATGGAACTAAATCTGAGTTAAGGGAACTACTCCATGGGAAGGAGATAGAAGGTCCCTCCCTTCTGCCACCATCTTTAATGACATACCTTCCAGCACTCATGAGGTTTACAATAAGCATCAGTTGGCAACAAGTGGTACCCTAGAATTCAATACTGAGAACATTATGAGGGCACAGGGTGAACACCAGAGTCTTCCTGAAATAAAGAACAGACATGACAGCCTTGATGCCAATAGTCTTTCTCTATGAAAGCACTGGCTGTTCATGCTAAGTGGGACTCAGAGCCCAGCAACTCTGCTAGGGGCATTTGTAGCATATTGGTCCTTACCTGGGGTGCCCATGACCTCTCGACACAATTGTCACGTTTCTGACAATTGTGTGACCTGTGGTGTGAAGCATGAGGTGCCAGGGTCTGGCTGGTTGCAAAGAAGCTCCAAGGAACTGTTGGAAATGTCAGGTCATTGTGGTTCTCCAGGTGAGTAGGTTGATTTCTCTGTCACATTGACCTTGGCCATCCTGTTGGTTTTGACCATCGAGTAGGGACAGTAGAGCATGGGCCCTTTCTTTTCTTTCTTTTTTTTTTTTTTGGGTCCGGTCATGGGCCTAAATTCTGGGCCTGGGTGCTGTTCCTCAGCTCTTCAGCTCAAGGCTAGCGCTCTACCACTTGAGCCACAGTGCCACTTCTGGCTTTTTTCTTTTTGCTTATGTGGTGCTGAGGAATCGAACCCAGGGCTTCAGGCATACAAGGCAACCACTGTACCACTGAGCCACCTTCCCAGCCCAGCATGGGCCCTTTCTGAGTGGAGGCTTTGAGAGGCAGCCTGAATTCTGTTCTGCCTGTGCTGTATTGCCTGCCTTGAGCTGTACAGGAACATTCCCCAGTCATCACCACTTCCACTGTAGTCCAGACTGGAATGACAAAGAGCTGAGGAAATGAGACATCACCTCCAGCCCAAACTGAGCCTAGCCAGGTTGCGGTGATGACATCCATAGACCAGTGAATGAGGAAGATACATTCTGTGTTGTCATTGAGCAAAACCCAATACATCTGCAGAAGGAAAAATGTACTATGCCCCCCCCCCGCCACTCTCCATCCCCACTGCTCTGAAAACTGGCTACAGTAAGTGCAATATCCAATCCTAAATGACACATACAACCAATAGTCACATAATGATTACACATGTGCACATTATGATAAGTCTTTAACACAGTTGAAAAACCATAAGTGTGGCCAGGCTGGTGGCTTACACCAGTAAACCTAGCTATTCAGGAAGCTGAAAGCCAATGATCATGGTTCAAAGCCTGTGAGAATCAGGGCTTGAGTTCTTGTCCCTGAGCTGCTTTGCTCTAGACTAGTGCTCTACTTCAGATCCACTTCCAAGAGAATCTTATCTCAAATAAGCTACCCCCTTAAAAAAGAAAAGCCAGAAGTAGAGCTCTGGTTCAAGCGGTAGAATGCTAGCCTTGAGCAAAAATGCTCAGGGACAGTGCCCAGGATAGTCCCAGGATAGTCCCAAAAGATGCCAAACCAAAGTAAAAACCATAGTGTGGGCCTATTGTGGTGATGCATGCTGGTAACCCTAGCCATTCAGGAAGTGGATAGGAGAATTGCAGTTTGAGACCAGGCTGGGCAAAAAGCAATACTCTCAAAGGCAATTGACATGTGGTTGTGCATGCCTACAATTCCAGCTGATTTGGAGCTGTAGATAGGAGGATCATGGTCCAAGCCTAAACCAGGCAAAGCCTGAGGCCTTGTCTAAAAGCAAAAACAAAAAGCAAAAAGCCAACTCCAGATGTGGCTCAGGTAGTGGAATGCTTGTCTACTTAGTAAGTTCAATGCTCTAGGTTCAAATTCCAGTTACTTCCCCCATGCTCAAAAAACCCCACAAAAAACCCAAAATATCAACAACCACAGAATATGAAGAGCAAGAGTAGGTGAGGGGAACTAACTTTGGCTGGGAAATCAGTGAAAGGTTCTCCCAAAACAGTAAGACGAGGGACAGATAAATGAGGAAGTAGGGCGGTGTTCTTCAGGCAGACCCAGAAATAGTACCAACCGGGGGGGGGTGGTGGGGGGGTGGAAGGAATGAAGGACAGGAAAGTAAAACAGATTCTACTGGAGGGGGGCCGGGTGGGCACACCAGCAGGAATGGGGAAGAGTGATTTAAGGGTTAATATGGTAAGTTATTTATTTGAATGTATGAAAGCAGAATAAAGAAAACTATTGAAACTTAAGAAGGGGGAAGGCAAGGGGAAGAGTAATAGAGGAGGGTGATTTGATGGGAGTACTTTAAATACATGTATGGAAATACCACAATTAAACCTCCTTATACAACTAATAGTAATAAAAATGTATTTTAAAAAAGTAGAAGGAGTTTGGCATGCTTGAAGCTCCATAAAGGACAATGCCCAGAATGGGGTGTGCATGGGAGTGGGCAGGGGATGGGCGCTCCAGACAGTGTCTGGATTTTATGCTAAGTACATTAAAAGGGTTTTCTTTCAAAATGAAACTTACTTAAATAAACATATTAGTCTCAGAATCAGAATAAATCCAGTCTTTGGCACATAAAAGTTGAGTTTTAAATGATGCCAGGAGTGATTCTGTTTTGGGGAAGACTTCTGCATATCATGTGATATGACATTTTAAACACCATCAACAAAATATTACCCTCCATTGCTTGGAAATAGAGGAAAATTAACAATTTACTCATGAAACTCACTTTTAAATCAAATCTAGTAGAAAGTATAATCTTGTCAAACCCCCATTTGACCACCTATCTGGTAACTACCATAGCAATATAAAGAGAATATTCTAGCAGAGTATTTATCAGGAAGATAAAATAATTGGTTTTGGAGCCAATTAGTGGTGGTAACTACCATAGCAATATAAAGAGAGAATATTCTAGCAGAGTATTTATCAGGAAGATAAAATAATTGGTTTTGGAGCCAATTAGTGGTCCACATCTGTTCTCCTGGCTATTTAGGAGAAAGCTGAGATCTGAAGATCACAGAAGCCAGCTCAGGCAGGAAAGTCCATGAAATCCTTATCTACAATAAACTACTCAGAAAAAAGACAGAAGTAGTTATGTGGCTCAAGTGGTAGAGATAGTGTTGAGCAATAGAAGCTCAAGGGCAGCACCCAGACCCTGAGTTCAAGCTCCAGGACCAGCAAAAAACAAATAAAAGAAAAAACTAGGCTGCAGTGGCTCATGTCTGTATTCCTAGCTACTCAGGAGGCTGAGATCTGAGGATCGCGGTTCAAAGCCAGCTTGGGCAGGAAAGGCCAGGAGACTCTTATCTCCAATAAACCACTCAGAAAACCAGAAGTTGCACTGTGGCTCAAGTGATAAAGCCCTAGCCTTTAGCTGAAGAGCTGAGAGACAGTACCCTCACCCACAGTTCAAGCCCTATAACTGAAAAACAAAACAAACAAAACACTAAAAAATAAACCTCCTGGAAGTGGAATGATAGAGTGCTACCCTGGAGCAAAAGAAGCTCACCGACCAAGCCTAGGCCCAGAATTCAAGCCCCAGGACTGGAAAAAAAAAACTGGTTTCAGAATCAATAGAATAGACATGGCAAAAATAGTAATAAAATATATATAATCTGTGAACCCAATAGAAAGAAAAGAGGTTATTAATAGTTTCACTTATGCAGAATGTATAGATGAAGCATTATGCTGAGCATTATAATCCCATGAAGTTTACACTTGAGCTATTATATAATCACTTAAATAATAAGACTTAAAGAGAAAAAATGGACTATTTTGTAAGAAAGATCAAAATATGTTATTGCTATGTATTCAAGTTATTTTGGTGGAATTGTTAAGAACAAAACTACTGTCATAATTATGCTTCCTGAATATTGAGCAGAATGGAAACAGTTTATAAGATTCACATTTAAATCATCTGTAGTTATACTACATTCTCTTAGGAAATAATTATCTCAAACTTCATTTGACACATCACATAATCTGAGTTAATAGCCAGAAAAGAGGAAATACTAAAGTTACTTGAGCAAAAAGGTTGTATTAGTCACAGTTTTTATCACTGTGACAAAAATACTTGACAAAACAACTTAAGGGAGAAGTGATTCATTTTTATCTCACAGAAGTTTCCGTTCATAGTCCCCAACTCCATTGATCCAAGCCATGATGAATCAGAACCTGGTCATGGTGGAGCTTGTGGCAGGTGATTTACCTCATGGCAGACTGGAAGCAGAGTAAGGAAGGAAGGTGCCAAGACAAGATACATCTCCCAAGGACATACTCCAGTGACCAAGTTCTTCCAGCAAGACACTTCTTCCTAGTACATTCCAAGGTAGTGCCACCAGCTGAGTATTAATCCTTCAATACAGGATCTTTTGTGGGAGATGCTTCAGATCCAAACAATAGTAGGGTGGAAAAGCGTCTTGCTATTGTTCTGTATCTTCAAAAAATATCCTCATTGAGTGGTGGAGTCTTCTTAGAATGTGATTCACTTCTGTTTTCTTCTGGGAGAAATGAAGATTGACTCTAGCACTGATGAAAACAATTCTTATTGACAGTTTTTTGTGTACTAATATTTGTTCTCAGCATTTTAAAATTATTTCACAATTGTCCCATTAGGTGCTTTCCTTGTTACTATTTCAGAGAAATTGAGGTTTAGAAAGTTGTGTTTACCCAGTATTTGAACTGGATCAAATGTACTTGATCAGATAAGCATCTTGACCTAGTGAATTACTGGAAATGTTTGTTTTTACATTTGGAAGGGGAGAAGAACAAGAAATCTCTGCCAAGGCAATGCTACAATGCCTTCTTGAACCTTTCTGGAGTGGTTGGTCGTTGAAAAGACTTCCTGGTGGACTAATAAGGCATCTGATCTACTTGGTTATTCTTCCTCTGGAGTTGCTCATCCAGATGATTCCCTCATGGTTCTTTTGGATTAGTGTCAGATGAAGCTTTTTTCCCCCTCATGTACCAGTATTGAGCTTTGAACTCAGGATCTGTTTCTTTTTTCTCTCCTTCCCTCCCTCTCTCCCTCCCTCCCTCCCTTCCTCTCTTCCTCCCTTCCTCCCTTCCTTCCTCCCTCCCTCCCTTCCTCCCTCCCTCCCTTCCTCCCTCCCTCCCTGCCTCCCTCCCTCCCTGCCTCCCTTCCTCTCTTCTCTCTTTTTTATGCTGACTGGGGCTTGAACTCAGGGCCTGAGCACTGTCCCTGAACTTTTTTGATCCAGGTTAGCCCTTTACCACTGGAACCACAGCTCCAGTTCTGGCTTTTTTGGAGATGAGAATTTCACAAGGCTTTCCTTCCAAGGCTGGCTTCCTACTGTGATTCTCAGCTCTCAGCCTCCTGAGTAGCTAGGATTATAGAGTTGAGCCACTGGTGCCAGGCTGTTTCCACTTTCTAATGAGATATTGTATGTTTGTTGGCTATCAAATGTACAACCTAATATAATTTAACAGACTTTCACATATTCTTTGACAGTTTCTAGCATGACTTAACAGATCTCCGAAGGAACTAAAACCTTCCCAGAATGAGAGGAGGGATATTAGTAGGGAAGGGCTGGCAGGTTACAGGTGAGATGAGTTAAGAAGGGTTTGGGGAGTGATGGGAAAGTGGACAGGGAAAGAAGGAATATTGTACTCCTGGAAGCACTATCCCCAGTCATAGCTATACAGGTTTCTGAGACCAGTAACTCACTAGCCAGTACCTGGACCCTAATAGACCCCGGTCTTTTTTTAACCTTGGCTACCTGCACACTGTATTTCCCTTGAAGCTTTGAAGATGCTGGTTCTTGAGTCCTACCCCCAGAGGTTCCACTATGGTATGGCCTGAGTTATAAGGACATTTTATAGTTCTTTAGGTGGTTCTGAGGTGCAGCTTAGGTTGAAGACCACTGTTACAGTAAAAGAACAAGATGATCCAGGGGACATTTAGATATTGAGTTTTAGGATATAATACCTTCAAGTTAGAAAGGTGACTCTTAGTACAGAGTTAGAGGTCAGTTGCCTTCTTCAGACTTGGTTGCCATAACTAAGATGATATTTTCTTCTGCAGGAGGGATTGACATGAATGGATAATGCTATCTCAGCTGGGTGCTGGTGGCTCCTGCCTGCAGTCCTAGATATTTAGGAGGCAGAGATCTGGGGATCCTTGGTTTGAAGCCAGGCTGGGCAAGAAAGTCCCTGAGACTCTTATCACCAATCAACCATCCAAAAGCTGCAAGTAGAGTTGTGGCTCCAGTAAGACCTCAGGGGCATCACCCTGAGTTCAAGCTCCAGGACTGGCATGCACACATATTCACAAAAAGAATCTCCATGGAATTTCCCATTCCATCTTTGACCATTATTTTTAAAGCATACTTTCATCTTTCCATGGTGAGGTCCAACTCCTCTGTGGAAATGAGCTTCTTCTCTCCTCTCCTCTCCTCTCCTTTCCTCTCCTCTCTTCTCTCCTCTCCTCTCCTCTTCTTTCTCTCTCTTTCTTCTTCTTTTCCTCCCCCTCCCCCTCCCCCTCCCCCTCCTCCTCGTTCTCCTCCTCCTCCTCCATTTGCTTTCTTTCTTTCTTGGTTGGTCATGGGGCTTGAACTCAGGGACTACTGTCCCTGATTTTTTTTCTGCTCAAAGCTAGCACTCTACCATTTTGAGCCACTGCTGTACTTCCAGTTTTCTGGTGGTTAACTGGAGATAAGAACTTCATGGACTTTGCTGCCCAGGCTGGCTTTGAACTGTGAACTTCAGATATCTCAGCTTCCTGAGTAGCTAGGATTACAGGCATGAACCACCAGCACCCGACTAAAATGAGCATTTCTTAACTTCATACTTTACAAATGTGACTATAGATGAGGTTGAGTGGGAGAAGTAGAAGATTCATTTTGTCCTTGTAATTTATATATGAATAAAGCCAATTTGTCTGTATAACTAGCCTTCATGTGAGATCTAAATTCCGGTCATTCTGTGGGATGAATAGCACAAGCATGAATTTAAGTCAGTTAATTTATGACCTGCTACTATAGTCAAACTGTGCCATTATAAAAATTACAGATAACCCTAAATATTACATGGCTATCTTTACAATTAGGGAAGAAGCTCATATATTTTCCCATTATTCTTTCATCGGATATTAATAAAAGTTACAGCCTGAATCTCCACAGTTAAACAAGAAACAGTTCAATCAGAGTTGGAAGACATTCATAAAGACATGCAGCTCTTTTTAGAGCTAGTAAGTTAAAGTAACTGGAAAAGGAAATGATCAAATTATGTCATCAGTTTCTCATTGTATGTCTTCAGCTTTGGAGTAAAACAGCTTTTCATTCCAAGCAAATTTTTAGAAGTGTCTGCGCTATTTAATTTGAAAGAGTTTCAAAAATGAAAATCCATTCTATTGCATGTAAAACTTTGTTTGGAATAAATTAAATGCATGTGCATTGGAAATGTTCCAGTAAAATTTTCTTAAAAATGGTAGTGGCTAGAGGTGTGGCTCAGCAATAGAGTTCCTACCTAGCAAGCAAAAGGGTCTGAGTTCAAATCTCTGTACTGCCAACAAACAAACAAGAGTAAAATATTAGGTATGTTCATATTTATTTTCTTATCCTGTAGAGTTATATATTTACTAATCTGAAATAGTCACACAGAAATAGTTCACATATTGCAAGTCACCACCAGGACAATGTTCCACACAAAAAAACTAACCCTTTTCATTACAAGGTTCTAGCTATTTTCAACAACACTTTTTTATATTTTGCAGTAACTTTTAATTTATGAAAACATTACAAAGTAGAGCACACGTCTTTCATTGTCAATACTTGAAAATATAGTAGCATGTTTCCCTAACTCAAAAAATAAGCTGATGTGGGTACACAGATTGACTTGGATTTCACAAGTTTTTCTCATTAGTGTCTCTTTCTACACCAGGAGCCAATCCAGGCTCCACAATGACAACTGCTCAGTTTTCCCTTATTTTTCATGTTCTACAATTGTGTGTCTGTCTGTGTGTGCATGTGTGCACGTACACACATGAGTGCGTGCATGCACCAGTACTGGGGCTTGAACTCATGGCCTTTCTGTCTTGCTTGGCAACTTCCTCAACACTCTACTACTTAAGCCGTACCCTCATCGTCAGACTTTTGCTTGTTTTGTTTTGTCTTGTTTTGTTTTTTGACCTTTTGTTTGTTAATTGGAGAGAGAAGAGTCTCTCAGATTTGTCTGCCCTGGACCTCAGCATTCTGAGTAGCTAGGATTACAGGTATATCCATTGGTGTTCAGTCTTGAGAAAAGACAACCATAGTCTTAATACAGCCAATATTGCACAATTTTTCCCAAATCTGTATTTATCTACTAGTCTTTAAAAAACTTTTCTGACAGTACTGGAGTTTGAGCTCAGGGCCTTGCACTTGAGGTTTGATCATTTGAGCCATACTCCCCAGCTTTTTTTTCTTTCATTATTTTTCTAGATTGCATGTTGTGTTTTTGCTGAAGGCCTGTCTCAGACCTCCATCCTTCTATCTACTTTTCCTACATAGCTGGGACTAAAAGTGCATGGCACCATATAGCTTATTAGGCTTATTGATTGAGATGAAGTCTCACTAACATTCTGGGTGGTCTAGCCTACAACCATGTTCCTCTTGATCCACCATACAAGTAACTGAGATTATAGGTATGTGCCACTATGACCAACCAGAGTTATGGGTTTTGAGAAAGAATATTACAGAGGTCAGATTGGTCCCTTCTACTATAGCCTAAATATTTTAAAATAATAATGTTTGGCCAAGTTGAAGTATAAAATATTTTCCTAGTTCTAAAATACTATGGTTGCTTTTGTACAGCCTGATATATATATCATATATATGCATATATGTATATATTAGGCAGTTGTATGGATTGAACTTAGGCCTGGGTGCTGTCCCTGAGCTCTTTTGCTCAAGGATAGCATTCTACCACTTCCAGTTTTCTGATGGTTAATTTGAGATAAGAGTCTCATAGACTTTCTTGCCAGGCTGGCTTTGAACTGCGATCCTCACCCAGCCTCCTGAGTAGGTAGGTGGGAGCTACCAGTGAGCGGCTTAGTCTGCCATATATATATATATATATAATCTGAATCTATGTATCTATGTATCTATCTATCTATCTATCTATCTATTTATCTATCTATATTTGCCAGTCATGGGGCCTGAATTCTAGGCCTGGGCACTGTTCCTCCGCTTTTCAGCTCAAGGCTAGTGCTCTACCACTTGAGCCACAGCACCACTTCTGGCTTTTTCTGCTTATGTGGTGCTGAGGTATTGAACCTAGGGCTTCATGCATGCAAGGCAAGCACTCTATCACTGAGCCACCTCCCAGCCCTAGTCTGCTATATTTTAAAAGCAAATACACATGCTCCATTTGGGGTAAATTTTGGCCTAAAATTACATGAAAAAATTTATATCATTTCCAGTAGGGAAAGTGCACATAAACTAACACATGAACTGCTTAGATTAACTTTATACCTTTCCCAGAAGCCTTGTGTTCTGGATGGATCTCCAACATTTAGCGATTTGTGATAGATTTTTACCAGGCTATGAACTCTCCCCCCCCCTAAATCTCACCCATATTGAAACAAATGTATCAGTAGGCCAAGCACAAAATTCAATTTTTAAAAGGGTAGAGGTTTATTATTAGGAATTACAGAGATATCCAGAATAAGAAAGCTGCTTCTGATTTGAGAATTCTGTGATTGTCTGAGTGAGAAAAAGGACAGGTGAGAGTGTGAGGAGTGAAAGAAGACAGCAAGCAAACCATCTTAAGAAATCACTTTTGGGGGCTGGGAAGGTGGCTCAGTGGTAGAGCACTTGCCTTGCATGCATGAGGCCCTGGGTTCGATTCCTCAGCACCACATAAGCAAAAGGAAAAAAGCCGGAAGTGGCACTGTGGCTCAAGTGGTAGAGCGCTAGCCTTGAGCCGAAGAGCTAAGGGACAGCGCCCAGGCCCAGAGTTCAGGCCCCACGACCGGACCCCCAAAAGAAAAAAAAAAAGAAATCATTTTTGTAGCTGCATTTGTTTTCTTTCATGCTCATTTAATTTTATACTTGCAGTATGATTTCAACTTATCTGATTTGGAGATAATATTAAACTGTCCTGATAAGAAATATAAGTACTGAATGCATCCTAATGATGCTCCAAATCACATTGCCTTTGCTTAGCATTTATGCACATTTATTGCATAATTTCACCACTAAAATAAATCCTCTATATTTTAGAAGGAAGAAATGGCAAGCTAGAGACTGATGTGGTGGCTCAAGCCTGTAATCATAGCTATTTGGCTGGTGAATATTGGAGGATGGCTGTTTGAGGCCAGCCCTGACATAAATGTTCATGAGACTGCATCTGAGGTGGGTGTCTGTCACTCAAGTGACAAACAGAAAGATAAATAGGAAGATCACAGTCCAGACCTGCCTAGGCATCAAAAGCAGACCCTAACTGGAAAATAACTACTACATAAAAGGAGTGGCATAGAGTGAAGTGACTGTAGTCGTAGAGTGTCTGAAGTTAAGCATGAAATCCTGAGTTCAAACCTTAGCACTGCTTTCCCCAACACACACACACACACACACACACACACACACACACACACACACACACACAGAGAAAATGACAGACCAGATAAACTATTGGAGAATTTGAAATCTGAAAGCTTGTCTGTGGAATCTATAACCTGTGTTACAGATGAAAAGGTGAAAACCAAGTTACCAAAATTATACTCATAATTACTGACTGAGCATAGAACAATCTCTGATCCTCAAGTCCTCACAGCCTGATTTCTGGCTTCTTTAGAGTAATAATAATGCCTCAGTTTGCCTTACTCCAGCATCTCTTAACACTCTATCAATGACTCCAACTCAACTAATTTCCTTGATACTGAGTTTCATTTTTTGCATAATCCTTGCACTCAAGAAGATTATAATTTACTCATGAAGGGGCTGGGAAGGTGGCTCAGTGGTAGAGCGCTTGCCTTGCATGCATGAGGCCCTGGGTTCGATTCTGCAGCACCACACAAGCAAAAAGAAAAACGCCAGAAGTGGCTCTGTGGCTCAAGTGGTAGAGCGCTAGCCTTGAGCTGAAGAGCTGAGGGACAGCACCCAGGCCCAGAGTTCAGGCCCCATGACCAGACTCTCCCCTCCAAATAATAATAATTTACTTATGAAGTAGGGAAGTTGGAATGTTGAAGGGAAAGTTTTCTCACCAATGTAAGAGCAAAGGAGGCAGTTTTTTTTAAAGATGTAGAAAATTATGGTTGATCATATAGTAGTCCCAAACAGATTCATTAGTTAAACATGAGGTGGGACCCTAGTATTGTTTTAGAATACAGATGGTAATGACAGGACTTAGTTTAGTAGTGAGGCTTGAACTCAGGGCCTTGAGATCTTCCTTGGCTTTGTCACCTCAAGGCTGGTGTACTACCACTTCAGCCATATCTACACTTGCTAATATAAAGAATAATGGTTTTAGTATTCATTTGTCTTCAACGGAATGATTAAATTTAATATTCCTATTTTAAAATAATATTTGTTTCCCAAAGTTTGTTTCATATTTTTTTTTCAAAAGGAAAAGACTGTATCTAATTTGTCTTTGTACAGAAGCTAATGGCATGATATTTAAAATTAATGTACAGATATATTCTCTCTTGAGCCCAAACAAATCTCTACTCCTCAAAGATAAAAAGGTTTTATCGGGCTGGGAAGGTGGTTCAGTGGTAGAGTGCTTACCTTGCATGCATGAGGCACTGGGTTCAATTCCTCAGTACTACATAAGCAGAAAAAGCTGGAAAAAGCTGGCGCTGTGGCTCAAGTAGTAGAGTGCTAACCTTGAGCTGAGGAGCTGAGGGACAGTGCCCTGGCCCAGAGTTCAGACCCCACAACTGACAACAACAAAAAAAAGGGTTTTAAAGATAAAAGTTGTAAAGTTTACATGTACCTTGTGATTTTCTAGTAATCTCTGGAAGCTGAGAAATGTGAAAATTCATGTTTGAAATTTAAGCCAGAAGCAATTTTTCTATTTTAACCTGGTAACAAGGGGGAAGTCAGGATATCTCTTTAATATCATAATATCAGGATTGGATAGCCTATCTTTTAAAAGTCACTAAGTAGGATGTTGTGTTTATTTTTAACATCAAATCTAGGTGGTCTCTATGCACTCATGTGCTTATATTTTGTTATTTGTAACTGATATAACTTAAAGAGAAGGCAATTAGACAGTAAATAGGAGCAATTATTTAGTCTCCTGCTCAGCGTTTTTATTTGTCTATTCCAATTCATAAATCCCTGATATGGTCAAGAAGCCAACTTCTCTTTACTTACATGCAGTCACAGGCAGAGATTATGAATCTAAAACCACAGCAGGAAATCTTTCTCTTTGCTTTGGTGACTCCACAGGGCATCCATTGATGGCTAAGTTGTCATTTGCTCACTTTTGCCCTTGCTTGTATTTTCTCCTCACACAAATTTCTTGCCAAATGCTTCTGGAAAGAGCACAGTTGTTTTCACTGAGAACAGCCCACTGTTGGAGGTTTATATTTCTCCTGCTGTCAACTCCTGTAACTTGGTCAGACACGTTAGAGCTGTAGTCATAAGTAAATCACTGTTTTATGTGAAATTCTTCATTTTTATTGTGGAGGTGTTAAAATACAATCTAGACTCATGGGATGATTTATTTCCTTGCTAACTAGAAAGGACATGAATCAAGTATTTCCAAAATCATTATAGTTACCTCAATAGCCAGGTTGAACCCAAGTCCACATTATCTTCAGAGTGTTTTCTGCATCCCTAATTTTTCCTTCTATCTCATATCTAGTCTTATAAGAGCAAATGACCTCCCTCCCCTATTGGTAGTTGAAACAGTTCTCATGATTGCTTCTGCTATGTAAATTCATAAGTAGATCTTACTTGGGTTCCCCACATGTACAAAACTAGTAGGCTTGAAAGAGTGGATATTTTAGCAATGGAAAACTGAAGATTCAGAAGCTGAGAAACTTATCCATGCTGACACAGACAGCAGGTGGCTCTGGAGATGTTATAATTTTCTGACATTCTGATCACCATTTTGTTGTTTTCTTCCCCCCAATGGTTCCATGCACACCCGAAAAACTAAATACAAAGTTAGAAAGCATAAGTAATTCATTTGACAATTGGCCAAAATATCTCATTTTGGGAGTGGACAAGTATAGGCAACTTTCTCTTTGGTTTCTTTAGAAACTCAGGATCCTAGCTGGGGTGGTGTGTGTGGTGGTGGTGGGGTGGTGTGTGTGGTGGTGGTGGGGTGGTGTGTGTGGTGGTGGTGGTGGTGGAAGGGTGGGATATATGCCAGGTGAGCCTGGCCACTCTTCAACTAGCTGCTGGCTACATTGAAGTTCTGAATTTCTTGTTGGCTTTCTCCCTCTATTTCACTGAAACCACATTTCCTTTAATTTTGGGGGGGGGATTTTTTGGTTTTCCACTTTTTTCTTTGTTGTTTTTGTTTTTTGTTTTTGTTTTTGTTTTGTTTTTTTTTGGGTCCGGTCGTGGGGCCTGAACGCTGGGCCTGGGCACTGTCCCTCAGCTCTTCAGCTCAAGGCTAGCGCTCTACCACTTGAGCCACAGTGCCACTTCCGGCTTTTTTCTTTTTGCTTGTGTGGTGCTGAGGAATCAAACCCAGGGCCTCAGGCAAGCGCTCTACCACTGAGCCACCTTCCCAGCCCCTCCACTTTTTTCTTTGGTGTCAGTACTGGGGCTTGAATTCAGGACCTTGAGCTCTCTCCCTTGGCTTCTTCACTCAAGGCTAGCACTCTACCACTTGAGCCACAGCTACACTTTCAACTTTTTGCTGGTTAATTGGAGACAAGAGTCTCACTGACTTTTCTGTCTAGGCTGGCTTTGAATCATAATTCTAAGATCTCAGTCTTCTTACTAGGTAAGTTAAAAGGCTTGAGCCAGGGCTGGGAAGGTGGCTCAATGGTAGAACGCTTGCCTTGCATGCCTCATGCCCTGGGTTCGATCCCTCAGCACCATATAAGCAAAAAGAAAAAAGCTGGAAGTGGCGCTGTGGCTTAAGTGGTAGAGCGCTAGCCCTGAGCTGAAGAGGTGAGGGACAGCGCCCAGGCCCAGAGTTCAGGCCCCACGACTGGAGGCCCCCCCCCCCCCCACAAAAAAAGGCTTGATCCACTAGTGCCTGGCTTCTTGCCTCTTTTTGCATGTGTCTAATTTGTCTTCTGTATGTCTTTATTTCTGATACCTTTTTGTCTATAGTACCTTAGATTTCTTCCACTGCTCTCACAAATTTCATTTGATAAAGATGTCCTTTTGTTCAACACTGCTTTTTCTTTCAATGAACATAGTATAAGCTTTGAAATTTTATTAACCTAAGTTTCAACCTCAATTATTTTGCCAGCTGTGTGACTTCAGAAATGTTCAAAATCTCTCCCAAGCAGAAAAGTAGACAAATTAGAAGTCAGTTCGTTGAGTTGCTATGAGAGTTTTAATGAAAAGTTGCTATGTACATGGTATCCAGCACAGTGAAGGCAATCCTAAATGTAAATTTGATTCCCTTCACATGATTTGATTCCAGTCCCAGTGTGCATTTAGTTTCCTTATTTTGTATTTATACTGCTCTACAATGATGGTGAAGGGAATAATAAGGTAAACATAAGACTAAGACTAATTCAGTACACATCCCCTAGACATATTCTACCTGCCCCAACATCTGTGTCATTGTGATGAATTTCAATGAAAGCATATGGGATTTTTCTGCTGGAATGAAAAATCTCAGTGACTCATATGTGCAAATAGCTTAAATCTTTCTTTTGGAATAATATGGAAAATACATCCTTCTACTCCAGTACCATAAGATTCACTGTGGAAAGACACATGGACTACATATATCTCGTTAGTTTATCATTCGTGCAGGAACTAGATAGACTAGGTACACTTATTGACTTCCTGTTAGGTATCTGGCTTGTGGGAGCCTGGATAGTCTCCAGAGAGAGAAGTATGAGGAAGTTTAAATGGATAATGGATTCCTGAATTCTGATATATCTCTAGTTGATGTGGAGAAACTGGACAGGTTTTCAGTAAACTTGGAATCCATCTGATTTCAAAATAAGCCCAAGACGAAAGAACCTTGCTTAACATGATGATGAGTAATAGGAAGGGGAATATGGTGCCCTTGGTTCAATGTCACCACTGTTATTTCTACCAGCTTTCATGGATTAATTTTCTGTTTCTGAGCTCAGACTCTTTCTGGGTACACATGCAGAAAAATGGTCCCAGTGAATGACTCTTTTTGGACTTTTGATTTGAATAATTCATGTCTAAGGTAAAAGAACCAGAGGCATACATCAGCAGAGAAGCTTGTGTAAGATGGTATGTCCTGTTAAAGCAGAGGTAGGACTGGCTGGGATGGTTGTCTTTTTCATTGAGTGTCATGATGCCATCAAGACTGAGAAAGCTTCAATTGTGCAGAACTCTGAAGGCAAACCAAGTACTCCAGCGATGTGAAAAGTGTAGAGAAGCTTTTGTGAGAATGCTGTTTTTGTGTGGCATTAAGAGTACAATATGTTATATTTAAGATAAAAATAGTTCCTGCAAAAATGATACTCACGTAGGTGCAGAATGGCTCATTCCTGTAATCCTAGCGACTCAGGAGGTTGAGATCTGAGGAGCATGGTTCAAAATCAGCCTGGGCAGAAAAATCCATAAGACTCTTACCTCTAAGTATCCACCAAAAAGCCAGAAGTGGAGTAGCTCAAGTGGCAGAGTGCCATCCTTGAATGAAAAAGCTAAGGGACTGTGCCCAGGCCCTGAGTTCAAGTCTCAGCACACACACACACACACACACACACACACACACACACACACACAATGCATCTATGTATACTAGAATTCTTCATAGTATGTTAAGATTTGTAATTACAATACTATTTTTTATTTGTTAAAATGTCAATGATTTGAACAATGATCTGTGACCATTTATTTAATCTACATAATTAAATTATGTAGATTATTATGTTAAATGAAGCTTGAAGTACCTGGATATTTTTGTCTGTCACATTTAAGAATAATTGTGACTAGCAGCAGGTTCTTTTCTTTTGCAGAATGAGGCTGTTGACCACTCAGAGAGACAGAGAGATTGAGAACACTTTCATTCAGAAAGTGATCATTTCAGAGGTATGATGATTCATTTTTTTGGCATTTTCATCAAGAGGATGGTGATTGAATTATCTGTGACCATATCAGCAAGGAGCTGGTCCTGTGATATTTCACAAAGGCCTTCATTTCTATGATGACAATTTCTTCTTGTAACAAAGAAGACAGCAAAACCAAAGGAAAAATATTCAAAAGAGTTTCAAAGGAATTAGCATTAGAAAAGAGCATACAGTGACTAGAAAAATAATTGGAAAAATTTAAAAAGTTCTACTTGATGGGGCACACTGCAATCACTAGCTTTATCCCTTATGAACTTTTCTTGCCTATTGTATTACGCTTTCCTCTCATTTCCAAATGCCAGTACCTGAATTCAAGCCGTAAATAAAGTGGGTGGTTTAAACAGAAGAATCTACTTTCTCATAGTTCTGGACACTTAGCTGTTGCTCTGAAAGCTGTAGAAGAGAATCTTTTCTTGCATCCTCTAGCTCCTGCTGTTCAGACAATCCTGGACATTCAAGACTCTATCATCATATGCAAGTCATTAGATTTAGGGCTCACCTTCATCAGGAATGGCCTCATCTCAACCAATTATATCTGCAAGACCCTGTTTCTAAGTAAGGTCACATTATGAGGCTCCATTTGGACATTATTTTTGAGAAGACACCAATCCATGCACTACATATTAGAATATTTATAGTAATGTAATATAAAGGATACTTATTTTCCCATTTTCCACTTTGAGTAATTAGATCTGAGAGGACAGGCCCAAGTAATATGCCTCTGAGTTTTTGCTGTCTAGTCCAGGGGTAAGCATAGAACAGAAATTTAAAATGTATTGAAAATTCAGTGATTTTTCTGATATGATTATCTTCTTCAGCTTCCTCTAATTGGATACCCTCAATCTCTTCCTACCCTGACTTTTATTGTACTTTGCTTTCTTTGGTCTTTGTTCCATCCTCAATGTATCACTGTTAGTTTTGTCCTAACTGGTTCCTATAAAATATGAATATCACAAAGAAAAATGTTAGAAGTGAAATGATGTTACCAAAAACAAAATAACAATAGAATCTAGTTTATTATAGAATATCTGTTTCTTCCAGATATTTCACTGATTATTTTATTACTAGAACTTCCCCAATTGTAATTCCTTAATTTTCAAATACTGTATAAAGTTCCTACCTGCTTGAACACAGGGTTTTTTTTTAAAAGAGATACTGTATTTGTATTACTAGGAATTGAAGTATAATTGTATTTGTAAAGATACAGACTACATCTCTGTCATAAAGTTAAAAAAGGAAAAAAATCTCTGTAGTAGTGGTTACTCAATAGTCATAGTAGGTATTCAAGCAAGACTGGGGTGCTGATGTGCTAGGTCCACAGCATGAGTTTGTACTGTGGACGAAACTTCCTTCCAGCTTGTTACTCAATGCTGGAGCTGTTTTGTTTAACATAGGATCTACCATCGACATGTGGCTATTGAGTTCTTGAGATATGGCTATTCTAGACTAGGATATGTTATAAATAAAACATATTCATAATATCTCAAATACTTCATATAAAGAAAGAATGTAAAAGACCTTGCTAATAATTTCAGATTCATTGCATGTTCAAATTATATTTTGGATATGTTGGGTTAAATATAATGCTGGAAAATTCCTCTATTTTTTGTTCATGGATCAATCAGTGCTTGTAAGTTCAGAAGTGTTTGTTTAATGAACTTAGATGTGCTGCCATTTGATGTGTACATGTTAATTATAATTTCCTCTTGATGAATCATTCCTTATGTAATATGAAATACTCTGTCTCTTCTCACTGATTTTAATTTGAAATCTGTTTCATTCCATATAAGTATGGCTATCCCTGCCTGCTTTTAGGGTCTATTTACTTGAAGGAGCTTTTTCATTGTTTCCCCCCCCCCCTTCAGTTGTAGGATTTGAACTCAGGGGCTGAGTTCAAAAAGCCAGAGCTCTTTTAGCTCAAGGCTAGCGCTTTACCATTTTGAGTCACAGACAGCTCCATTTCCGGTGGTTAACTGGAGATAAGAATCTCACATATTTTTCTGTCCAGGCTGTATATGAACCATGATCCTCAGATCTCAGCCTCTTGAGTAGCTAGGATTACAGGAGTGAGCCACCAGTGCCTGCCTGTTCTATGTCTTTTGATTGGAAAGTTAAGACCAGTTAACATTCAATATTAATATTGAAAAGTATATTTCCTGTCACTTGATTGATTTTTTTAATTTTTATTTTTGTACTGGTCTTGGGACTTGAACTCAGGGCCTGGGATAGTTCCCTGCATGCTAGGTAAGCACTTTACCACTAAGCCACATTCCCATCTCAAAAATATATTTTAAAATTGAATACTAGAAAACAAATGCTATGGTTTAGATATGATGATTTCAGATAACAGGAAGGGAGAGAAAAGCAGAACTAATGGAAAAAAGTAAATGGGAGAGAGTAAAAGGCCCATACTAAAAAGTAAAACCTAAAAAGTAAATAAAAGGTAAATGGCTTATACCAAACATGTATGTATATACACAAAATAACACAATCAAATAAAAAGTAACCAAGTTAAAAAGACATATAAAACAAAATACGGATTTTTATTTTTATTTTTGGTACCAATCCTGGGGCTTGAACTCAGGGCCTGGGCACTCAGGTCCTTAAGCATTTGTGCTGAAGGCTAGTGCTCTACCATTTTGAGTCATAGCACCACTTCTAACTTTTTGGTAGTTAATTGGAGATAAAAGTCTCATGGGTTTTCCCGCCTGGGCTGGCTTTGAAATATGATCCTCAGATTTCAGCCTCCGGAGTAGCTAGGATTATAGGATTATAGGTGTTTGCCACTGAGTAGCTAGGATTATAGGTGTTTGCCACTTGTGTCCAGCTAAAAATTATTGACTGGTTTCGTGTGTGAGCCTGTTTCTATATGTATACCTCTACATGGGGTCAAAGGAGCTGTGTAAATCCCATGGTTTATGTCTTAATGGGAGGGCTCTGTCAGATTCAGTATGTGGATCCAGGAGACAGGCTCTGGATAGTGAGCATTTTACAAGCTTCAGGCTCAAAGCATCAATGCCACCCTGCCTAAGGTGTTGGATTCTCTCTTGTGGAGTCAAGGACAACTGCCATGCCCATGCCTTTAGAATTCCTGCAGCCTGGAATGGCATCTTTGCCAGGTGTTTTGAATTGCAACTTCTCTTCAGGCTATCTAGCAGCAGCCCCTATGATCAGCCACCACATCTGTTGTGTGACTTCCAAGCACCTTCACCCAGCAGTGTCATCAGGCATTCCAGGCTACCACCTGTGGCATCTAAGCTGATAATGCTTTCTTACTCAAGAGGACTGAAGGAAACTCTGAGGAAAGTAAGTTCTCTATTATCTACAGTTGAGGGTTAGCTACTTTTTATACTCAGGGAGTCTTGGGAACAGAGAATCGTCTATCTTCAGTCTGAGGAGGCTGGTTAGAGTTTAGCAAGTTATTAACCTCCAAATCCTGAGAGAAGAATTTTCTCTGTCATCTAGTACTAATTGCTTGGCACTGCCCCAGAAATCATAATGGCTTGTGCTGACTACTGGAGCAAAACCCCACTAGGACAAGTGTTAAAAAATACCAATTTATGTAAGAAGTCTTACAAGCAAGAGATAGGGATGGCAAGTTAGAGTTTAGTATAGTGGACTCCCAGTGAAGTTGAACTAATGGAACAGAAGGAAAAATATTATAAAGCTAGAAAAAAAATCCCAGAGCCTTGAAGGTCAGCTAAAACAAAAGTTTGCATTCGAACCGAAAAAGCAGTGGTAGTCTGAAGGTCAACTGGAAAAAAATCCGGATAGAGAAGATATAAATGTAGAAATGGAGGAAGGTAGGAGACATGGAAAAATGAACCTCCAAAAACTAAGCATTCAAATAATAGGATATAATAGGATGTTCAAAGGCAACAATGTAATATGTAGAAAGGAAATAATTTATTAGAAGAGCTTATTTTTGTTAGGTTTTTAAAAAGAGGTAACCGAGTAAGAACAGCACCAGCACGCACGTGGTATTCAGGTAAGGGGTAGGTTTATTCAGTAGACCTGTTGGGACCAGGCAAGGTTGGCACTCCACGTGGCTGGGAAAGGCCTGGGAATGAGAGAGAGCTGGGAAGAGAGGAAAGAGAGAGAAAAGAGCCAGAAAAGAGCAGAGAGAGGGGTAAGAACAGTAGCACTCACGTGGTATTCAGGTAAGGGGTAGATCTGCTGGGACCAGGCAAGGTTGGCACTCCACGTGGCTGGGAAAGAGAGAGAGCAAGAAAAGAACAGAGAGAGAGAGCTAGAATAGAACAGAGAGAGCAAGAAATGAGCAGCAAGAGCAAGAGAGTGTCTGGGCCTGGGCTAGGCCTTATGTAGGGTATGGGCGGGGAAAGGTGTGGCCACATCAAATTCAGATGTGACCTCAGCGGATGCAGATGTGACCTCTTCCAGGTGTCCCAGTTGCCTAGGTAACGCAGGTACTGGGTGGAGACTTTGCTGCGAGGAGGGTGGAGTCTGCTAACCATCCAGGAGCGGACCTTACAATTTTCTCATTCAAAAGAAAATGATTGAACATATTGAGAGAATCCAAAAAGTCCCATTAGAAAAAATGTAAATATTCTACCTCTCAACAATTCTGGTGAGTATGTGTGTGTGTTTGTGTATATGTATTCACATGTGTTTGTTGTTTCTAAAGCTTGGACACATGGCCTCAAATTCTTTCTTAGGTTTTTCATTTAAGACGTTGCTTTACACTTTCAGGTTTTTGCTAGTTAATTGGAGACAGGAATCTCCTGGGCTTTCCTGATGAGGCTGGCTTTGAACCATGATCCTCAGATCTCAGTTTCCTGAGAATCTAATGTTATAGGCATGAGTCACTACTGCCCAGTCTTTGGTGGAAATTTCTGAATTCCAAGAAAACAGAAAACTTTCAACATTAGATATTATACAGCAAAAATGAGACTAGTATTAGTAATCCTGGCTAACAAGAAAACACATCAAATAAACCCCATTACAACAAAAAGATGTAATTAATATCCTCAAGACAAATGAAAGACACTTTCCACATAAGCAAACATGCTTATTTTACACTGCTTAAATACTCTACCCAAGAAAATGATCAAAGCACACAATTAAATCTAGAGTAATTGAAACTAACCAAGTGCAATTTAATCAAAACAAATCTCTTAAGATAGAGAATGATGAAAAAAGTATAATGATATATAGTAAATTACATGCACACATACATACATGCATGTATGTAATGGTAAGTATTGAAGCAAGCACAAAGAGCATATCATAAGAAGAAAACTTAAACAACAGGTTAGATACACATGTTTTGAAGTACCTATATAAAGCCTATAGAGGTGTTGTAGAAAATGGGAATGTAATTATTAAACAGACCATCTTATCAGATGCTGTGGTTTGAATATGATCTGTTCTTCACAATTCATGTCTTGGAAGCTTGATCTTCAGTGTAATCATATGGCTTGCATAGAAGGAATTAATTCCCACAGAGCTGAGTTTAGTCTCTCAGGGCTGGACTCTGAGAGTGTAGATCTACAAATGGATGCTAGAGGGTAAGATTGCTATATGTTTTGAGCTATTGGCACACCCCTGTTTACCTTTCTGCTTCTCTGCATATGTAGAGCATCATGTGGCCCTCACTGGAAGCCAGGCAGATGTTAGTGTTATCCTCTTAAACTTTCAGAACTGTGAATAAAATAAACCTCTTTTCTTCACATATTCTCCATCTCAGGCATTTTGTTACTACAACAGAAAACAGACAACGACACTAGGATTGAGGAACAACTATTCAAATACATTGTCTTGATGAAGTATATGGTATTTTGTTTGTGTGTATGTATGTATGTTTGTGTGTGTGTGTGTGTGTGTGTGTGTGTGTGTGCGCGCTGGTGCTAGGGCTTGAACTCAGGGCCTGTTGTGCACAAGGTTGATGCACTACCACTTGAGTCACAGATCTATTTCTGGCTCTTTTATGGTAGTTAATTGGAGATAAGAGTCTCATGGACTTTCCTGCCTGGGCTGGCATTGAACCTTGATTTTAGATTTTAGCCTCCTGAGTAGTTAGGATTACAGGGGTGAGCCACAAGTGCCAGGTTAATTATTTAAAATGGAGAAATGTATGTATGTTACAATTGCTATCAATAGAAAATAACCGTGTGTGTGTGTGTGTGTGTGTGTGTGTGAGTGTGTATGAGTGAGAGTATGTGTGTGTGCAAGTCAAGGACCTGCGCTCTGTCCCTAAGCTTACTTTGCTCAAAGATAGTGCTCTACTGTTTGAGCCATAGCTCAACTGCTGGCTTCTTGATGGTTAATTGGAGATAGAAATCTTGTGCAATTTCCTGCCTGAGCTGGCTTTAAACTTCATCCTCAGATCTCAGCTTCCTGAATAGCTAGGATTAAAGGCATGAGCCACCTGTAATCAGCTGCAACTTCCTATTTTTTAAAATACATTTTTATTGTAAAAATACTGTACAGAGGGATTGCAGTTACATGAGCAAGATAATGAGTACATTTCCTATCAAGCATTGTTACTTCCTCCTTTGTTTTCCCCCTACCATCCCTTCCCTCCCACCTCCCCAACTACACTCCTCCTCCCCCCACCTAAATTGTAAAGTTCATTTTCCTATTTTTAAGGCAGCAAGAAACCTTCAACTCTGCAAAAGTTAAAGAGGAAGAGATATTTCCTCGTGTCTTAGAAGGTAAGGAAATTGGGAAAGAAGCATGATTAAATAAATAATAACTATAAATAGTAGTTATAGAATGATAGGGAAGAAAAAAGTCAGACCTATCAAATAGTGAACAGCCTTCAGCATGATCAAAGGATGAAAGCATTTAGACTGGAAAGAAAGGTTAAAAATCTAGAGTAATGATATGTTCATTGCTTTTCTCATCACTGTGACAAAATGCTTGATAGAACAACCAACAGGAGGAAGATTGGCTTGTGGTTTCAGAGGGTTTATCCATAGTCACTTGGTTCCATGTTTCTGGGCCTATGGCAAGGTAGAACATCATAGCAGGAGCAATGTGTAGAGGAGAGGCTGTTGACCTCATGGTGAACAGGAAGCAGAGATTAAGAGTGAGTTATGGGACAGGTAGGATGAGATGCAATTATTCAGTCCTCCCCCCCAGTGACCTACTTCCTCCAGCTAGGTCTCATCTCCTAAAGTTTCTAAAACTCATAAAAATAGCACACTTTCAGTAGTGAGCCTGTACATGATCATTCTCTGAATCATGGCCAAAACAAATGGACAAAAAACATGGAGTTGCAAGCACCTGATAGCTTGGTGAGTGGCTGATCCCTGTATCACCATAGCAGTGGTTGAGGGTCATCTGGAGCTACCTCTTCCATTCTTGGTATGGAGGAAGAAGGAAAGAAGGAATGTAGGAAGGAAGGAAGAAGGAATGAGGGAAGGAAGGAAAGGAAGGAAGGAAGGAAAGAAAGATGAAAGAAGAGAGGAAGGAAGGAAAGAAGTAATGAGGGATAAAAGAAAGGAAGTAAAGAAGGAGTGAGGGGTAAAAAGGAAGGAAAGAAGGAAGGAAGGAAAGAGAGAATGAGGGAAAAAGGAAGGAAGAAAAGAAGGAATGAGAGGAAAAAAGGAAGGAAGGAAAGAAGGACCTCCCCTTCAAGTGCCACACTTGGAAAATTATCATTTTGCCACCATCACAATAAAGATTGGGTTATTCTAAAGTAATCAGTCCATGATGAATCTAGGAGAAAACTTTGCAAGGCATGCACTCTACCGCTGAGCTACCTTCCCAGCCCAGGAGTGTCGGGAGCCAAAAGTTGAGTCTCTCAACATAATAGGCTTGACTATCTTACTGGAATATCTTGAGGCTGAGTTTACAGAATCCCACCCTCATCCTTCCCTAAGCAAACATCCTGCAGCTGCTAACCACCACCCTTTCCCCCTGCCCTAAGCAAACATCCTGCAGCTGCTACGGCCAATGAAAAAGCGTCCTTAACGGCCAATGAAAAAGCTTCCTTATTCCAAGCATATAAATACCCCTGTGTGAAAAATAAAAATTTGTAGCTTGATCAGAATCCTTGTCTTGCTGTCATTCTTTGTGTCTCTTGTCCCTTCATTCCTTCTAGCTTAGGTTCACTGCCCTCGTTGACATCCTGCGGGTCGGGACACAGGAGAAAACTTTGATGAGAAGCACAATACACATTTAATTTGAAAGCATCTCCTATAGACTGCTTACTACTTGGAAGAGGGGGATTGATACTGAAAAATACCTCAACTATATGATAAAAATTGACATCATAAAGGAGGATACTCTGAGGATGCATCACTTGTGTAGGAGTCCAGCAAAAGATGCATTTTTTGAATCTGCTCTTGAAGAAACATTAGACAAATCCCAAATTAGTAATGTGCTATTAAAAATAGTGTGTGTGGGGGTATATGTATGATACAAAAAAGTCCACAACAAGCTGTGCAAGCCTGTCATCCTAGCATTTAGGAGAAAGTCTGTCAGTTTAGCATTTGGGAGGCTGAAGCAGAAGGATCATGAGTTTGAGGCCAGCGTAGGTTACATGATAGGACCCTCTCTCAAAATAATAATAGTAAAAGACTGTTAAGAGCTGTGGAGATGTCCCAGATTAAGGTGGGCTAAAAAGATAGGACAACTATTTGGCACAGCTCATCCCTGATGAAAAGCCCTTAATGGAGAGGTAGGTTAAAACAAAGTATGTTATTGCCTCAACTGGCAACACTGGAAGAGAAATTTGTAGATTAAATTGAAGTGCTGCACAGCATTTAATTGCATTGGAATTGGTGACTATCCCTCTTTTAGGGAGCACAGACAGTGGTGTTTAGGGACACTATTGTGTAACTTAACCCCAAATGGCTAAAAAAAAAGAAATAAAAAAGTGATTCTAGGGCTAGAGACTATGTCTACTTGATTCCTTGAAAAAGAAAATGAAGTAGAGCAATTGCATGGTCAAACAGCACAGCTTGTATGAAAGTTATAAAATATAGAATGGTAAGGCATCCACTTGAGAGTGTACAAGTAGTTCAGTGAAACAAAAAAGACTAGAGAAATACACACACACACACACACACACACACACACACACACACACACACACACACACACACACCAGATACCTGATTTATGACAATATTGTGGAAGAGGAGATGTCCTTGTCTATACTCCATGCTGGGTCACTGGAAAAGCATGCCATGCATCTTGTATACCAGAATAACTATTAAAACCCAAATGGGCTGGGCACTGCAATCCTATTTAGGAGGCTGAGATCTGAGGATCATGATTTTGAAGTCAGGCTGGGCAGGAAAGTCTATGAGACTCTTACCTCCAATAACTACTAAAAAGCCAGAAGTAAAGCAAAGTAAAGTAAAGCAAAGTA
>NW_012267316.1:2428886-2463615 GCF_000151885.1 Dipodomys ordii
CTGAACTCTGGGCCTGGGCGCTGTCCCTCAGCTCTTCAGCTCAAGGCTAGCGCTCTACCACTTGAGCCACAGCGCCACTTCTGGCTTTTTCTTTTTGCTTATGTGTGCTGAGGAATCGAACCCAGGGCCTCAGGCATGCAAGGCAAGCGCTCTACCACTGAGCCACCTTCCCAGCCCACAAAAGAGATTTTAGTGACTGATAGATGTATAAATGTGTGTGTGTGTGTGTGTGTGTGTGTGTGTGTGTGTGTGTGTGTATGTGTTGGGTACTGAGGCTTGAACTCAAGGCCTAGAAGCTGTCCTTGAGTTCTTTAGCTCAAGGCTAGCACTCTACTACTTGAGCCACAGCTCTACTTCTAGCTTTTTGGTAGTTATTGTAGGTAAGAGTCTCACAGACTTTCCTGTCCTGGCTGGCTTCAAAATCATGATCCTCAGATTTCAGCCTCCTGAATAGCTAACTACACGTCCTTATATATGGGAAACATACCAGGCGCTTAATATTGTATCCTTGAGGGGATTTGGTAAGAAGCATCTAAGTCAGAGGCTCTCAGGATTTTCTTGTTTTCTCATTGTTTCAATGACTCTAGGAAGCACATGTACTTTTGTATTTATTGAGACAATTTATTTGGAAAGGACAACATTAATTAAGAATTAGAAACTAAAGCACTAGGAATGGCCAAATGCAACAGACAGCAAGAGTGTCTTCAAGAATGTGTTATAGAGCAGGGAGATGATGAGGAAGAGGAGAGAAGGTCAGGCAGCAAGCTTCTTCCTTCCACTCTTGGCATACTATTCTGAGAAGCATGCTTTTAGCTAAGTGCCATTTCAGTAACCTCCACAAACAAATGACATGACTGCTTCAGTGCTTTTGTTTCTTGGAGACTTGCTCAAGTAAAGGTCGAAAACTATTACAGTAGAGCTCTTGCCAAATGGAATACTCATGTCTGATTCAATTTCTGTCTGCATTGTAGGTATTAAAATCTGATGGAGAAGGAGACAATAGGAAAAGCCAATTTTGTCTGTCAATACCTACCTGCCAGAGGCATTTGTTTCCTGGATGGAGAAAAGGTAGCACCATTCTGAATAAATCATTTTCTTGGCAATGTAGTTCAGATTTCAGGGGCGAGGGGCATGCAAAGTTGTTCCATTAGCTATTTGGATGCCATTATCACATCATCTAATAAATGAAAATTGATACCGACATGACAGTCTGTAATTCAGCTGCAAGACTTTTCTTTGTTAATTCAAATTGCCTTAACTTTGTCTCAGGTGTGAAACAAATAGCAGGACAAAAAATAGTTGAAATGCTTTACCATTCAATGAATCCTGGATTCACTCACTTTTGCATTCCTTCTGGGGTATGCCTTTTATATTAAGCAAAATACAAAATAACTATGCAAATGCAATTAAGACTTCATTGTCAAGCTGATATATATCTTGTAAGAATTTTAAAAAAAAAGATTTGCTTCCTGTAATAATGCTTTTCAACTCTTTAGAATTAGATCTCTTTTTCCAGTGGGAAGGTAAGAATGATAAAAAGTCCAATTCAGAATTGGTTTAAACCAATTTCTTTTATTTATTTTTTATGAAGATAATCATAAAAAGTAGCAAAATAATAGCCTTAATAAAATTTACAAGAAATAAGCAAATTAAAACTATGCTATTTATTTATTTAGTTAGTTAGTTCTAGCACTGGGATGTGAACTCAGGGCCTGAGTGTTTGTCCGCTCATGGCTAATCCTTTACCATTTGAGCCACATCTCCACTTCCAACATTTTGGTACTTAATTGGAGATAAGAGTATGATTTGGGGAGGGGAAGGGAAAAAACAAATTGTTTAAATAAGGTTACAGGTGGACCCATTGCAACAATGAGATGTACAAGACATTATGTCAAAAAACAAACTTTACAACTTTGGCGTGGAAGGGATCAGAAGGGGAAACAAAGGAGGAGGCAACAATGCTTGATAAGAAATGTACTCATCAGCTTGCTCATGTAATTGTAACCCCTCTATACAGTATTTTCACAATAAAAAAATGTAAAATTTTAAAAAAGTCTCACAGACTCTTCTGCCTGGACTGGTTTGGAAATGCAATCCCCAGATCTCAGCTTCCTGAGTAGCTAAGATTATAGTCATGAACTACCAACCCCTAGCTTAAAAGAACCCTTTTTAATGGTGACAATATTCAGATTAAATAGGGCTCAAACTTACATTTGGGTTTAGCCTTTGAAATTTCAGAACATGCCCTGCTATTTACCACTGGTTTCCAATGGCTTTTTTTTTTTTTTTGTCAGTCGTGAGGCCTGAACTCTGGGTCTGGGCACTGATCCTCAGCTCTTCAGCTCAAGGCTAGTGCTCTACCACTTGAGCCACAGCACCACTTCTGGCTTTCTCTGCTTATGTGGTGCTAAGGAATCGAGCCCAGGGTCATGTGAGACAAGCACTTTACCACTGAGCCACCTTCCCAGCCCCCAAATGGCTACCTTTAAACAGCTAAAGCATATAATAAAAACAGCAAAAATATATATTAAAAATTACTTATTTCTCTCTATGCTGACTCTACCTGTGACAATTAATTATTTTCACTTTTCCGTTGCCATTTCAGTATCCAATTATCACCATTGCATTTAGGTTGCATAACTGAATGCTGACAGTCCTCACCATAACTTGTTCTATAGAGGGTAGTCACAAAGCCATTCGAGGATGCTGCTGCGCCCTCCAGACTTATTACTTGTGGTCATAGTGAGAGGTTTATTTTCTGGATCCTCTCAAATGCATTCTAACACTCCAGTCATCTAGCCGTTGCAAGTCTTCAGAGTCCTTGCACTCTATCTACTCAGTTCTAGTCCTTTTCGAGCTTTGTTAACCCCAAGCTGCATCATGAAACACAAAATCCCTGCATTAGTGGATTTAGGACTAGCTCAACCCAACTTTGTGTTTCCTCCTCCATTATTTCAAAACTTTGGTATCAAGTTCCACATAGATTCCCAAAATGTCTGTCTGTGCAAAGTGGAGAAAAAAATGTACAGTTCTTCTGGACGGTAGCACACCTCCTCCTGGATTGTACTTTGCACCTCCCATTTGGTGCCTCCTGGGACTTCAGTCCATTCTATATTACAGGTCTAGAAGCAGAGAAGGGTGGTGGGACCCTCCTGTAGGGCAGGGCCAGTCCTTCCCACAGGGCAGCTCCTGGGGGGGGAGAGGGGCGCTGTTCCAATTTCTCCTAGCAAAGATGGGGTGGGATGAATGTGTCCAGTGGCAAAAAACATGACTCAGAATTGCTCAAGTTCAGGGTTCCAGGCTTTACTAGCATCTTACCATTCGTTCTCATCCCTATTTTCCCCACCCTATTTCTTCCCAATCAAGAGCCCCATTTAACAACAGACACCCTACCAAATTTGAGGATGTGGTTTGCATTGCAATTCAGCCATTGGCAGGATGAGTTTGCATTTGGTGTTCAGCAATCTCAGCTCTGCAGCTATAGGAGTTAATTTCAGGGCCAGGTATTGAATTAGAAATCTGAATCCCTGTCCAAATATCTTCTTTCAGATTGGAGCAACCAGCCAATCTCATTATACTGGCTGTGGTGACAAGACTGTCTTCAGTATTAGTACCAGATGGGCTCCCTGGGAACCTTGTCTTTTGTATGGTGTACATATGTGGGGTATCTCTATCCATAAATCATACAAGGACTATGAATTTTTCTTAGTACCAGAAAAGGGAGTCATACAAGGACTATGAATTTTTCTTAGTACAAGAAATAAAGTCAAGAACACCTTTTTAAGAGTTGGGAGGAGGATGTTAAAGGGGAGAGCATAGAAAAATGGAGAGAAGGCACGCCAGTGAATACAATAATAAGTTCTATGTATGTATGTGAAAATGGAACTTGAGGGGATGTGGCTGCATGGGGTTGGGAGAGATGGGAGAGAATGATGGAAGGGGTGATATTGATTAAGATGTATTGTATTCATAAATTGTTACGTTTAGTCGAGAGGCTCATTTGTAGGAAGCCCAGAATAAATTTAGAAAATTCATCCTGAAGATTCTGTTCTTCTGGGACCTCTTCATTCTTTTTCTTTTCTTTGTTCCAGTCTTGGGGCTTGAATTCAAGGCCTGGGCACTGTCCCTAAGCTATTTTTGCTCCTGGATAGTAATCTACCACTTGAGCCATGGTTCCACTTCTGTCTTTTCAATGGTTAATTGGAAATAGGAGTCTCATGAACTCCCTGCCAGGCTGGCCTTGAATGGCAATCCTCAGATCTCAGCTTCTGAGTAGTTAGGATTACAAGGGTGAGCCATCAGTGCCTAGCTCATGACCTCTTTATTCTTGGTACCAAAATGTCATTCAAGGTTTTTCAGAGAAACAAAAGCAGTAGAATGAGCGTGTGATCATAATTTTTATTTATCGATTTACCACCTATCTATATGGATTTATTTTAAGGAATTCATGTGTGGCAATCAGATGTGAAATCTGTAGGGCACACTGACATCTTGGAGCCCAGTGACAAGTTGATGTTGCATTCACCCCTGCCTCTTTTAAATGTGATATTGGGGGTCTACTAAGACTGTGTGCTTATTAGCCAGGCATTCTACCACTTGAGCCACACACTCAGCCCTTTTGTTTTTAGTTAGTTTGGGGATAAGGTGTCATTTGTCTTCACCCAGCCTGGTATGGAGCATGATTCTCCTCCTCTGTTTTTTTGCATAGCTGGGAACATAGACCTATAACATCACGCCCAGTTATTGGTTAATAGAGGGTCTCATTAACAATTTGCCCATGCTGGCCTCAAAAGCATGAATCTCCTAATTGCTGCCTTCCAAGTAGTTGGGAATTACAGGCATAAGCCACCATGCCCTGGTAATGTTGCATGTTTGAGTAAGGCAGAAGCTTTTTGTTTCTTAACTCCAGGCTTTTCTCTCAAGATCTACAACTGATTGGAAGAAGCTGACTCACATGATGGAGGACAATATGCTTTATTTGAAGTCTATCTATTTCAATATTAAGCACAGCTGAAAAATACCTTCAGGCAACTCTAGACTATATTTGACCAAAATCCACATAAAAAATTACAAAGATGGTGAGCACCTTTCTATGTATTTAGTCACAATGTATCATTTGTATATAAATCTGGGAATTCAAATTCTGTGATAAGATTATCCCCCCCATTTTTTTGTTGTCAGTCCTGGGGCTTAAACTCAGGGTCTTGGCACTCTCCCTGAGCTCTTTTGCTCAATGCTAGTGTTCTACTACTTGAGCTACAGCTCTTCTGGCTTTTTAGTGGTTAATTTGAAATACAAATCTCATTGACCTTCCTGGCTGTGCTGTTTTAAACCCAAATCTTCAGGGATCAGCCTCCTGAGTAGCTAAGATTACAGATGTGGGGCAGCAGTGCCTAGTCTGTGATTAGTTTTATCACATTGTTTTCCCTATTAAATTATACATTTCAATATAGTAGATACAAATCACTTACTGGAAATACAATTTTAAATATTTTTCTCATTCTGTTTTCTTTTTACTTTCTTAATTGATATTATTTGCAGCATATTTTCATGAGTTATTATTTAAAAAAAATCTAGCCAGGTGTCGTTGGCTTGTGCCTATAATCCTAGCTACTCAGGAAGCTGAGGTCTGAGACTTGAGGTTCAAAGCCAGCCCAGGCAAGAACATCCATGAGGCTCTGCTCTCCAATAAACTACTCAGAGAAGGCACTGTGTCAAGTAGTTGAGAGCTAGCCTTCAGCAGAAGAAGCTCAAGGACAATGTTCAGGCTCTGAATTCAAGACCCAGGACTGGGAAAACAAACAAACAAATAAAAAGTCTATAATGTTTTGCTTAACAAATAGTTTCCTAACCCAAGGTGGTCTCTCTCTCTCTCTCTCTCTCTCTCTCTCTCTCTCTCTTTCTGTATATATATAGTGCTGGTTCCGGGGCTTAAACTCAGGGCCTGGGATCTGTCCCTGAGTTTTTTGCTCAATGCCGTTCTACCACTTGAGCCACAGCTCTATTTCTGGCTTTTTAAAGTGACTAAACCATATATAAGTTTTATGGACTTTACTTCCTGGGATGGCTTTGAACTGCAATCCTCAGCTCACTGCCATCCAGCTGAGTCTTATATTTTTAGCTTCTATATTTTGGGCTATGATCAACTTTGAGTCTAATTTTGCATATGGTATAAGATAGAGTATCCAACTTTTTTCTTTGTATATGAATATTCAAAGTTTGCTGTAAAGGTTATTTCTTCCCTATTATTTTTTTTGGCATCTTTAGTAATCAATTGACATAAGAGGTAAGGCTCATATGTGAATTCTTAACTATTTTCCAGTGACCTTGTATGTCTGTGTGTGTGCTTTTGTGGATAAGGAAAAGACAGGGCCACAAGATGGCAGTATTGTGCCCGAGCTCTCAGTGATAAGCTTAAAATGGTTGTGTAAGTCTCTCAAAGCAGACCTTCCCAAGATAATGGAGCAGGGCCAATAGCCAGAAGGGAAAGGAGAGAAAGAGAATTCCCAGAGAAGGAAAGAATTAGAAAGTCAATGTTGCTCAACAGCCAGGTGGGGAATTTCTGGGTTAGAGAGCTCCAAAGGCAGCAATGGGTTTTAAAGATCTTTTGATTGTTAAGCATTTGACATCATCTGATTAAAACATGTCTTTGATCTATGTTTAAGATTTTAAAAATGGGGCTGGGAAGGTGGCTCAGTGGTAGAGCGCTTGCCTTGCATGAATGAGGCCCTGGGTTTGATTCCTCAGCACCACATAAGCAGAAAAAAAAAGCCGGAAGTGGCGCTGTGGCTCAGGTGGTAGAGCGCTAAGTCTTGAGCTGAAGAACTGAGGGACAGCACCTAGGCCCAGAGTTCAGGTCTACAACTGGGCCCCCTCCCCCCCCAAAAAAACAATAGCAAGCAAGAAAAAAAACCACTTGTGTCCTTGTCTTGGGGTTCATTCCACTTAACATCATCTTATATGGCCATGTATACATAGATTTTGATCTTTTCTGCTTGTCCTAGACATATACTACTTATTGCAAATAAGGGAAACCATGGGACCTATGCTTCTTTGGGCCTGGCTTACTTCACTTCATATAATTTTTTCCAAGTCTTTCCATTTCCTAGCAAATGGAGTGATGTCATTCTTTCTGATGGAGGCATAGAATTCCACTGTGTATATATACCACATTTTCTTGATCCATTCATCTACTGAGGGCTATCTAGGTTGGTTCCATATCTTAGCTATGGTAAATAATGTTGTGATAAACATGTTTGTGCTGCTAGCTTTGGTATGACCTTGTTTGTGATCATTGGGTAAGTGCCCAAAAGTGGGATTGCTGGGTCATAGGGGAGCTCTATGTGAAGTCTTTTGAGGAACCGCCATACTGCTTTCCAAAGTGGTTGAACAAGTTTACATTCCCACCAGCAATGCAGTAGGGTTCCCTTTTGGCCACATTCCCTCCAGCATCTGTTATTAGAATTCTTGATTATAGCCATTCTAACTGGGGTGAGGTAGAATCTCAATGTTGTTTTGATTTGCATTTCTTTTATGGCTAAAGGGGTTGAGCATTTCTTCATGTGTCTATCGGCCATTCTTTTTTTTTTTTTTTGGGTCCGGTCATGGGGCCAGAACTCTGGGCCTGGGCGCTGTCCCTCAGCTCTTCAGCTCAAGGCTAGCGCTCTACCACTTGAGCCACAGCGCCACTTCCGGCTTTCTTCTTTTTGCTTATGTGGTGCTGAAGAATCGAACCCAGGGCCTCAGGCATGCAAGGCAAGCACTCTACCACTGAGCCATCTTCCCAGCCCATATCAGCCATTCTTATTTCCTCTTCAGAGAAGTTTTTCTTTAAGTCTTTAGCCCACTTATTTATTGGGCAGTTGTTTCTTTGAGGCTATTGTTTTTAACATATTTCTAATGTACTGTATGATTTTTTTGTATCTTTTGTATGTTTTCCCTCCATGATATAATCCCTGTTTTCACCATATTTGATTCTGGTGCCCTGAATCTTGTATATATACTTTTCTAATTTGGGAAGGGAAAGGGAAAAAACAAAATGCTTAAATAGGGATACAGGTTGACCATTGTAGCAATGAGATATGCAAGACACTATGTTGAAAATGAACTTTACAACTTATGGGAGGGAGGGAGGATGGAGTTGGGGAGGTGGGGAGGAAAGGGATGGTAGGGGAAAAACAAAGGAGGAGGTAACAAAGCTGGATAGGATTACCTTACTCATGTAACTGTAACCACTCTGTACGCTATTTTTATAATAAAAATGTATTAAAAAAGATTATTAGCTGCATAAAAAGTTGAGGTTTGGCACCAGTAATTTTGAGCTAGTATTCCTTAGAATGCTGTGAAGAGCTAAATATCATAGGGACTAACAGAAGACCATTTATATAGTATGATTAGTGTCACAATTTATGTACTACTACCTTGATTACTGTGGTTATCATAGTAAGGTTTCTACTTTTTTTTGTGCAGGTCTGGGAGCTGAAACTCAAGGCTGGGCGCTGTCTCTGAGCGTTTATACTCAAGGATAGTACCTACCACTCGAGCCACAGCTCCACTTTCAGCTTTTTGGTGATTGATTGGAGATGAAAGTTACATGAAGTTTCCTGCTCTGGCTATCTTCCAACTGTGATCCTCAAATCTCATGACAGTCATGAGTCACTGGTGCCTGGCCATTGTAAATTCTGAGATTAGAAATTGTAAGATGTTCAACTGTGGTCATTTTTGAAATTGTTTTGGTTCTTCTGATTCCATGTATTTCCATATGAATTTTAAGATTAGTTTGTCAATTTCTGCAGGAAGTCCAGCTGGGATTTTGTTTAAAAAATTGGGTTGTATCAGCAGATCAATGAAAAGCGTATTGTCATTTTAACAATACCTAATTTTCTGAGCCAAGAATATGGACAGCTTTTCCATTTTTTCAAGTCTAATTTAATTTCTTTCAACTATGTTTTATAGTTGTCAGTGTACAGATTTTGCACTTGTCTTGCTGAATTTATAGCTGAGTATTTCATTCATTTTGATGCCATTGTGGTTAGATTTGTCTCCTTAATTTCATTTATAAAATGTTCACTGCTAGCATACAAAAATAAAATGGATTTAATAAATATAGATTGTATGTCGTGTAACCTTGCTGAACTCATCTTCTGATTCTAATGCTTGCTTTTTTTGTATCTCTAATTTTTTAGTAGATATTTCCAGTATGTGTTCTGAAAGTCTCTTCTAGTTTCTAATTCTAACCACTCCATTTTAAAGAATCAAGCCAAGTTCAGACATAAAGACTCTTTGAAAGAATTTTAAAGGTCACACATATACCCACTACCTATAGTAAAAAAAAAAAAAGTCTGGTGTATTTGCTATCTATCTCCCTATCAATATGCAATATGACACATTGCAAGCAATGGGATTTCAAGCAATATGACATGTTGCCATTATTTTTTGTATGTCTTTTCAAAGATTATATAACTGGAGGGAAATTGTACTTTTTAGAAACTTCACAGTATTTTCTTTACAGTAGTAGGGTTTGAACTCAGGATTTTGTGCTTGTTTAGCAGGTGTTTTATTGCTTGAGACACACCTCTAGCTCCCTTTGCTGGTCTCTTCTTCCTCCTCCTCCTCCTCATTGTTATTATTTATTATTATTATTATTATTCATACTGGTTCTAGGGCTTGAACTCAGAACCTGGGCACTGTCCCTAAGCTTTTGTGCTCAAGGCTAGTGCCCTACCACTTGAGCTACAACTCTACTTCTGGATTTTTGGTGGTTAATTAGAGATATGGACTTTCCTGCCTGAGTTGGCTTTGAACTGCAGTCCTCAAATCTCAGCCTTAAGTATCTAGGATTACAGGAAAGAGACACAGGTATCTGGTTCACACATAAATTTAGTTCAATTTTCCCAAAACTGCCTGCTTTATTGCTTTTCACAAACATCCAGGATCTAAAGAATGGTACAAGTTGAATTTGCTTGTTGTATCTTCTAAATTGATTTTCAACTAGAACAATATTTCACTTTTGTTTTCTTATGACTTTGTCTTTTGGAAGGTATTAGAGCAGCTATATAAAACATTCTACATTGTTGGGGCTGGGAAGGTGGCTCAGTGGTAGAGCGCTTGCCTTGCATGCGTGAGGCCCTGGGTTCGATTCCTCACCACCACATAAGCAAAAAGAAAAAAGCTGGAAGTGGCACTGTGGCTCAAGTGGTAGAGTGCTAGCCTTGAGCTGAAGAGCTGAGGAACAGTGCCCAGGCCCAGAGTTCAAGCCCCACGACCGGACCCAATAAAACCCCCAAAACAAAACAAAACAAAATTCTACATTGTTGATTTTCCTGCTCACTTCTTTTGTTTTGTCTTTTCTTCTTCTGTATTTCTATAAATTAGAAGTTAACTAAAGGCTTTATTAATTAGATTTGGGGAAGATTTAATTAAATTTTTGGCAAGGGCATTTTGGAAGTAATACTTCATGAAGGATACAAAGTGTCATATTGTCCCATCATTTCTAAAGATCTTTGCTAAGTAGAATAAGAACATGCCATTTCTATCTTTCCATTGTAAAGCTAAGTTATTTCCTCTGTAGGTAAGGCTTTCAATAATCAGGTGAACTAAGTATTCTCTTCTGAAATTTGCATCTCCTGCTTGACATGCTGGCTTCTGACTCTTGTACAATATACATAATAAGAGACTGCCTATTAGCTCCATAAGTTTGCATTCCTTTATCAAATTCAGGCTTACTAACACTTCTATTGAGTGTCTGACTTACCAATATCTCTCACAATATGAAGCCACCCCTGGAGGGGCCAACCAACCAGTTGGTGGTAGGTTGGCTATGCTAATATCCTTTAGTTCTAATAATTGACATGTAATATAAAAAATAATCAACATAATATAATAATCAACATATAATAATCAATACAATATATGATAGTCATCTAAAGACTAATTTTTAGAGGAGTATTGTATATTTTGGGTCTGAATTTTCCTCTTGGGTCCTTAGTTTTTCCTTAAAACATTTTTGGGGGGGGGTCTGGTCATGGGGCCTGAACTCTGGGCCTGGGCGCTGTCCCTCAGCTCTTCAGCTCAAGGCTAGCACTCTACCACTTGAGCCACAGTGCCACTTCCAGCTTTTTTCTTTTTGCTTATGTGGTGCTGAGTAATCGAACCCAGGGCCTCAGGCATGTAAGGCAAGCGCTCTACCACTGAGCCACCTTCCCAGCTCCCCAAAACATTTTTGATCAAAATAATGAATACCTTAATCATCATCAAAGTGTCCAACACAACATTGCTTCTGATTAAGGAGAGAATTAACAGCAAAGGAAGAGCAGTATTGGACTCATGCTATAGAATTCACATTGTTAGCAGCACCTAGCTTGAGAGAGCTGATGGGTAGCTTCCTGAAGAATCAGGTGATGCTGGTGGTGAGACAGTATCCATGAGACTGAAAGCTATAGAAAATGCTTTGAGGCAGCAAATACCCTATGATGTCCTTGCACCTAATGCTGTGACAAGTGGGCCTGGAAGTGTAGCAATGGCTGTGGGAATGGTCCTTCTCACTCTCACACCTTTTAACCCACTTCATATGTTTGCTTTTAGTGCCTAAACCCGCAATGTTTGGCTTCTGCTTATTGAAAGATCTTAGTTTCCAGAGAGCAATGTGTTTGTTCACTGGGATACACAAAAATGGACACACTGGATTGGAAGTGAAGACTGCCATCTGGCCATTTGGGTTCCTCATGTCTTTGAGCTAACAGAGATTAGATGGGAAAACTGATTTTCACTAAAGAGTCTCTGAAAAGTTGAGTTTTTTTTTTAATGAAATGGCTTTAGAGCATAATATCTGGGTGAGAAGGCTTTTTTCTTTCTTCATCTTTCCTTCCTTCCTTCTTTCTTTTTTCTTTTTGTGGCAGTAGGGTTGACCTCAGGACCTTACACTGGCTAGGGAGTCTACCATTTGAGCCAAATCCCCATTCATGAGATTTTTCTACATACCTCTTACTACTTCTTCACCCATTACTAAAAATTAACCTAAAACCACTACAGCCTGGCAAAGACAGAATTTGGGGCCTTTCAGAAATGAAACTTCGGGTTACTATACTACGAAAAAGTGCAGGAAGCTTAGGTACTAGCTTAAGGACCCGTGAAACAGATAAGAAGTAAAAGAAAGAAGTTATAAGAATCAGACACAGCCTTGCAGCTAGTAATAGAAATGAGGTTTAGAGCAGCTAAGCATATTTCCTACCATCTTTCCTGTGTGTTAATTTGCATCTTAAAATGTTTTTTTATTATCCTCTTTAAAAACATTTTATTATCTTTAAGTAGTTGTACAAAAGTGTTGTCATTTTACAAAGTAGTTTATGAATACAGTGCATCTTTTTTTGGGGGGGGCGTCCGATCGTGAGGCCTGAACTCTGGACCTGGGTGCTGTCCCTCAGCTCTTCAGCTCAAGCCTAGTGCTTTACCACTTGAGCCACAGCACCATTTCCAGCTTTTTTACTTTCTGCCTATGTGTGCTGAGGAATCGAACCCAGAGCCTCCTGCTTGCAAGGCAAGTTCTCTACCACTAAGCCACCTTCCCAGCTCATCCAGGTATATTTTAGATATGAGACCCTTGTCCGTTGTATGAGTAGTGAAGAACTTCTGCCAATCTATGAGCTCTCTATCGATCTTGCTAGTTATGTCCTTTGCCATGCAGAAATTCTGCAGTTTCTTGCAATCCCATTTGTCCTACCTTTCCTTGATTTGTTGTATTTCTGGGTCTCTATTAAGAAAATTTGGGCCTGTGCCAAGGAGACCTAGGGTTTCTCCTATTCCATCCTGTAATGCTTTCAGAGTGTCTGCTTTGACTCCGAGGTCTTTGATCCATTTTGTGCAGGGTGATATATAAGGATCTAGCTTTAGTTTTCTACAAGTAATTAACCAATTTTTCCAGCACCATTTACTGAAGAGGCTATCTTTCTTCCATTCTATTTTTTTTAGCTCCCATATCGAAGATTAGGTGGCTATAGGACTGTAGGTTCATTTATGCAACCCAACTTTTATATTTATTTATTTTTTGGGTCCAGTCGTGGGGCCTGAACTCTGGGCTTGGGTGCTGTCCCTCAGCTCTTCAGCTCAAGGCTAGTGCTCTACCACTTGAGCCACAGCACCACTTCTGGCTTTTTTCTTTTTGCTTATGTGGTGCTGAGGAATCGAACCCAGGGCCTCATGCATGCAAGGCAAGCGCTCTACCACTGAGCCACCTTCCCAGCCCCGCTACCCAACTTTTAATACCTACCACAGACACGTATTCCTTTAAAATGCTTTCCCCAGACCTTGATCACTCATGTATGTACTTTATTCATATTTGCTTCCACCATGACTTTTGTTTCTCTTTAGATAACATATCCTTTATAGTATTCCATGCTTGTTCTTCCAGCAGTCTATGACTTTCTAGAATGCAGAAGCAATCACATAGTCTCTGTTTCAGGGCCTGAAATCTTCAATTGCTCTATCGGTTGAAGTAGCATTACTGAGGTGAGCGTGCCAAAGAGTAAGCGATACATCTCTCTAATGGGGTAACATTTATGGGATGTTTCTGTGTGCTAATGAGCAAGAAAGTGCCCTTTCCATAGCAGACTTGTGTGTCTTTTGATCAATTTTCCCTGGAAAATCAAATACAGATTGCTCCAAGACTTAAACACCAAAGCTAAATGTGTTTTTTATTTTTTATTTTGTGTGCCAGTTGTGGGGCTTGAACACAGGACTTGGGTGCTGTATCTGAACTTTTTGTGTTCAAGGCTAACACTCTATGGCTCCATTCTACCTTTTTGGTGGTTAATTGGAGATAAGAGACTCACAGATTTTCCTTCCTGGACTGGTTTTGAACTGTGATCTTCAGATGTCAGCCTTCTGAATAGCTTGGATGACAGGCATAAGCCACCAATGCCCACCCGAAACATGTTTTAAACTCTGTGATGATGTTATGTGTTATGCATGCAGTAGAAACCATGTTGCAAACTTTGGCCTTTTACCAGGTTGGCAATAAGTGGTATGAGGTGTCTCTGAGAAGCTGGACAGAGGTTTTGGTCAGTGGCTGCCAGTCAGCTTGGAGACCATGAGGGAAAACAGTACTCACCCTGTGGTGTGCTGAGCTGCTAAGCTTGATGCTTGGTACATGAGGTGCACCTAATACATTTGTCATATGTATTATCAACCTATGAAAGTTTCACCAGGATGTAACCTCGTGACGAGTCGAGGAATAGCTATACCTTCCTTCTCATCTAAGAACATCTGGAGATTCATTCTCCACCAATATTACATTAAAGAATATGGTCTGTATTCTATTGCAAAGCAAACCAGCTTCTATTCTCAGGGCTTTTCATCCCAATAGGCTTGTTGAAGACTCTGCTCCTGAGTCCCAGACATGTAAAGATATCCACTGATTGGTCATGAAGGAGATGCCAGCAATGCTGGTGATTGCCTCAATCAATGGCTAAATGTGGGGTTTGCCTCTGGGAACCCAAACTTCTGAGGTATGAATGAAGCCAGTTTAAACAAATGTAACTATTCTTTCAAAGTCTAAAATTTCTCCAGATTCACCTATCTTATATTCTTTGCTTAATTTGATTACACTTATTTTTGTTTATAACATCTGCTTTACACATTTTGACAAATGGTTCAAACAATTAATTTTAGTTACTTCAAATAAGTAATTCAGTTCATATTCCTTAAAATGTCTCCATTATTTGCTGTTGCAGCTTAACTATTGAATTCTGATAGCAAAGAAGATATTTCACATCAGTTAGGCTTGACTGAGCTCTTACTGACTGACTCAATCTCAACCTGCATCACTGGAGGTCATTCTTAATAGGTTAGAGTTTAGTAACTGTTCTTACTGTTCTGTGATATCAAATTTAGTTTAGATAATGCCTATTTTTTAAAAAATAGATTTTAGAGAAAAATCTGGCAAGAGATAATTTTCTAATTTCTATTCATCAATTATTTTGCAACACAGTAACTTGCTTCACAAAAGGATGGTGATAGCTAGAAGTTGGTGGCTCACACCTCTATTCCTAGCTTCTCAGGAAGCTGAGATTTCATGATCAAGGTTTGGAGCCAGCAGGCAAATCTGTGAGACATTTATCTCTAATTAACTGGAAGAAAGCCAGAAGTAGAACTGTGGCTCAAGTGGTAGAGCACAAGCCCTGAGTGAAAAAGCTAACATTGAGTTCAAATCCCAGGACTAGCACACACACACACATAAAAAAGAGGATTTCCATTATCTTCACACCTTATGTGTGTTTCTTAGAATTGAACTTTTGAAAACACTGTAAATTTTGTGTTTTTAAGACAAGTTTTATTTTGTAGTCCAGGTTGACCTTGAACTCACAATCTTGTGTTCTTATTACCCAAATGGCTGGAATTATAGGCATGAACGACCACCCCAGGCACATATTATACATTCTTGTGCCGCTTCTTGAAGACAGAGAAAATTCCAAAGGAATAGTATATGGAGAGCATGAGAAATTCCCTCTGACAGTCAATCATCTAAGGCCAGGCCCTTTGTCTCCTGCTAGCCAAGATGACAGGTACTTCACAGTTTCATTGTGTCCAGTACCTGGGTGTCTCTGTTGTGCAGTGTGTGTGATCAGAGATTTAAGGACAGAGCCAAACCCTGAACATGTACAGAGTGCGGCCATCTAGTTGTTAATCTGGCCGATTTCACCCAGGGCCCAGAGAATAAATAGCAATTTAACTGTCTAGAACTCTGCGTTATCATCTTCTGCATTCCAGTCTGATTCTGACAAAGACACCCTTTCCAATCAAAGCATCATTTACTGATCTACTCAGTAGCTCTCACGTGAGTTTTGTTCATCATACCCCTTTTGGGGTGGTAGCACTGAGCCTTTGAAGAAAAGGTGTAACCTAAAGCTATGTGCTGCTCAGGAGCCACTTAAAAACACTTGGTGAGGCCATGGGAAACAGAAGGTCTGGAATACCTCCAAATAACCTAAGTCCTCTGCAGAAGAGGCAAAATGGTCTGGTGAAGAATTATTCTAGGACCTGAGAGCTTTCAGGTTTGAAGGATTTTTATTTGAACTCCCAGACCAAATGGTTGGTGAGATTTGAAGAAAGTGGAGGAAATGTATTGCGGATCTGCAAGGCTACCTAACACAAGTTAAGCAAATATTTTATTACAACAGGAAAAGGGAGGCTGCTGTGTTCTTGAGAAATCTAATTTGTTCAGTAACAAATCATCCTAGAAAAATGACAGCTCTAGCTCAGACTGTCACAAGACAAGCTATGCAATATTCTTGTATTGAATCTTCCGATCAATAATATTGACTGTCACCTAGAGGTTATAGGCCCAAGGAAAAATATCACATTATGCAAGATTTTTATCTGTGGTCCATATATCAAGCTCAGAAGAAAGCCATATTAATGAAAAAAAGAATAAGAATACTTGAGTTCCTTTCTGGACCCTTAAAAATGACAAAACATTTCTCTTGTCTAGGTTAGCAGAAGTAATATCAAACTCAATCCTTTAAAAAAGTTGGATTAGAAGAAAATTTATAGTGTATAGTGACAAATGTAAATGAAAAGTCTCATTCTGTATTAAAGTTTCCAATTAGTTAGAAACCACACCTTTCATATGTCCTTGCCCCTGCCTTCCACCCAAGGAATGAGAATCCTTTTGATAGTTAAAAAGACTGGCACAGGGGCACAAATGAATTTCTAGAGCCCAACTCCATAGGATAAAAAATTTTTTTTGTACCAATGCTGGGGCTTGAACTCAGGACCAGGACTCTGTCCCTAAGGCCTTTGTGCTCAAGGCTATCATTCTACCATGTGAACCACAACTCCACGTGTAGCTTTTTGGTAGTTAGTTGGAGATAGGAGTCTCATAGACTTTCCTGCTGGGCTGGCTTCAAACCACAGTTCTCAGATCTCAGCCTTCTGTAGCTAGGATTACAGCTGTGAGCCACTGGTGTTTTATTAGAAGAAATATTTTTAAATAATTATTTGAATGTAGTCCAAGAATAGGGTCAGAAAGCTCAGACATATGTTTCCATTTCTTCATTTTTCAGTAAAACACACCATGAAGTAGGGATTGGTGAAAGAAAATAGTCCAAAATATCAAAATATGGTAGAATTACAAGAGAAACAACCTTTGTATTCATGATCTCTTCACGTGTGTGTGTGTGTGTGTGTGTGTGTGTGTGTGTGTGTGTGTTTTAGTGGTGTAGTAGGAGTGAAGGCATGGAAGTAGGGGGAGGAGATAAGCTGATCTCCTGGAAATAATTCTCATGCCTGTAATCCCAGCTACGTGTGAAGTAGAGGTAGGAGCACCAGAGTCAGAGCCCCATCTGGACAAGAATGTGAAAGAAATAACTTATTGCCAAAAGAGCTGGGGTATGGCTCAAGTGGTATGCTTGCCTAGCAAGCCAAGGCCCTGTATTTAAGCCCCAGTGCTGAAAAGTAATTTCGTAATTAAATTGTTTGGGAAAAACACATAGTGACACATGTGTCTGTTTTGCAAGTAGACAATAACACCCACTCTGCTGGTATGTGTTGTTGTGTTGCTATGTACTTCAGGCTGGCTTTGGATTTGCGGTCCGCCTGCCTCTTCTGAATGGCAAAATGACAGTCATGTGCCAGTATGTCAAGCACATTCCACTATTTTTTAGCATATATTTTGGACCTCAAATTCAGTTTAGCAGTAGAAATAATAAAATTCCATAATTCTAAAGATATTTAAGATTTAACTAGTTTTGAAAAAAAAACAGCCTGTTGTCACAAAGAATTTCTGGAGTAAGACCTACACAAAAGGATAAAATTGTGCTACTTCCTAGAAGATCTTGGGGGCATTGTTTAGACCCTTAAATCTGTCCTTCATGCTGCTGTGTTCAGGGCTAAGTTGGAATCAAAGTATTTTCTATACCGATCCACAGACAGACTATTGTGTTGATGGTGAATTATTGATTCAGTCTTTGATACTCTGTAAAGGAAAAAGTAGAAGAAATGACATACAACTCCATATCCAGACCTCCCTCACGCTATTATTATAAAAGTCAGCTGGAGATGGCCTTGAGTTTTCCTCCACCCCTGATGCATTGGTCTTTGTCCCTTCTTTTTGAATCACACCCTCCCCTATTGTACTTTGTCCTATGAATGGATATAAAGATCAAGAGCAAATTGAACAAAATGAATAAAATCACATTTGTCCATGTGTAATTTAAGGGCAAGACTTTCAAGGAGAAAAGAATTACTAGCATAGCTCCAATTGAGTATAAAATTATTTAGCCAAGTTAAAAACAAGGGCAGTCTGGTATTTCACCATAATCATATGTGCACAGAGTACTTACGTAGGGAGTCGGACATGCCAAAGGCCATCCATTCTGTTTGCTTTCCCTTGCCTATAATTTCAGTGACATCTGATGGAGGGTGAACTTTCAGAAATGCAACAGAACCAAACCTTGTAACTGAAGGGTCATGTTGTAGATGGAGAAAAAAATGTACAACAAATCTGTATTGGAGAGCTGTCTCACTGAGACAGCCTACAGTTGGATTTCTTCTTTCTGCTGTAAGATTTACATTTCGGACTTCTTCCTCATTCTACTTTAGTTTTTATGGGTTGAAGACAGTAAGGAAGAATTTTTCCAAGGAGAAGAGATAATTGGGGTTCAACTCTGAATGCAACAGGGAACAGGGAGAATCCATACACAAGGGTCATGATGCGGTTCACTGGATGAAAATGAATGAGAAGTAGGGTAATTCTTTGCTAAACCAACCTAACAAGGATGGCCAGAATGATCAACATCTAGGAGATGGAGGAAGAATTGACCAGGTACGGAATTTGATCAATGGTGGGGGAGATTCTGATAATAGTGACTTAGCAGAATTCTTGTTAAATTGGACAATTAAGAAACCATGCAGTCTAAGAGTCAAAGCCTGTTTGAGAAGTGAGTTCAGAGGAGCTTGATTAGCGTTTGGTCAAAGAGAGAACTTATGTCCTTCTTGAAAGAGATTGAAGAGTTCAATCCTAGTACTTGTGAATGTAACCTTATTTGGACTGAGTCATACAGATACAGTGATTTAAGATGGCATCATACTGGATTAGGATCCTTTACTATTACAACTGACATGCTTATAAGAGGAGAAAATATAGACACATAGATATGAAAGGAGAAAATGTATAATAATGAGGAATGACATTTGAAGCACTGAAGCGACAAGGAACACTAAGGGTTGCCAGCAGAACACAAGAAGTTGGAAGAGACAAGGAGAGAGTCTCTACCACAAATCTCAGATGGAGCATGGTCCTGTCGATACTTTTCAGACTTCTAGATGCCAGAAAAATAACTTTCTGTTGTTTGAAACCACAGTTTGTAGCACTAGTTTAGATAGCATTAGGAGACAAATATACCATCATTTATCCATATATACCAACCTGTATTTGTTCACTCACTCACTCACTCACTCATTCAAATAACCTTTAGTTAGCAAACACCACATATAGATGGTCCTTGATGATGACATTCCAGCTCCAGAAACCATATAGCAGTTAAAAAGCATATAAGTTGAAATGCATTTGATCTATCAAACCCATCAGATATCCTAGCTAAGCAACATGGCACCCTCAGTTGCTTTCTCTCTTTATCACAGAGCTAGCCAGGAGTTTTCATTGCCGAGTATCAGAAGAGGCTATGGGACTGCATGTTGCTAGACTGGGAAAAGGTAAAAATGATTGATTGCAAATGTGGGTTCTGATGAATGTACCTCACGTTTATGTCACTGTAAAGTGAAAATTGAGTTAAGTTTCCTAAGTTGGGGAATGTCTGTCCTAGGCTCAGAAAAAGCACAGATGAGGAAGATGTCTCTGGTCCCATGGAGATGGGGTCATGTGGGACACAGAGGAGTGACTTAACATTCCTTGGGATCTGGGAATGGGAGTGGAGAGTGGTCATGAGAAACTTAAAAGAGAATAGACAATAAAGGAGAATGTGGAAAAGTTTTATTTCAAGCAGGAATGTAAAATGCTGTGTTGAAAGGGAATTTAGAGCTGATGCAATCTTTCCTTCAGTTCTGAAAAAGAAATGGATGTCTTTATAGTTCGTGGCCAGCCTAACAGAGCTAGCCTACCAGGGCTAGCCTTCAGGGCTTATGGTAGGGATAGGATAAGTGTTAAGGTGAGGAGTCCCATTGTGCCATGCACCCCACAAGTGCTTTGCCTGTTCCATCTTTTTCACATCTTTTTTTTTGCCTATTCCATCCATTTTACAAATTGAGAGCCTGAGCTTGAAAGGAGGGAAGTCATTTGCCCAAGTAAGTTGCTTATCAGATGGAAGAGACCAGATGGGTAGTAGTATCTTATTCCTATAAGCCTAGCTATTCTGCATTGCAGTTTGAAGCAAGCTTAGGCAGAAAAGTCTATAAGACTTATTTCCAATTAACCAGCATGTGGAAGTAGAGGTGTAGCTCAAATGGTAGAACACCAGCTTTGAGTGGAAAATCCAAGTGAGAACTGATTTCAAGCCCAAGTACTGGCATACATACAAACACACACAAAAATTGGCAGAGAACAGATCAAAGTCAGACTGCACTTCAAAGCCTCACCTGTCACATTATGCAATGTGCTACCAATACCAAGCTAATTTTCTTTCAAGCTAATTTTCTACCACCTTTCCTTACAACAATTTATAAAACATCAAATTAAAACTAGACAGTTCCTTGTAATACAAATGAATACTCCGTGAAAGAAATTAAAATTAAAAATATAATTGTGCCTTTAGGCCTTACATTCTTTTAACAGAATGTACTGTTCATAAATCATATAAATAATACAAGAATAGGCATCTATTTGTATAAGTATTGAAATTAAATTTCCTGCTGGTGTCATGGCAGTCATCACAGATATGGGCAAAGTTTATTTCTCTTTCAAATATCAGAAGAAGAAAAACAATCTAATAAAAAGTATTGTTACATATTAATATTTAGAATATTTCTGATACTAAGAATATTCATAGGACAATTTCCAAACCAGTTTGTTGATGGCCTTAGAATTCAGCATAGATGAGTACATTAAGTTAAAGAGTAGAGCAGTGTGAATGGTTGGTAATAAGGTGGCTGAGAGTGAGCTGGGGAACACCTTATAGAGAAAGCTTAAACTACGTCTGCAATGACACCATGTTTAATATGAATACATTTCAACAAGGACCTCAAACCATCACATTTTATCTAGATCAAGATGAACTCTAGACTGTTCAACAATTATTATTATTGCTATTACTACTAATACTACTACTACTTACTACTACTATTATTTTTAGCTGGTTCCTGGACACTGTCCCTGAGCTTCTTTTGCTCAAGGTTAGTATTCTACCACTTGAGCCACAGCTCCACTTCCAGCTTTTTCTGGGTAGTTTATTGGAGATAAAAGTCATGGAATCGCACTGGGTTGGCTAACTGCAATCCTCAGATCTCAGCCTTTTGAGTAGCTAGTATTAGAGGCGTGAGCCTCTGGTGCCCCACATGTTCACCAATTGTCATCCTAGGGTAAAGGACTGTCTCTTGAAACTTGATGAAGCAAGCTGATGACAAATGAAATATTTTCATTTAGTCGGAATAGTAAAATTGTGGATCATTATCTCAGAAGGTAAAGATAATTTTTTACTAAAGGGTTAGGTAAATCAATGAACAACAGACAGATGAGCAAACATTGAGTGAGACATTTCACAGGGGTAAATTCTCAGGCTCTAAGCTCGTATTCTAAAGTATCATATCTTTCCAAAATCTCAACCCTGTGTCATCTACATTGGCAATGGAGGTAGATGCTTGTTACCAAGCCATGTCTTTTCATTATGTGGCACATCAGTGTCTCTACCCACAAGGAACAAGGAAATTTTAATTTCTTTCACGGAGTATTCATTTGTATTACAAGGAACTGTCTAGTTTTAATTTGATGAGATATTGACAGCAGTCTCCCTTGTCCATAAGGGATAATGTATTCTAAAACCTAACTTCCAGCTGTGGATCTCTGAATCTATATACGTATTGCTAAACCATGTACATATATAATTTCATGTCAGTTTAGAATTAAGTATTGTTTTGCACTTAACTTACATTTTCTTTTATTTTTAAATTTAATTTTATTGTAAGGGTGATGTCAGAGTGGTTACAGTTACATAAATAATAAGGTAATGAGTACATTTTTTTCTTTCTTTCTTTCTTTCTTTTTGGGTCCGGTCATGGGGCCTGAACTCTGGGCTTGGGTGCTGTCCCTCAGCTCTTCAAGCTCAAGGCTAGCATTCTACCACTTGAGCCACAGCGCCACTTCCGGCTCTTTTCTTTTTGCTTATGTGGTGCTGAGGACCCAGGGCCTCATGCATGCAAGGCAAGTGCTCTACCACCGAGCCACCTTCCCAGCCCCATGAGTACATTTCTTGTTGAACGTTGTTACCCCTCCCTTTTATTCTCTCACTTTCCTTCCCCTCCCCCAACTTTCCTACCCCCCAAGTTGTAAAGTTCATTTCGAATATAGTGTCTTGTGAGTATTGCTTGCATTGGTTCACACTTTGTCCCTTTATCTCACCATTTTGTTATTCCTCTTCCTTTCCCCAAATTACATAAACCTATATACAAGACACAGGGCACCAAAATCAAAAACAATGACAACAGGGGATAAACCAAAGGGAGGAAAAAGAAAGAAAAAATAAACTTCCATAGTATATTAAAAAACAAAAATGAAAGCAAAGAAACAAAACAAACCCTCTTGTTTCCATATCTTAGAGTTCATTTTGATTAGCATAATTTCATATGGTCATATGTACATAGCTATTGAGCTATTGTGAACCTCTGCTAAGACTATCCTAGACATATACTAATTATTACAAATGAGGGAAACCATGGAGCCTATGTTTCTTTGGGTCTGACTTACTTCACTTAATATGATTTTTTTCTGAACCTTTCCATTTCATTACAAGTGGGACGATATCCTTCTGATGGAAGTGCAGAATTCCATTGTATATATGGACTACATTTTCTTGATCCATTTCTCTACTGAGGAACATCTGAGTTGTTTCCATATGTTAGCTATGGTAAATGTTGCAATGAACTTAGTTGTGCTGGTAGCTTTAGCTTTGTTTGTGGTCATTTGGATAAATGCCCAGGAGTGGATCATAAGAGAGCTCTATGTTTAGTCTTCAGAAACCTCCATATTTCTAGGTATATTTTTTATATGAGGCCCTTGTCTGTTGTATAGCTAGTAAAGATCTCCTTTCAATCTATTTTCCATCTATCTTGCTATCTATGTATTTTGCCATGTAGAAGTTCTGCAGTTTAATGGACTCCCACTTATCCAGTCTTTCTTTGATTTGTTGTGTTTCTGGATCTTTATTTAGGAAGTTTCAACCTGTGCCAAGGGGCCCTAGTGTTTCCCCTGTTCCTTCTTGTAATATTTTCAGGGTATCTGCTCATACTTCAAGATCTTTGATCCATTTGGAGTTGATTTTAGTTCAGGGTGATATATAAGGATCTAACTTCAGTTTTCTGCACATGTATAGCCAATTATGCCAGCAACATTTGTTGAAGAGGCTGTCTTTCTTCCATCTGATGATTCTGGTTTCCTTATCTGTGAGATAATTTCTGGGTCTTCAGTTCTAGTCCATTTGTCCTCAGGCCTGTTTATGTGTCAGAACCAAGCTGTTTTTATAACTATGGTTTGAAGTTTGAAATTATTCCTCCAGGACTGTTTTTCCTGCTATGAATTGTTTTTGCTGTTGAGGTCTTCTATTATTCCACATGAATTTTTGGATTGCTTATTCTATTTCATTAAAGAGTGTTGTTGCGATATTGACGGGTGTCGCATTGACTTTATAGATAGCTTTTGGCAATATTACCATCTTCACAATGTTAATTCTCTCAATCCAGGAGCATGGGAGATTTTTCTACTTCCTTAAATCTGCTTCCTCTTCAATATAGTATTGGAATTCCTAGCCAGAGTGATAAGGCAAGACACAAACATAAAGGGGATCCAAATATGGAAAAAAGATGTAAAACTTTCCCTCTTTGCAGATGACATGATCTTGTATTTAAAGAACCCCATGGACTCCACTCCCAAGTTACTTGAGCTGATCCAAAGCTCTGGCAAAGTAGCAGAGTATAAAATTAATCTGCAAAAGTCAGTAGCTTTAATGTATGCCAACAATGAGATGAATGAGGAAGAAATCAGAAAAGCAACTCTTTTTTAATAGCCTCAAAAATACCTAGGAATTAACCAAAGAGGCGAAGGACCTCTATGATAAGATATGAGGATTTTTAAAAATTATCTCATACTAAATCGTAGTCAATATGACCTTTGTATCTCTATTGGGTACTTAGTCTTTGAGACACAATTAAGTAGAGGTCACTTCAAAGACACCTGTGCTCACTGGATTCTATGGTTAAAGGGAGAAAATAGGGGTTGATGTGGGTTGAGTCCCTTTCCTCTCCAACTTCATTGATAGAGGCTTATCTTTCAAGACTAAATTTCCTATTTTCCTAATCTCTTTCCCTTACGTGGGAAATGACTATACCTTCCAGGACAAGAAAAGATTTTCCCACAGGGCTTTCAGATTTTCTAGCAGCATCCATCCTGGAGACAAACATATGTATGTATATATAAGACTACTCCTACCATTAACCTTAGTACATCTAACATGAATTTTGATCTATGACTAGGATGAAGTCCAGTTTTTTTTCTTCCAGTATAACATGCCATCACTATTTGTTAAAGAAATGATTTCTCTAATTGAATTATACTCTTTTCATGTAGAAACTTTTATTTATCAATCTTACCACTTATGGATCTCATTTCCATTTTTCTACCAGTGCCATATTGTTTGGAGGTCAGTGGCTCTCTTCCATGCTAATATTCAGTCTGAGCAGTAGCTGTGAGGTGGACTGCTCAGATCTCTCTTAGTAAACTTGCCTTTCTGCTGTGTGATGCAGGATGAGCTAACATGTTGGGTTGCTAATTATTGACATAGCAGTATGGCTAGGGCTTGGCCATTTACATCCAGCCCCAGCACCTCCAATGCCAAATCCTTTATACAAGAATACTTAGCTGGATTAGCAAAGATTTGGGAAAATGTCTGTAGTGGTATGTGTGTGGTGTCTTCTCCTTAAGAGTCCTTAAGTGTCTTCTCCTGAGATGGAAATTCTCCTGGGATGGAAATTCTCTCAACTTAGTCCTGTATCCTCCCTTTTTGTATTTTACAAGCATTAACTACAAAACCGCACGCACACACACACACACACACACACACACACACACACACACACACTCAACCTTTTGCATTCCTAGCAGTACCACAATGCCAGCCTTGCCAAAGGACTCAAATTGACACCAAGTTAAACACCCAGAGCCCACGTATTTATTCTTCTTATTCACAATATCTGATTAAAATAGTTCTAAAATAAACTGCCAGGATGACACACATTATATGCTCACAGGCTATATTGTTCAGAAGTAAGAATAAAACCTAAGAATATCTTGTTAAAAAAGCATAGTCATTTGAAAGACAGTTTCACAGAAATATACTAGAAGTATGTGAGTAAATTCACTAATTGCTCTTTAGATGCTATAAAAGTATCTCCAGGGTAAGTTCTCTAGTTGTATAAATTCCTCTAGTCTACTACTTGCTTTTTGAGAAAATGTGAAGTTTCTGTCACATTGTAAGAATGTGAAATGAAACGTGTACAGAGATTTGACAGAAAAGTTGTTAGATTTTTATAAAGTCAGACTTAATAACAAAGGTATCTAAAAATAGCAGAGACATTTTGCTTCTGGAACTTTGGAATACAGGTAAATTAAATTTTAGAGTTGAAACAATGCTCCAACCAGTCTGCTTCTGGATGCTTCAAAGCAGAACTTCGCAGCTGGTGTGCACCGTATAGACCAGAGGGTATGCTATGAGATATTGATTCTCTTTGTCCACAGTGTCTGATCTTAATGTTTACAAAGGCCTCAAACTCCTTGCTCCTGCAGTGCTTGCTCCTTCCTGATCTCCCTTACCAATGCAGAGAAGTCATCCTTCAAAGCCAAAAGAGCAGTGCATCCTTCTCTGCTGTCAAACATTGGTTTTTTTCCCCTGTCCCTTGGAAAGACTTCACACTGGCCTGCAAAGCATCAGCTGACCTCTCCATTTCACTGAGCTTATACTGTTCTATTGCTCACCATACTATTATGCTTAATGTACAATGGCCACCATGATGTTTCTTGAACAATCTGGATATGTGTCTGCCTTGGGCTGTGCATAGACCTTTGCTTTCTACCTGGGGTGCTTTTTTTCAGTATAGATACCTGTTTCTTGATCTTTTAAAGGTCTTTGGCAAATATCCCCTTGTTGATGGGCTCTTCGTAAGACCACACCATGCAAAATTGTTGAGGACTGCCATTGCCCAATATCTCCCATTTGTTCATTTTTTACTATACCACACATCACTATAGGATGCAATATTATTTTTTATTTTATTATTATGCTTTTTATTATCTAATTTTTTTCTCTTTGCATTTTTACTTTTTTGTGATTAAAATACTTTGATGAATTTCTTTCATTTGCTATTTTAATTGTATTGTCAAGGTGATGTTCAGAGGGGTTACAGTTACATAAGAAAGGTAGTGATTACATTTCTTGTCTAACATGTTACCCTTTCCCCTATTTTTCTCCCTCCCTCCCTCTTCTCACCCCACCCTTGCAAATTGTACAGATCATTTCCAACATGTGAGTATTACTATTGCATAGGTTCCTCCTTTGTACAGTTTTTGAATTATTATTATAAGGGTGATGTGCAGGGTTCTTTCAGTTATGTAAGTCAGGTAAAGGATGCATTTCTTTTTGAGCAATGTCACCTCTTCTCTTGCTCCCTCCCAGTTTTTCCTTCCCATCTCCATCTATTAAATTTTTTATCTACTTATTTGGCAGTAGTAGGGGTTGGATTTGGGTTTCTTTTTCTTGCTGGGTGCATTCTATCACTTGAGTCATTCCCCAAGTCCTTTTCTGTTTTCTTTATTTGTTTTTGATATAATCTTCATTTTTGCTTGGGTGGGTCTAAACTATAATCTTCCTTGTGTTGCTGGAATTACAAGTGCATATTGCCATGCTAACCTTATTTGTTCAGCTAGAGTCTTGGTAACTTTTTATCCAGGTGTCTTTGAACCTTAAATTCTCCATTCCTACCTCCTCAGTAGCTGAGATTACTGACATGCACTATCACACTTGGCTCCTACTTATACATTTTATTGTTTATCTTCCTTGGCTAGGATCTGAGGCCCACAAGGATATAACTTTTCATTGTTGCCTTTGTTCATAACCAAATCACTCATATTTAAAGGTGAATTTGAGAATCAAATAGGCCAATAATATAAAAGTAAATCAATTTGGAAACAACCAATATACATAGTTTAAATAGATTTTAAAAATCCATTAATTTTACCTCAAGAATGAAAAGAAGTATTTATCAATATGAGAACTATTATAGGATTTAAATGTGTCCACTGCCATGTAAATTTTGAATGACTGTAAAATTATTGGTTGCTTAGAGAAATAGTTTCACTCCAGTGGAGACAATCAGATTTTGAAGGAATGTTCATTAAAATTGCTTGTTCAGGAATAATGTTAAACCATTTCTAGCATGAAAAATAGATACTTTATATATATACATAAAGAGTAAGGTCTTTAAAGTATATATGCATAACAAGAAGAATAGACATTTAATAGATATTTAATATATGCATTAATATTTGAAAAGATTTAATTTAAAAATATTTAAAACTAAGAATTGGGCTGGGAATGTGGCTTAGTGGTAAGGTGCTTGCCTAACATGTATGAAGCCCTAGGTTTGATTCCTCAGTACCATATAAACAGAAAAAGCTGGAAGTGGTGCTATGGCTCAAATGGTACAAAAGAACAAAAGAAGCTCAGGGACAATGCCCAGGCCCTGAGTTCAAGTCTCAGGACTGGCAAAAAAAAAACTAAGAATTACTTTTTCTTTAACATGCTATTTCTGTATTTTATCATAATTACATAAAGAAAAAGCCATTTTTAAAAATAGAGATTTATAAGTATCTAAAATGCTCCCAAATTACTCCATTTTGCATGTGCCATGAAGTAAAAAGTTTGGAAAGCAGTATTGCAGAGGGGTCAAATGTCCCAAAGCATGATCACAGATGGCATTTCTGGTAGGAATGGGGGAACTGACATGTCTACCCTTTACAACAAGGAGCAGAGAGTAGTGTCTCCAGTATTGAAGCTGAAAAGGTAATAAGCTTGGATTCTCAGGGACTTTGAATGACACAAAGGAGAATTTGGACTTCATGAGAACAAACATTAACCATCAAATGTCTAACCATGTTTATGCACTTCAAAGACCAAGTCATATATTATCATCTTTAAGATGATGATATTTTTGCATAGAAAATGATTTTCTAACCAACATCCTTCTAGGTTTACATGCAGAGCCCCTCTTTGCTCGGTAATATATTTACCATCTCCTACATGAATACAAAAAGGCCAAGATATTGTTTCCAGTCTTTTCTAGAGCTGGGTATCTTTGTGGCTTCCATAGTCCAGGCCTAAAACCAAGAGACTGAAGCAGTCTATAGTCTAAAGTCAACCTTGGGCTTGAGATTAGTGCCTTGAGATTCACTGACTAACAGCTCCTATCTCCCTGTGCCTTCAAGTATCATCAGAGTCGAGAGACACTGGAGTAGTGGTGCAGAGATACCTTCTAAATAGACCCCAGTAGGCTGGGAAAGCGGCTTAGTACTGGAATGCTTGCCTAGCATGGATGAGACCTTGGCTTTGATTCCTTGGTACCAGATGAACAAAAATATATAAAATAAATAAAATTAAAAGAAAAAATAGGCCCTAGTAGCAAAGGCTACAGAAAAAGCCATCTTAAAGCCATCAGAGTGGCATTCTGAAAGCCTTTACAAAAGGCCAGGCGTGGGTTGGAAATGACACAGCATCCTCACATTTAGTCAGGAGGCAGCTAGTTCACTGTCCTGGTCCTCAAATAACCCCTGTCATTTGGCTGTCTAATACAGAAAGGCAATACCAGGAATTAAACTAGGTAACAGCCCCTAAAATTAGTTTAAATCTCCCACAAATCTGTCAAAAGAAGAGCAAAATGATCCCCCAAATACAGCAATGTCTTTTAATAGTGCTGCAAATATATTGGAAAGTGAAGTGTGATATAAAGCTGGCAGCATTTAAATTTAGAACAAATGTGATACGTGTGTGGGCTAAACCTGGGTTAGCCAGAGACAAGAAGCCTGAAGAGGCTAAAAATCTACCACTAGTGTCTTCTATGAGGGAAGAAAAGGAGTTTCATTACTATTTAGATCCCCTAACATACGCAAGATTATATAGCCTTAAAATGTAATAGCATGCGACCTGGGTGCTGATGGCTCACTCTTCTAATCCTAGCTACTTAGGGAGCTGAGATCTGAAGATTGTAGTTCAACTCCAGCCCAGAGGGACAAATCCAGGAGATTCTTATCTCCAATTAGCCAGAAAAAAGTTGTAAGTGAAGCTACGGCTCAAGTGGTAGAGTGTCAATCTTAAGTGCAAAAGTTAAAGAGAATGTGAGGTGCAGAGCTCAATTCCTAGTACCAGGACAAAAGTCATATGTGTGTATATGCTAAATTATATGTGCACACATATATAATAGTATGCAACCTTTGCATTTATCATATGGAAATGTACACCAACTTGACCGTGTAGAAAGGAATGAAAAGAAGAACATAATTATCTAATTGTATATACAAAAACAAGTTGATAGGGTAGTAAACTAAATTAACTTTAATAAAAGAACAACTACAAAGCCAGAAGTGCCTTAGTCCTATCTCATTTCTGGAACCAGTCAGATAAGCCTTAGCTGGAATTGTACTTGCTATTAACCTCGTCTTTTCATCTAATACGCATTAGCAGAAGTAAAGAAAGTGTTCCCATTTTAACTTAATTTGCTATATAAATCCAGGACTTCCCTTGTTACGACTTAGTTCTCAGTATGTGATGTGATAGAACCCCATTGATTCTCTCAAAATGTTGGGATGGCTCCAATAGCTATATTCATTGCTGGAAACTCTCTTTAGCATGAGACTTCAGTAGAAGAGGGGAAAGTGGGTCCTGTTAATACCATCTCATTTTTTTCTTTTTTTTTTTTTTTACTATTCTCTAAAAAACTATCCTCAAGTAGTTGTACAAAGGGGTTTTGAGTCAATATGTTAGTTTGTGGATATAATACATCAAGATCGATGTCACCTTTTCCATTGTTCTACTCCATTGGTCCTAATCCCACCCATGTCCTCAATTTACCTGGTTTTATGTTCACATATGTACATTGGATATTATGACTGCATTTGCCCACCCATTTCTCTCTCCATTTGCCTATCCCTCCCCGACATCTCACGCCCACCCATGTCTCAGCTTCCTGGTATTCATTTTGTTAAACTGTAAGTTAGTTGTTCACAGGAGTTACACCATTAGAATCCTCCCATGAGGATTATATGTATGTGTTAATATGTATGTGTATATGCATATGACCCTGCATATGCTTACATATAGACTTATAATTTAGATCTAACTTCCACATATGAGAGAAAACAACCAAAAATGTGAGATACAGTGTATTCCAGGATTTTATTTATTTAAAATTACAGGTACATTTCAATTTTATAATAGTTCCTTTTGAAAAAACATGTTATCAGTATAGTTAAGCTATGCTGGGATCTAGCACCTAGTTGCAGTTTAGTATTGAAGGACAGAATGCAAAAGTCCAGACAGCAAAACATGACTCTTGAGGTAGGTGTAGAGTTGGAAAAACTTAGCTGAAAAGACAGGACTTCCATTGGAATGAGAATGCTCAGAGTGCAAATAGGCATGCATGCACAACTTGGGGTATACTTATACATGGAAAATTACACCCTGCACTATATACATCTTCCTCCCATAGGCAACTGAAACTACCCTTTGGGCTTATACATGTCATGCTTGGGCTATCAAGTAGTCACCTCCTCCTCTCATAGGCCTGATTTGTAGAAAGTTGGGTTCCAAGAAACCAAAATTAAACAAAGGTTCTTGAGCAATCATGTAAGCCCACAAAACCCTACTTAACCCATAGATAACTACCGTACCACTGATTATCAACACTGACTATCATGTAGAAAAATATTTCTATGACAATATTCTGTTGAGGCATGCTAGGAACATAGTCGTGTCCCACCCCCGCCCCCTCCTCCCGCCAACACAGGGAGGTGAGCCCTTTGGACAGACCTGATGGATAGAGGCCCTGCAAATCCATCATGGGGGGTGGGGTGGGAAACGAGAAGAATTGAGTGAGTACATGTTTCACAGTTTAACCTCTTTAACAGTTAGATAACCCATGCCATAAATGATTTGTGTTGATTTCGGAATGGAGGAGGAAGAGGCAACATAGTCCAAGCATTTGCTATACTTAGGCAAAACCAGAAGTCAGAGTGTGAATGTGGTCACAAGAAATTAGTAGCTCATAGCAGATCTGACCCCATTCAAATCACTCTACATTTAATTAGTTCTTAGGAAATTGCCATTTGTATGGGTAAGAGCTGGTCAAAGGTGATTGTTTCAATGTGCTTTGAACTCATGCCTACTGAATGGATTTTCTTGCCTTAACAGATTTGAAAGAAAGATGTTAAATAACTTGTTGAATATCACAAAACTTTAATTGGCTATACAGGTCAAATGTTTTCAGTCTTCCTCTTTCATACATGTCTGTGGCTGATAACCTCTTCTGCTCTAATGTGTGACTTTCACCTGGGCTTACTTCATCCTGCAATTCTTGCCAAAATGTCTAGCTATATATCCTAGCTATGCCCCTAGTCCTATTCCCAGTTATTCTGGAATCCAGTATTCTCAAATATGGGTAAGAGAGCTCCACAAGAAAGAGGAGAAAAGCCATCCTAGAGATTGTGGGAATTGTAGGTTGAGCAAATATATAAAACATGAGCAAAATACAAAACATGGTGGCAGTGGTGGGTTATGAGAAGGAGGGATTCAAGGTTACCACTCTTCATACATGGTCTCAGAAGAGATGAAAGTAGTTTTCTTTTGCAATATATAAAGGGATAAAGTCTGGTTCATTCTTTTTTTTTTTTAATATATAGTGTCTGTCAGACAATTCTGCAGGAATCGCTATGGCCCCAGCAGGCCTTTCACAGAAGATTGCAGTAGAATGACAGGTATTAGCCACCAGCACTTAGATAACCTCCATTTATCATCAACTCTTATTTATTTAGTACCTACATGACCAACATGTCCAATTAGCATTTTCTTTTTTCTCATTTCTCACTCAACACCAGTTTATCCTTTGGAGAAATTAAAATAACAAAGAAGCAGTTGACTATCTATATATCTTTAACTAGCTGTACAGAGGAGTTGCCATTCAACAAGGCAGTTTATGAATACAGTGCATCTTGATAAATGTCAGTTTTTAATCCATCTTGCCAGCCCTGCAAGCCCCGCTCCATGCCTAAAATTGTCTTAATTTTGTAGGATATGCATTGAATTCTACAACTGCATTCTCCCATGCTTCCTCTTTTCATTCATCTAACCCCTTCTTTGTATCCTACTACTCCCTTTAGAGTACCCAATTCCTGGTGTTTATTTTGTTGGACAGTGAGTTAGCTTTTCTAAGGAAATATACTGAGTTCTCCCCAGAATCCACCATAGTTTGTTTAATGCATTTTTGTTCACTTGAATATCACCTTGAAGTGAATGAGTACAGAGTCTTCAAAAGTCATCTGTGCCCAGGAGTGAAAGTGATGGTGAATTCATGGACTTTCCCAGATGAGCTTGACTTTATTTTCAGTCTTCTTCATTCAAGTAGCTAACCTCTCATTTGTGATGTTCTAAAATGTAGTGTGTAATGGGCTCACCCATGGCTTCTACTTGGTACTGGACTCACTGTCTCCTTGAAGTTCTTGCCAGGGAATTCCAGGTATATTCCCTGGCTGTGTTTTCTGATCCTCCCTGTTCTCAGTTGTTCTTGGATCTCTACTTACCTCCTCTGCCTACCAGCCTCTGACATTGTTGGAAAAAAATTGTCCTTTTCCTAGAAATAATTGGAAGTGGCCCAGGAGATGATCCTCACACAGGTAGGGCAGGCTTGCCCTTGCCTCTTTCAATGTGGATGTCAGGTTCTTCAAGGCCAAAGATACTTTCACACACTTCAAAATCTGACAGAGAACATCCTCACCAGCACTGGTATTGGCCATGTTCTTCTAGATGCTCTTGAGAATCTGGGGAGATAGGAAGTCATGCCAGGACTGGACAGACCTATAATTTCCCCCCCAGGAAACTCCTGTTTCCCTCTATTTGAGTTTTTAAACTTCAAGTAAAATTTGACATCAGTAGAAGTTCAAATACCTAATGTCTGCGCATGAAATGCATTTTATATTCCAGGTTAAGGAGTAAGTCATGTGACCCTCACACAAGCTATACCAGGAACTAATTCCACACAGCTCCCTCAGAGCTCTATGCTGAGGTCAGTACTATCTACATTCATTTCCTTTACCTTCCCCATAACACTGTACAGGGAGAAGGGATCATAGGTGAAAACTGATATGTAGAAAGATCCAGAAAGGTTGTCATGAATCATCACAAAACAAACTGTTCATGGCATTGGTGTTCAGACTATTACATAATATTATCACTCTTTAAACATGGACTCCTGGGAGAAATTCTAGTGTAAACTTATCAGACTTGCCCAAGAGTTTCTGGTAATGATATTTTTATTTTTTTAATTTATTTTTATTTTTTATTTTTATTTTTTTGTTGGTCGTGGAGCTCAAACTCCAGACCTGTGCACTGTCTCTAAGCTTTTTCACTCAAAACTAGTTTGAGGGCTGGGAAGGTGGCTCAGTGGTAGAGTGCTTGCCTTGCATGCATGAGGCCCTGGGTTCGATTTCCCAGCACCACATAAGCAAAAAGAAAAAAAGCTGGAGGTGGCGCTGTGGCTCAAGTGGTAGAGCGCTAGCCTTGAGCTGAAGAGCTGAGGGACAGCGCCCAGGCCCCGAGTTCAGGCCCCATGACTGGACCCATCCCACCCCCCCAAAAAAAGAAATATAGTCAAAACTAGTTTGAACCACAGATCACTGGTTTCCTAGAATGTAATTGGAGATAAAAATCTCACAGACTTTCCTGCCTAGGCTGGCTTCAAACTACAATCCTCAAATCTTAGCCTCTGGAATAGTTAGGATTACAGGCATGAGCCACAAGCACCTGGCCGAGTTTTAAATACAAACAGTTTCAACTTAATTCTTATTTTATTTTTCCAAAGAAAGTCTGTGTATCCTTCTCTTATTCTTGAAATCACTCTTTTTTCAACTGTCTTAACATGAAATCATTGTCACTGATGTGACTTTAATCCGGGAGGTTAAATTTGGTAAAATCCATCTCCAAACCTGTTAAGATTTGAATCAACACTCTTCTTCCAGGGTAGCTTTCTGATAAAGGAAAGAAACTGGGCCCATGCTGCCTTACACACATGCTCTCTCTTTTCTTCTACCATGAGACAGTGCAACACCAAGGACCTAGCCACCACACTCTTAGACTTCTCAGCCATATGAACTATTATACATTATACATTTCCCAGTCTCAGGTCTTTTGTCATAATAATACCAAACAGGCTATGAGAATGTTTTCTTTCTCTAGGCTTCTAATGTTCACTCATTGATGTT
>NW_012267316.1:2463665-2464202 GCF_000151885.1 Dipodomys ordii
GTCAAAACTAGTTTGAACCACAGATCACTGGTTTCCTAGAATGTAATTGGAGATAAAAATCTCACAGACTTTCCTGCCTAGGCTGGCTTCAAACTGCGATCCTCAAATCTTAGCCTCTGGAATAGTTAGGATTACAGGCATGAGCCACAAGCACCTGGCTGAGTTTTAAATACAAACAGTTTCAACTTAATTCTTATTTTATTTTTCCAAAGAAAGTCTGTGTATCCTTCTCTTATTCTTGAAATCACTCTTCTGTTTTTCAACTGTCTTAACATGAAATCATTGCCACTGATGTGACTTAAATCCGGGAGGTTAAATTTGGTAAAATCCATCTCCAAACCTGTTAAGATTTGAATCAACACTCTTCTTCCAGGGTGGCTTTCTGATAAAGGAAAGAAACTGGGCCCATGCTGCCTTACACACATGCTCTCTCTTTTCTTCCACCATGAGACAGTGCAACACCAAGGACCTAGCCACCACACTCTTAGACTTCTCAGCCATATGAACTATTATACATTATACATTTCCCAGTCTCAG
>NW_012267316.1:2464927-2488837 GCF_000151885.1 Dipodomys ordii
CATAGACCTTTGCTTGAATGTTCCTGATGGTGACTTTGGGAATACTGTCCCCGTAAGTCTCTACAGCAATGTGTACACAGATGAGTTAATTTCCTCTCATGAGAGATGAAACAAAATCATAGTATTCACATACTCAACTTGTTGAAGTCTTGAACTGCTAGGTCAGTGGTTCTCAGAGTGGTCTAGAGGCACCAGCTGCACTTGAGAACTTGCTGGAAATTCTAATTCTCAGGCCTTTCCCTAGGCCTAAAAAATCAACAATGTTGGGGGGTAGGGCCCAGAGTTCATTGTAAAAATATTGTAGGTAATTCTGAAGAATATCTGGGTTTGAGAATTATTTCACTAGAGATTGATTTGTGGAATAGAAAAAAAGTAAACACTGGAGCCCCACTTCTAGACCAATTAGCTCAGACACTGTTAAGTGAGGATTAGTTTTCAGAATTATTAAAAAAACCCCAAACACCCAGGCGATTCTCATGTGCATCTTAGGCTTAAAGCCAACCAATTCAGCTGGGTGCAGGTGGCTCATGCTTGTAATCCTGGCTAATCAGGAGGCTGAGATCTAAGGACTGTGATTTAATACCAGTCTGTGCAGGAAAATCTGTGTGACTCTTAACTCCAATTAACCAGCAAAAAGCCCAAAGTAGAAGCTGTGGCTCAAGTGGTATGGTGCTAGTTTTGAACAAAAATGCTCAAGGACAGCACTCAGATCCCAAGTTCAAGTCCCAGGAGCAGCAAACACACACAAAAACAAACATTCCTCTAGGTGAGATAATACCTTTGTGGCTTGAATTTTTCCTTTCCCTAGTATAAAATGTATGTGATACAAATCTAATGAAGCATATACATGTCCCATAGAATTTTGGAACATTACTTACAGACTTTACTTACTTATGACATGAAAATATGAAACTGTGTATATCTCTTTGGATATATACTGGAGCAAGCAAACAACATGGTAATCACAGAAACATGCATGATTAGGTTTTAGATTCAAAGCACAGGTACTGTGAGCTTACTGTAGATATAGCACTACCCAGTTCAGGTTTACTATTTCATTCACAAAATTAAGGGCACACCATAGAAAAGCATGAACAACCTGCATAAGGCCAATCATATATTTTCTTCTTGTCTCTCTACAAAGTGAAAATGGACTCCCACAAAGGAAAGAAACCTAGATAGCTATGTATCTCTTGAATAATGTTGCAAGATAAAGATATCTCTCTTTTTTGTAGCTTCCCAAGGGGACTTCTCTAAACCTATGGCTATTCTTTTCTTAAATAGAAGCTATCAGCCATTCCTAAGAGAAATCAGCTTGAGTTCTCACATACGAATTAAGTAATATGAGGTGTCAAGAAGGAAAGAGGAGAAGGTGGTAGCACATCAGACTGACACCTTACAGAGCACCACCTCAGACCTTCCTGTTTGCTCACATACTTTCTCATCAGAATCCTCTGCAATTGGCTCTGGTCTCCTTTTTCACGTTGAATACACAGAGGCACGCTGTCTAGGCAACTTGCGTACAGTAACAAATGATAGGCGGAAGACTGCTGACTTTGGCATCTTTATTTACTTATATTTTTAGGCGAGGCTTGTGTGAACAGAGATAGGGCCAGTGATAGACAGCTTCATGGAAAGGAAAGTAAAAGTTAAGCAAATCCAGAGAATCCTATCTTTGACCTGTCCTCCTGTGACACTGAAATTACATTTACAATGCACTAAATAACACCCTTCAAAGACAAGCCCTAAGTTGCCATGTATATCCAAGGGGAAGCCTATTCAGCTGTAGAGATCCAGCATTAAGTGAGACTATAAATAACTTCACTATCTATGCTAGAAACTCCTCTATCACCATCCTAATTAGAAGGTGAGGAAGGAAGGCAGTACTTAACAAAGGGATCTGTGACATTTGGTGATGATAATAATGGCTTTAAAATTCCAGGAAAAAGTCAATTTTCCCAATTTTCCCTCACTTGTGTGTCTCCTCTCTCTAGTGAATATTCTCAGTTCCCAGATAGAATTATTTAAACTGCTTTAGTCTGTCTATCTATCTATCTATCTATCTATCTATCTATCTATCTATCTATCCACCCACCCACCTACCTACCTATCTTGAAATAGTTGTATGAAGGAGTTTCAATTTAACATAAAAATTTCTGAGTAAAATGCACCTTGATCAGCGTCACCCCTTCCTGCTTTTATTAGTACAATGATGGTGATAGAAACCTTGGAAAACTAGATCACACGGATGATCAGTGTCACCCCTTCCTGCTTTTATTAGTACAATGATGGTGATAGAAACCTTGGAAAACTAGTATCGCATGGAGAAGACACATTGGATGTTCTCCCTTAAGAGGAAGAAAGTCATGGCTACTATTTTGGTTCAATTTTCTACCAAATTACTATCATAATTTACCAACACATTAGGATTATTTCTCTTCCTAATGTATTGGGATTATTCAGTTACTATATTAGAACAAATTTCTCCACAAGTTGTATTCTATAATTTCTGGTGGCTGAACCCTATCGCATCCTGTGTGAATGTCATAATTTATAGATATCCTACTTTGCTGAATATTTACATTGTTCCTACTTAGTGGCTGTTGTGAGGAATGCTGGGATAGACATGCTTGTATGTGCTTGCTTCTTCCTTAGAAGACCCAAAGGTGGATCTGCTAAGTCAAAAAACTTTTGACCATTCAAGACTATGTGTCTGTGCAGACCTGCTCCAGATAAGTTGCCAACCTGGGTTCTTACCAGCAATATATTGGAGAGTTTCGGTTTTAAATTCTCATCAAAAGTGACAGTTGGAAAATTGCACTTATATTAACATGGGCACTTTTTTTGGTCACTTCTTGTCTTCAGGGATCATTTGAATCTTAGTATTGCTCAAGAAGAACAAATGGGCCAGAATTCAGTAAGTATTCTGTCCTTTCCCCAGTGGATGGGTGCTCTAGAAATCCACATAGAATCTTGGCAGATAATCTCTCCCTTATTGTGGCAATACAAGAGTCAGCCCAATCTCCAATATATTACATTAATTTCAAAGAAATTTGAAGCCAGACATGGTGATATCTCAACCACTCAGGAGATAAGAGATATGAAGACTGTAGTTCTAAACCATATAGGGCAAAAAAAGTGAGATTCTGTCCGAAAAAGATACCCCAAAGCACAAAGGACTAAATCTGACATATAACTGTTACCCCCTCTGTACATCACCTTTATAATAAAAATTCAAAAAATGAGAAAATTCTAGGAAAAGGTACCAGTGTGTTAATATGTGTGAACTGAATATTCAAAAGTATTATATTAATATAACTTAGTCAAACTTGTGTGATATGGCATAAAGATTTCTAATGAAATATTAATTTTAAATAAAATGTCATTTTTTTAAAAAAAAGGACTAAAAGAGTGGCTAAGCAGTAGAATACTTGTCTGGTAAGCACAATGCCTGAGTTCAGTCTCTAGTACTGCCAAACAAACCAAAGAAACTTGGGAGATTATTTTGTGTTTGTTTATCATGAATGCAGGTGTATAGTGTGCGTTCTCTCTCTCTCTCTTTCTCTTCAGAAACCTACCTTCCATTTTTAGGTTCTAATTAAACCTTCCCATGGGAGGGGCTGGGAAGGTAGCTCAGTGGTAGAGCGCTTGCCTTGCATGCATGAGGCCCTGGGTTCGATTCCTCAGCACTACACACAAAAAAAAGAAAAAATCCGGAAGTGGCTCTGTGGCTCAAGTGGTAGAGCACTAGCCTTGAGCTGAAGAGCTGAGGGATAGCGCCCAGGCCCAGGGTTCAGGCCCATGACCGGACCCCCCCCCCAAAAAAAAGTGAGTTCATTTTGGTCTGGGAAGGTGGCTCAGTGGTAAACCTTCCCAGGGGATAATGGACTATCCTTGCAAACAGTTCCATAATCCTAAAGGCTTTTTTTTGGTCTTGAACCTTATTTTTGGCATCACTAGTATCCTTGGGTTAGCCTTTTGGTATTATCATTCTTGGTTTATGGTATCACAGAGCCCAAGGCTCAAAGAACATTTGGAGATCAGCAGGTCCAACACCTTCCCTTTACAAATCAGTGGACCGAGACCCAAAAAAGTGAAGTGGCTATTTGTGCAAGATGAAAAATCTAGTTAGTGCTGCTTTCATGCTAGCATCAAGAGTGGGTCCTAAAATGCAAGGTTCTTTAATCAAGTCCATATTATTTCTATCAAAGGAAAAGATGAGTAGGGCTTTTGAAATTATACATGGGACAATGTAAAATGGATGCATAGAGATGAAAGAACAGGAACACAGAAGGGCTATGATTAATAGACATCCTACACATAAAGGGACATGCTAAATTGAACCCCTTTGTGCAACTACTTGAAAATAACAATAAAAAAAGAGACATCCTGAGGATAACATTGTCCCAGATGATAGTGCTCCCTCCCCCATTTTGAAGTAATCATCATCCTGGCTTTATGTTTGATACCCCTTAACTTTTTAGAGTTTACCACCTAAAATATCATTTGGGAAGCTATCACAAAATTAGAAGGATAAGGGTGGGCCCCTTACTGTGGGTATTTGGAAATGATGCCAATACAGGGAAATTTCTACAAATGTTCTACTGCATCTAGACAGGTGTATTTTTGTCTTGTCTCACATTTTTCCCCATCTTTTTCATTTTATGCTCCATTTTGGTTTTGCCCTAAATCCCCACTTTACTTCTCACTTTTGCTATTTGGTTTCAGTTTGCAAAAGCACTTGTTCCCTGAAGGTTCCTTCATAGCTCGCTGTTCTTCGTTGCAGGACTAGGTATAGTCTCTAATCTCAGGCTATTGCTGAGTTTTTATTTCTATTCCTAGAAATACAAAATAATCTGTATTTCTTCATTGTGTATTGCTTTTCTCAGATGTTTGCTCATGATAAAGGGCAGGAATTTAAAAAGGTAGTTGGAATCAATGAGCATGTGATGGTATTCGGTAACTTCAAACTCACCCCTGGGGACTATGGGGAGGTTTATTGGGAACCCCATTTTGTGTGTGTGTGTGTGTGTGTGTGTGTGTGTGTGTGTGTATGATAGTCCCAGGGCTTGAGTTCAGGGCCTAGGCTCCATCCCTGAGCTTTTGTGCTCAAGGTTAGTGGACTGTCATTTGAGCTGCAGCCACACACCTTTTTTTGTGTGTATGATTTAATTGGAGACAAGTATTTCAAGGACTTTTTTTGTCTTGGCTGACTTTGAACCATTATCTTCACATTTCAGCCTCCTGATTAGCCAGGATTACATGCATGAATCACTGATATCTAGTCTTCAACTGTGTGTGTGTGTATAAATATAGTATAGCATAGTTTGCCATTTTTAGGTGTGAATGCCAATTCCATTAAGTACACTCACAATATTGTGAGCTCACTACGAGTTTTCTAAACTTTTCAATTACATCCAGAAGAGACTGGACTGCCTTTATGTAGTAACTCCATCCCTTCTTCTATGTGCTCCTGGAAACCACAATTTTGATTTCCATCTCTATGAATTTAAGTGTTTTAGTACCTCAAATAGGTGGAATCATATAGTTTTTCATGTTATGCCTGTCTTATTTCACTTAGCATAATGTGAAGAGTCTTCCAGGGGATAGCATAAATTAGAATCTATCATTTTATGGCTGGATAATACTCCATTATATGTGTATATCACATTACCCAGTTTTGTGGTGTCTATCTCTTGGCTATTGTGGTTCAAGCTTTAGGACCAGTACACACAGATACACAGACATAGACACACAGACCCCCCCCCCAACACACACACACAAATTAGGCAATAACTGAGTAGATAGCATTGAAGTCTTTTTTCATTGTGCAATATGGTGGTGGTGGTGGTGGTGTGTGTGTGTGTGTGTGTGTGTTGGTGCTGGGACTTGAATTCAGGGCTTCTTGCTCTTGCTTAGCTTCTTCATTCATAGATGGAATGTTATCATTGCAGCCACAGCTCTACTTCTGGCTTGCTGCTGGTTAATTGGAGATAAGAATCTCACAAACATCTCTTCCTGGGTGGCCTTGGATCAGTGATCCTCAGACTCCAGCCTCCTGAGTAGCTAAGATTGCAGGAATGAGCCATCAAGTGTCCTTCTCATGATGGTGCTTTTACTGATCTTAAAACTGAGCAACCTAAAAGGCTGAAAAGTAATCTAGTGCTGGTGGGTAGGCAGAATCTAGAGATCATGAATGGATAGGAGGACTGACATTGAGAGAGAGCAGTTACCACCTCTATAAATAGTAAACCCAGGCTTACAATTGGGCTCGCTTCACAGGACAGACACCTTCCAAGACAACTTTCAAATACACATGGGATTTTGAGAACAATGATAATGAGACCCAAACCTGAAGGTCACGTGACTGCTGGACAGCAGATGTGTAATGGTCCCTTAAAACCAACTTGCCAGATCTAATGACAGATCCTCAGGAAGATCATCTGCCTCCCATTTAGGGCAGTAAGTGACTCAGTGATACTGGTTCTGCAGCTGACAAGGCATCTAAAATAGGAAGCTAGTGTTTCTGCTGGGAGCCACTCTTCCCATTTTACATCCATGCTTCCTATTTTACTCTTCCACTCTTCCTATTTAACATCCTTCACTAGCTCGGAAGCATTTCTGGGCTTCAGAGTAAATTTGCAAAGAGTTTCAAATTTATCTTAGCAAATGAACCTTCATCTAAATATCATGCAAATATTGACTATCACTCTAGGAAGCGGGTACTGTGTAGGCCTGGAAGTGACCACAGTCTGAAAGACTCATAACGTTCCAGAGATCCATTCAAAGAGTTGGGAAGATCATGTTTTAAGCTGGGCAGTGTTGCATCCTTGTGATTGCAGCATTTGAAGAGAAGAAGTAGCAGGATCACAAGTCTGAGGCTGCCTGGGCTACTCTCTCTCTCTCTCCCTCCCTCTCTCTCTCTCTCTCTCTCTCTCTCTCTCTCACACACACACACACACAAATAAAGGAAGGTGGAAGAAAAATGTTTGAGAGCATGCAATTGGGAAAGTAATGGGTAAAATCAGAAAAGGAACATTTGGGCTTAGATCTAGAGAGAAATTAGGGGCTGAGTAAAAGGCTGAGGACAGTCCTAGGAGTTACACAGGGTTGGGTAAGAGGCAGTGATCAGGGAGTGAGTGATACATTGTCAGAAATGTGGCTGGAAAAGCAGGTGGACAGGAGCTAACCCATGTAAATTCTCATGAAAAATTCAGGCATCATGCTTAAGAGTAATGGGAAAAACCAGTTATGGTGATACATACCTGTAATCCTCAGGAGGATTGAAGGTAGCAGGATTGAAATCTGAGTCTGGCATGAGACTCTATCAACCAGGAAAAAAGAAGGGCTGCGGTGTGGCTCAAGTGATTGGGCACCTGCTAGGCAAATCTTGAGTTCAGTTCTTAATACTGGCAAAAATAAGAGCAATGGAAAGCAAAACCCATGCTCTAAGGATTGGAGTGATTGATTTAATAGCATAAGAGACTGTAAGCTACAGAATAAAGGGAACCTCTGGGCTGGAATATGATACCACCAGTCAAAATAGTAGTGGAATAGTGAAGGAACAGCGACACAGCTAGATGTGTCATTGGCAGGCTGGGGAACTTGTGTTAGAGAGAAGTGTTTGGAAGTCTCCCAGGTTTTGTTTTTGTATAGCAGGATAAATAGGATACCTATTAGAATAGTACTTCTATGTAATGTTTATTTGTAAACCTAACCTTGCTTTTAAGTTAGAAGTCCTTTGGTGTCTGTTCCAGTTGTTCTCAAGTTAGAAGTCCCTCTGTACTCATTATAGTTTGGACTTGAAATGTCCCCAAAGACTCTTATGTTGCTTTGTCCCCAGCTCAATCTTCAGAGGTGGAATTTAGGGATGTGATTGGATAAGGAGAGCTCTGACCTCCTGAATGAGTCCAAGCATTGATAAAGGGAGGTGGTGGAAACTGGGGGAAGTGGGTCACTGGGGGAAATGCCTTTGAAGAGCCTATCCTGTCCCTGTCCTGATCTTTTTGGCTCTCTCGTCTCTGGCTGCCTTGAGGGGAGCAGCCTCCTGTGTTGAGTACTCCTGCTGTCATGATGGTCTGTCCATAGGAATGGAGCCAGCTGACCATGGACTGAAACCTTTGAACCCATAAGCCAAAATAAAAATTTCTTCCTTAAAAATTAAAAAAAACCCCACCCACTGTGTATGGTGGTACATGCCTGTAATCTCAGTGACTTATGAAGTAGGGGTAAAAGGTTTGCAGTTTGAGGCCTGCCTAGTCAAAGTTTTCTGAAGTCCCAAGGTGACAAAACAAATGTAAAAACAAAAACACATTGGGGCTGGGAAGGTGGCTCAGTGGTTAGAGCGCTTGCCTTGCTTGCATGAAGCCCTGGGTTCAATTCCTCAGCACCTCATAAACAGAAAAAGCCGGAAGTGGCATTGTGGCTCAAGTGGTAGAGCTTTAGCCTTGAGCTTAAGAACTGAGAGACAGTGCCCAGGTCCAGAGTTAAGGCCCCACAACTGAAACAAAACAAAACAAAACAAAAAACCCACCCTGAATCAAAAAGACTTAGGGAAGTGGGTTCAAGTGGTTAAGCACTGGCCTACCAAGTAAGGATTGATAGTTGCCTACTAACTCAAAGCTCTGGAGTTCAAGCCCCAGTATCACCACAAAGAACCCCCAAATATAGATTGTTTACTTGCCATTTTGTTACAGTGATATTAAACATGGGGAAAAGCAGGTGGAAGATGTGGGAGGCAGGCATTAATGGATGGTAGCTTAAGTTGGACACATCATAGCCCTTGAGTGCTCCATTTCTGGAGCAGTGTGTGTGCATGTGGGTGCTCATGTGTGTGTTAATAACCACAAATCTAGAAGACCCTTAGCTCCTTAATCATCCTTCCTCAGAGATAGAAAGCTCTGATGAAACATTTTTGTCAACATAAAATGTCATTTCTGGAAACGCAATTTTAGATGTCAGTGGCTTGCCTCAAAAATGTATTTTAAAAATTATGAAACATCCAGTTTTCCTTCAAGAGTAAATGACATTAAAAAAAGAAAAAGGAAAAAAAAGAAAACAGGGTTGCTGTTGACTTAAGTGCTAGAATAATAGGTGTGCTTAGGAAGAAGCTGATATAATGAAGGAAATGGACTGAAATCAGTGTTTAAAATGGGTGAAGCAATCCTACAAGGTGCAGGGTGAAACTTGTGGAGGTTGGATGGATGGGAGGCAGCTCTGTGAAGTTCTAAAGGCATCCAGGTAAGAAGGGAACAGGAAACTATCCCTAACATGGCCCTCACTTCTCTGGCTGGAGCAGTCAGTGCTGTGCATGACTACAGTTCTGTCCATTCATCCCTGTGCTACAAAGGGAGCAGGATGTGCCCATGCAGCTTCACAGGAAGAATAGCTATTCCCTGGAAGCAGTTTTACTCTGTGTTCAGAGAAAGGTATGAAGATGTTTCTCAGGCTTGGCAACACGATTACCAATGTCTGTGCAAGTTCTTGAGGGATTAGCACGAAACCATAGGTTATCAGGAGCCTGGATTCCAGTCTTAAACTTTGCACTATATAGTTTTGCCTATTCAAAAGAAATATACATTTTCTTACTATCCTGAATCTACATGCTAGAGTAAACTATGAAGTCTGCATTTCTATTCTGTGAGGCAAATAGCTATCTGAAGTGAAATCCTCCAGTTTGTGAAAAGAGCTATATTTGAGGTAATAGTCATACTGCAGGTATCAATACCTAAACAAAGCAATCTGAGATTGTGTCTAACAAATATAAGCCCATTTTTCACATTAGTGAGATACAGTTTTAAAAGCATTAGCGAATGTTAGGAAATCTAAACGTTACAACTGTTGGGGCTGTAGGAAAGAGCCCTGACCTGCATATAACCAACAGAATTGTCCACAGTGATGGCAAGTCAGGTCCTTGATTAGGTCATGTCATATGACACACTGTCTTGCCAGAAAACACAGCTAGAGTTCCTCTGTCTTTGCTAGCTTTGGAGCAGCAGGGCATGGAGAGACCCACAGCCAAAAGGAAATGAACTGTGCCAACCACCCAGAGAGCTTGCAAGTGTGTCCTCCTGAAGGAGCTTGGCTAGGTGGCCTTTTCCAGCTAAGCCTCCAGATGAGACCCCGGCTGACATCTTGACGACCGTCCTTTAACAAGGACCTTGGCAGAACCATGTCAAGAATTCAGCCTCGGGAACTGGCGCTGTGGCTCAAGCGATAGAGCGCTCGCCTTGAGCTGAAGAGCTCAGGGACAGCACCCAAACCCAGAGTTCAAGCCCCATCACCAAAAAAAAAAAAAAAAGAAAAAAATAAGAATTCAGCCTCCGTGAGAGAAAACATGGTTTGTTCTCAGCTGCTAGTTTTATGCTAAGTTATCACCCAACAATAACAAAAACAGATTTTGGTGTTAGAAAGGGGGCACTGCTGTCACAAATACCCAACTATGTTGGAGTGGCTTTGGGTATGCTCATTGAGCTGTGGGTAGAGGTGGGAAGAATTCTAAGGCATGTCATAGAGAAGGGAGGGAAGTTGAAAATATAGAAATCATTCGGTAGCATATAGCTTTATAAAAATAAAAATGCACTTATTGCTAAGGATAGAGAAACATAGAGAAACACATAAGCTCTTGTTTGAACATCTGGATAGACAGAGCTGAAGCAGATCTGAGTGTAGCACTTTTGGGACACTCTTTCATGTACAAAGTAATTTAAAAATATTTTTGGGTCCGGTCGTGGGGCCTGAACTCTGGGCCTGGGCGCTGTCCCTCAGCTCTTCAGCTCAAGGCTAGTGCTCTACCACTTGAGCCACAGCACCATCTGGCTTTTTTCTTTTTTGCTTATGTGGTGCTGAGGAATCGAACCCAGGGCCTCAGGCATGCAAGGCAAGCGCTCTACCACTGAGCCACCTTCCCAGCCCAGTAATTTAAATTTTTATCTGTCTATAAATATAGTAAAAATAGCTAGGTGCCCTACTCCTATAATCATGACTAGTTGGGAGACTAAGATCTGAGGATCATGATTTGAAGCAGTCTGGGCAGGAGAGTCTGTGAAACTCATCTCCAGTGAACCAGCATAAAGGTGCACAGCATAAAGACAGCACCCAGATTCTAAGTCCAAGCCCGGCACAAAAAGTATATACAATTAACAATACTTATGGATAAGCTGACACTCCTCTGCAGTAAAATTATAGAAATTTTATTTAAATCAAACTTAATAGTTTTCTAAAAGTTTTTTTGTTGTTGTTTAAGTCTGAAAGTTATTTAAAGGGTAACACATGAGAAGTGCCAGCAATGCAGGCAGTACCTCCACAGGGAGTAATTAAGCAATGTCAGCCCTATTTCCACCTTGTCCTGAAAAGACAATTGCATGAGTGGCAGAGCTATTACAACAGGCTACTGTGGCCTGGCACCTACACCGTTTCATTTGTGTCAGAACGATAGGTGACTCCTTGGTAGACTGAAAGCATCAGAAGCACAATCCCATTGTAGTAAAAGTAGAAATTTGAAAATAACATTCTGTAATGTCTTAAGTAGAAGCCATTGTATGCAACTAGATTATAAATGTATTTTGCTATCATCTTTAACCTTTCCAATGGTCCATCTCTAATCTCTCCAATGGTCCACACACTATACCCTGTATGTACTATTCTGTGTGTGTGTGTGTGTGTTATCCTGGGGCTTGAACTCAGGGTAGGGGCACTGTCCCTTAGTTTTTTTTGGGGGGGGGTCTGGTCGTGGGCCTGAACTCTGGGCCTGGGTGCTGTCCCTCAGCTCTTCAGCTCAAGGCTAGCACTCTACCACTTGAGCCACAGCACCACTTCCGGCTTTTTTTTTCTTCTGCTTATGAGGTGCTAAGGAATCAAACCCAGGGCCTCATGCATGCAAGGCAAGTGCTCTACCACTGAGCCACCTTCCCAGCCCTCCCTGAGCTCTTTTGTTCAAGGCTAATGCTCTATTACTTGAGCCACAGCTCTATTTCTGGCTTTTTGGTGTTAATTGGAGATAAGAGTCTCATGGACTATCCTGCCTGATCTCAGCCTCTTGAGTAGCTAGGATTACTGGTGTGAGCCATCAGCACCGAGCTGTATGTTATTCTTTATCAGCACAGAAAGGATATTTCTTCAAGGCAGATGGACTGAGGCTTTTGACACCATGCAAATATTAACTTTAAGGACAAACCACTGAAATTATTCAACGTGAAAAATGAGAGCTTTCAATGCATTTGCCATTTTTATTTTGCTATGCAGTAACATCATTCACCATGGGCTGTGATGTGGCTGACAGGGAATGGAGAATATATCTTTTCAAAGGCTATTTATAACTAAACACAAATAGTTTTAATTACAGTGGAAATTCTGTACAGTTTAAGGCTTGGCTCTGAACTAGATTGTTAATATGGACCAGATTTGGAACTAAAACACCTTTTCTTCAAGTCAAAAAAGAAAATGAATGAAAAAAATACAAGGAAAAAGAAACAAAGAAAGAATACAAAGCAATAGAAGCCCAACAGGATTTCAGTGAAATTCCATAATCTTGTAAACTAACAAAACATAGGCTTTCTTCCCAAAACAAGTGATGATTTACATATTTAGGGGTTGTTAGGAAACTCCAAGAAGCTTTCTATATTGAACGTGGACCAAAGCAAACAACAAGGAAGAAATCACATGAATGTGCTAAAAATTGGTACCACCATATAACAAATTAAATGAAATACACAAAGCAATATTATAAGCATTAAATATTTCCAGAGGGTCAGAGAGTCATTACTGCATATGAATGAGAATAATAAAACCAGGTGAAACAAGTACAAGATTCAAGTTGTTTACTGAATAAACTTGGTATTGGCACATCTAATCTGGAATAAACTTGAGATACCAGACCTAGACAGCTTCTAGCATTTTAGGGTAATCTTCATTTAATCTGTAAACCAAAGATTTGTCACCTAAGAAGTTGCCATTTTTTGTGTGTGGAGACTTTAATAACGATAAACTATGAAAGGCGTGAGTTGTTTATGTGTTACATGAGATCACGGTTTATATTGTCGGTTATGAACGTGCAGGTAAGAGTTGAAAACTGAGACATTTTGTGAAAATTAAAAATGCTGCTCTTTTGTAATTTTACCGTTGCTTCATGCAGTATCAGTTTAGTGATGCTGATTCAGATTGCTTTATTATGGGAAGATCTCTCTGTCAGTGTCTTTATTAATAATCAAGGTCAATTCTTCTGGAACGGAATTTTCCACAGACAGATACAAGTCAGTTGGGTTAGAAGAGGGAAGTCCATAAAGGCTCTGGTTTTCCTAATGGTTTGCATGACTGGATTCATGTGCAAGCTAAGTTATTCCTGTAGAAAAGAGATTTCATTAGTTATACATTTGAAATCTTAAGAACTTTGCTCAGATCAAGGCCACAAAAAAGTATCTTGGAACATTTTTGGACAAGATATTGTCATATTCCTTCCTAAATCAGTTTCCATGATAAGGCTTATAATTAATTTTTGTTTTGGTGCTGGAACTGGGACTTGCATTCTGTACCCAGGTGCTGTCTTTTAGTTTTTGGTTTTCTCGAGGCTAATGCTCTATCATTGGAGTCACAGCTTTATTTCTGGCTTCCTGTTGGTGAACTGAAAATTAGAATCTCACAGACTTTCCTGCTCAGGCTGCCTTTGAACTATGATCCTCCGATCTCAGCCTCCTGAGTAGCTAGAATTACATGAGCCACAAGTGCCCAGCTCTGTATGAGTTTCTTTCACATAATTGCAATGTCACCAAGTAGCTGAAGCCCACTAAAGAAAGTCTTTGTATTTCACCTTCAAAATAGATTATAAACTTGAAGATTGAATTTAGCATTGCTTTTCTAAGAGGTGTTACTCATCAATCCAAATGTTTCAGAAACCCTTTAGAGCACTTCCTTATAAAGTCTCTCCAGTGTTCTGCCCCATAAACACATGTGCAGATAGCAGTGCTGCTGTTGCATTCAGCATTCCAAGTGCTCTAAGGATGCTCATGGCCCCATGAGTGCTTGAACAGCAGGTCATATCCATGGCATAACTGTGCACACACAGACAACATGGTCTGCTCACCATGCTGGCCACACAGCAACTGTCAAGGCATGCACTTTCTAGAGGAGAACAGGACCACCAAAGCTATGTTTTGCCTCCTCCTGGGACATACTAGCACATAAATATTCCAAGGAATAAGTATTCCAAGGAATACAAGAAATATAAAGCCATCCAAAAAAGAAAGCAAGTGCTTAGGCTTCAAATTAACCACCCCTCCTCCAAACCAAAGCACAAACAAGCTGTTACCAAACATTGTTGAGTAAGCTTCCAAAGGATGATGTTATCAAAGGGAGAAAGCAGTGTATTTAATTTCCCTAAGTTGTAAGAACATATAGATTGCACCTCTGAGAACAAAACTGCTTTAGTTCTGATTAGGCCACATGGCAAGTGAAATCAAATTTGATATTTTAAATTTGGAAAATGAAAAAAAGCCTGGATTAAAAGAGAAGCGTGATGAGCCCATGCAAACGACGACTCTTGCGTTTCCCTTTTCCTCTAACTGGCAATAGATGCAAAACAGCTGCAAGTAGGGAACTTCCAAACCCTAGACAACTAGGTACTCACAAGCAGATGCTTCTTTCACTTAGTAACCAGTTCCACCAATGCCAGTAAGAGGAAAAGGGAGAGAAGGGATTAGGTGACAGATGGGAGGAAGTGACCCATGCCACATGCCAGGTTAGGCCAGCCTACAAAATCAACATCACCTCTTACCTCTAGTCAATCCTCTCCATCTTCTGGTGTGATTTCTGTCTCTTTATGGACCACTACCTTGGTCACTGACATGTCAGGGTGCTGCTCTTTGGCCTCTTTAATTGCCTGAGCCAGCGCCTATCCCCAGGAAATCACAGAAGGGTAAAAACAAAGAGGAGGTAGGACATGCGTGAGCAGTAGCAGCATGTAGACTTATGAGCTAAAATCCATACCCACAATTTACAAATGAGGTAACAGTGATTACGAGAGGAATTGAAAATCATTAATTCAGAAATTTTTTTAGAATACAGGCTGCACCAGAAGAATAGCGTTGGGGTTGTCTTCGCTTCTCTGCTGGGAATTCACAACTCACACATCTTACCTGGTCATGGTCAATGTCTGCATCTCCTGTGATGACGATTCGCTTCTCAATTCGTGTCTCTGAAATGCCTCCTTTCACAGTCTGAAGGAAACAAAGAAGCAAGTAATCTATTCACTAGCAGGAGCCATTATGCTCCACAGGGGTCAGGGCAGAAAATGGTGACAGTGTGCAGTCCCATCTAAAACAGGAGTCTATGGTGGTTATGTAACATGTTTAATTCTGAAAGGAGGATAGAGTGGAGCTCTTTGGGTTTGGTGACCAGTATTTCTGGTAGGACTGCTCCATGTCCAATACCAGAGCGAGCAATTAAGCACAGAATAGTAGAAAGAATATTCCAACCCAGAAAGCAGCACATGAGACAAATGCTTGGTAACTATGGAAGTTGGAAAGCTCCCCAGCAGGCAAGTAACTAATGGCTTGCAATTTGTCAGAGGTTGTGAGCAAGCTTCTCTCTTGAGCTCTCAAGGAGCATGCTAAGGGTTCTCACTTCCCCACTTACTTTGGTGATGTGTGTGGTGGTGGTGGTACTGGTAGTTTCAGATGTGATGGTCTGTGCACTCATTAGCACTCCTGGCTCCAGATCAGCCCCAGAATCGACCTTAGCAAGCAAACAGATGTCACAGCCAGGTGTTTACATTTCCTTTTCATGAGTTTGCTATGTTATTTAAAGCATTAGTGATTCAGCCCTCTGGATACACAGGCTTTACATCTAGGGATTCAACTAACTACAGATCAAAATAATCAGAGAAAAACAGTCTGGGCATGGATAGAAGTTGTGCCTTAAACAATATAGTATAGCAATGATTTGCATAGCATTTACATTGTGTTTCGTGCTGAAAGTCATTCTGAGATGACTTAAAGTACATAGAAGGATGTGAAGCTGAGCATCTAAAGATTTTGGTATCCATAGGGGTTCTGGAACTCATCCCCCACAGTCAGGTTGGACTCTTTCCCCTACTCACTTCAGGTCAAACATAAATGGGACTTGTTCCCAAGAGAAAGAACTAAGCAAAGTCAGAGTTAATGGTCCTTAAAAATAAGTGCATTCAGGGGCTGGGAAGGTGGCTCAGTGGTAGAGTGCTTGCCTTGCATGCCTGAGGCCCTGGGTTTGATTCCTCAGCACCACATAAACAAAAACGAAAAAAGCCGGACATGGTGCTGTGGCTCAAGTGGTAGAGCGCTAGCCTCGAGCTGAAGAGCTGAGGGACAGCGCCCAGGCCCAGAGTTCAGACCCCACGACCGGACCCCCCTCCCCCCCAAAATAAGTGCATTCAAAATGTGAGTATATTTCTTTATCTTTGGCTACAGGACTAGTCTTTTGAATTTCCCTTGTGTTTTGAGATACTGGGAGTCTGGTTAAGTCACTTGCTGTTCCATGGCTGGCAGCAAGACCATGATTACCGTACTGTTCTTGACAAACGATGGCATGGCTGTGGGGTCCTGTCAAGTCTCCTGAGCGAAACATTGTGCGGTTATACCAGAATTCAAAGCCACAAAAGAGAGTCAAATGTAAACTTCCAGGACTCAGGTCTTCATAGATTGTCATACCTGGGATGATTCATACGTGATGGTTTTTGTTTCTGTGTGGACCACTGGCACTTCCTTGGTAGAAATGTCTAGCTTTACTCCTCCTGGTGAAATGCTGCCTGAACTCGTGGTTTCCATCTTCACAGTTGAAGTCTGTGTCAATGAGAGAAGTAAGCAAGGGGTTATTATAGCATCTACAAACAGTTTTGTTTTTCTTTCTAATCCTTGATATTTTAGTACTTGATAGAAGTACAGGCTAATGTGAAATGTTTATACATTATATGGTGTGGCAAGTTGAGAAATGAAGCATAACATAAATATAGATCAGCCTGAAATTACACTGCATTTCTCTTTTTTGAACTCAGTATCTAGTGCTTGCTAGGCAGGTGCTCTGCTGCATGAGCCACATTCACAGCCCATTTTTCTTTAGTTAAGTTTCAGATAGGGTCTTGTGTTATAGTCTGGCTAGGCTAAGATTTCAGTAGTGTTATTTCTGCTTTCTTTCTGCTTAGCTAACAGACACACACCACCATGCCCAGGTTATTTTTTAATTTATTAAAAGAGGTTTCACAAACCTTTTGCCAGGTCTTAAACCATGATTCTATAGTTTTCAGCATCCTAAGTATCTGGAATTACAGTGTGAGCCACTATATATATAGTTCCACTGCATTTAAAAATGGAATGTTCTAGGTAACAAAAACATCTTACACGAAATTTGAAGTAAACTGTTTTGTTTGTAAGTTCCTCCCTCTCAATCTCACATGTACTAATCGTAAAATAGAATAAAACCATAAACAAACTTTTTACTTCATAACTTAGAATAAAGGAATAAATATATAAGCATTATCCCTGACCCCCAAACACTTTGAGAATATGAATACAAGGTGATAAAGAATAGAGTTCTGGCACTTAGACCTTGGGTGGGCTTAGTTTTTGGCTCCTCTGAATGTGATTGAAAATCAACTTTTCTAGTATCTTGGCTCACCATGAATTCTTCAGCTCTACTACCAATTTTAAGTTCAATAATAGAAACCACTTCCTGAAGCATTATATTATTGATAAGCAATAGATCTGTTTGCATGTCAACCCAGAGCAGAAAACCAGCATGAGAAGCCTACATGCTATGCAAGAATGGAGTAAGACAAAAACCAAACCAACCACACATGCAACAGATAGAGAATTCAATTCAGTTCCACTGTTACACTGACCTAACATTCAGAGCATTACTGTTAGTTTTTTTAATTTTTATTATGAAAATACCATACAGAGGAGTTATAATTACATGGACAAGATAATGAGTACATTTCTTATCAAGCATTGTAGCTTCCTCCTTTGTTTCCCCTTCCTATCCCTTCCCATATCCCCCCTCCCCAACTATGTTAGTTTTAATGCTTACAGTAACATTAACTACCACTTACCTCCAAGTGGGACTTTGGTTCTGAAACTTCAGAAGCATGGACTGCTGAGCCCTGCTCCTCCACTTGCTTGTGGGAAGCAGTGGCTGTCTCTTCCTGTTCAGAGGTAGCTTTATCGCTTCCCCCTCCTTCCTCTTTGGCCCCTTCCATCTGAGGAGAAGGCTCCCTCTCTTTCATACCGGAAGCATCCATGGACGTGGCATCTCCCACGTCCCCGGCATCCCCACTGGCATGGACATTCAACACACGTCTCTCCTCCACCTGCACCGTTTCCTGTACCACCTTCTCAGTACTGTGGGGCTGGCGGTGTGAGGTGGTGGTTTCCGTCTCCATTTCACTGGACTCGGTTTTAGTCTCTACTTTCTGTGAGGGAAGATTATGGTGTCCATAATCAAAGATCAAAATAAACCTCAAAACTCTAGAGACAACATTCGCTGCCTAAAGTCAACAGCAAGTGCTTATAAACACAAACACTGATAAGAAACATGAACCGGCTTTCATTCCTCCTGTTAGAAGCTCTGATACAGGTCATCCAACACACCAGACCCAGTGATGGTACATCAGAGCATCCACAGAAGAAAGAGAAAACAGTAAAATATGCAAATAAAACATAACAGAGCATCTAGTACCTTCACGGTGGTTTTGCCTGCCCAGTTTCTTAGACCCAATGAATGAATGAGACCCAACGTTTCTAAGTATCAAATGCTATGAAAAATTTTCAACATGCTTCCATTATGGATACGTGAGGTACATTCTTGAAATAGAACAAAACACATTGGACAACCATGCAAACAGGTACAAAAGACAATCACAGAGGACATGTGAACGCAAAGCTTCTTAGATGCAAAACCCAGGTACCACCCACCCACCACAAAGACACAAAGCAAAGCAAATGGCCACATAGAAAAACACTGAATAAGGAGCAAAAGGCCACCTGGACCCAGCTTTGGGAAGTAGACGTGACCCCTCCTATGAATTCTGTTGGCTTTCTTGCAGACTCTAATAGACTGAAGATTTCAGAGCCATCCATGAGCTTTTCCCCAGAAGACTGCTTAGTCTGAGAGAACAAAGAAACAAAGCAAAGTCAAGCACGAGAGAAAGAGAGAGGGAGCGAGAGATACGTTCAAAGCTTGTTAGAATCAAGGCAGAGGAAACAGGGAGGAGGAATGAGGAATCCACCATACAGAGTTGGAAAACAGAAAAGAATGGTAAATAAAATAGCAAACGAGGGTGACCATGAGCTCTTGTTTGCTAAAGCAGAGAGAGTTATTAGGATTAGGGTGGTGCTGATTTAAGCAAACCAATTTTTCCGCCTTTCATTGCAAGCTACAGCAACATTGTCACATCTTGGGAAGGGAAGCTGGAAATAAAAAATAAAGTGTTTTAATGCTGACTTTGAACTGCAGTGTTGATTTAACTAGGAAATTAAAAAAAAACAAAAAACAACCAAAAAAGCTGGGTTGGCTGCTTCCAACATAAAGCCAAGCAGCAAGAGAAACGGGAGGGTTCAGGGTGTAAGGGTACTGCCTCAAAAGATGTCATGCTGGAATCTTAAGCCGATTGAGAGCCACTGGTTACCACTACTCGAGATGCTGACGACTCAGTGACGTAATGAGCAGTAGCAACTGTGAAGGCCGGTTCCTGGGAGTATCTCCACTCCGACAGGCTCTTCCTTCGGGGACCGAAGAGTCCCACTTTCAAGACTTCACTGTCTTGTACCTGCTCCATCTTGCTGGATCGCTGGCTGTCCGTGTGGAGGTGAGTGGATACATCCTGGCTCAGCATTGGAGTCTTCTGAAGTTCATCTTCTTCAGGACTCTGCCTCCGAGACTCCGCTTCCTTGATGGGTGCCAGGGATTCTGACAATTTTCGCTTTGCACTTTGTGCCTCTGGGCCTCTCTTGGATTTCTCATCGGAAAGGGTTTCCAGGACTTCATACTCTGCCAGGACAGGGCCCACCTTCCCTGATTCTGACACACCTCTCTCCATTTTCTGCAGAGCTTCCAATGTGGAGGGCTGAACCACTCCTTCCCCCTCTTTACCTTTCCCAGTCATAGTAACAATCCTGCCAGAGACGGTGTCATAGGATTTTCCAAGTGTGTATATTTTTTGCTTGCTCTCTTCTTTCAGTTGCATTTCTTGGGCCAAGTCATCAAAGCTATGCATTTCAATAGCACTAGATTTTAGCACTTCGGCAGGGAGGGCACTGTCACCAGTTCTACTGCTCAACATCACCACCTTGTAAGTCACGATCTTTTTCAAATCACCATCAACTACCTCAGTGGGTATTTTGTCTACAATAACCCAATCCTCTGTGCCCTATATTTGAAATATAAAAGCTAAATTAGATATTATGATGGCAACTCACTTCTAAAATAAGAATCCTTTAAGAAAATGAGGGTGAGAGCTACATGCAGGTTTGTAGTGGGATTGGATCTAGTAATTATGGCTGCAATCTTTTCTCATCTGAGTTGACTACAACCTTCCATGTGGAATACATTTTGGGAAGCAGGCTTGCAATTTCAGATTTCCTTAAATAGGAAGATGGTCTGATGGCGAATTTCAAAAGAAACATACTGGCCCTATGGTACAATGATTAATGTGCATTTCCAGATTAGATAACATTCCTGAGGTCACTGTACAAGTCATTCAGATTTCCGTGTGTGAACACTGAAAGTATAGTTTTCCATGTTAAATATAGTACGATAGCCTCACTACTTGCCAACACTATAACTTTCTGTAAATACCATTTTACATGTTAATAAATTGTACTTCTTGACCTAAGGAAGTCAATCCATGTAATAATAATCCCATTGGTGGGACACTACTGGATTCTTGTATAAATGAGTCTTAGAGGTCTGTACAGTGTTCCAGTTTTAATTATAACGGAAGTCCATTGTCTGCGTAGTTTCATTTCCACTTTCTTTAGTGTTAGTTACAAGGCAGTGGATAGTTATGAAATCTTTGCCTTCGGGAAAATCTGATAGGATGTGATAGTTTAATGCTGACCCATCTCCTATGTTATAGAGGACAGGAAATGCAACCCAGGAACAGATAAATGCCTTGGTTCACATTTTAATCTAGTATGCTCCCTATTTTTGTATTGGTTATAACCTGAATTCTTGAATCAAAATGTATGTTATGAGAAAAATGTGTACAGAGATTGATGTACATGTCAGTTGAGTTAAATGATCTTAATTGAAAAAATAACCTCTAGGGTGGATGGAATAGTTTTCTGGAAAATTATTTGATGAGACGTAGACACAGATTCTGCTGAGCCTCCTTTCTGGATTTTCTTAAGCATACTTGGCTAGTGGGAAAACCAATACAAGTTCAGAATTTCCAAAATCAGTCAAGGTCATCTAAATTAGCACCATTCTGGGTGAATACAGACAATGAAAAGTTTTACTGAGATTTCTATCAAGATAAGCAATAATAAAGCTTCAGTGGTAATTTACAGACAGAATGACCTAGAAGTAAAAGTCATAGAGATGCTGAACCAGTAACTAACATTCTAAGAAAATTCCTTCCCCAGAAGCTATGGCAATGTAACAAATCTACCTTAGTTTAAAACAAGAAAATTTCTAAAAGATAAAAACAACACTTTCATTAGACACTGATATTTGAAGAACAATTCTTTTTGGAGAAATCCTTTTTAATTTTTTTTTTACCTGAGACCCAAGAAATGGAGAACTTCCTTGTTGCAAAAATATAACCTTTTCAGAACTTTCTCTTTCTTCTTTGGTCTGTTTGAATAGAAGGGGTTGGGTTGGAGAGGAAGTGGACAGGTAGAGAGTTTCCAAAAAGGCAAGTTAGGAAGAGTCCTGTCCTTTCATATATATATATATATATATGTATATATATATATGTGTGTATATATATATGTATATATATATGTATATATATACACATATATATGTATATGAGTAGATACACATACATTCAATCATTTATTTCTTTTTCTTTGCAAGGATATAAACTGCAAGGATATAAACTATTCTTTGTTAAATTCAGAAGGTAATGACCATTTCTGAAACTTGGGTATTCATGCAACATATTTCTACAAACACAGAATAAAAAAGAGCTATACACAAAGTTTCATGGTGTTTAAAGTTGTCTGTATTACATACCATCAAAGTCAGCACTAATGAAACAAAATGTGCGGAAATTAAAAAGTGTATGTTAGGAATCTACTCTCACTTCTACCTCTGATAAACATTTGGTGGAGTCCCCAATTCCTGTGCTGCCCAGTGTGGGGGAAGAGAAATGCCCACCAGGTTAGTGTATGACCCTTAATTTGAATAAACGAGTTGTACTTGCATTGACTCGTGTGTGTGTGTTTGTGCACTTGCCAGTAATGACTTGAACTCAGGGTATGTGCTCTTCTATGGCTTTTCTGCTCAAGGCTGATGCTTTACCACTTGAGTCACACCTCCACTTCTGGATTTTTGCTGATTAATTGGAAATAGGAGTTTCATGACTTTCCTGCTTGGACAGGCTTAGAACCTTGATCCTCAGATCTCAGACTCCTGAATAGCTAGGATTATAGACCTGAACCACTAGAGCTCAGCTTTCTACTTTTTTTTGGTACCATAAGTAAACTAAGCTTTAGTTGAACATTTGTAATATAGAGACTAATTTTTAAAAGTTAACCTCAAATATTTTTCCTTAAAACATAGAACTAAGAAACATTTATTTATTTATTTAATGTTGGCTGTGGGACTTGAACTCAGGGCCTAGGCACTGTCCCTGAGTTCATTTGCTCAAAGCTAGGGCTTTGCCACTTTGAACTATGCTCTATTTCTGGTTAGTTGGAGATAAAAGTCTTATGGACTTACTTCTGGGGCTGGCTTTGAATCTCAATCCTCAGATCTCAATTTCCTGAGTAGCTAGGATTATAGGCATGAAATACCAGCATCTGGCATTGCCATTAATTTTTAAGCTATTTTTAATTCCTCTGTTTGGTATTAGATAGGCATAACTCACATAGTGAGCCAAAAGTTGAAATCCCTTCATCTTACCAGACAAGGGGCAGAAAGGATATTTTGGAAAATTAAACTAAAAGTTAATCTGAGAAAACTAGGTTTCTAGAAGATTGGAACTCTTTAAAAAGATCTTATCATTATACATGTACTCATTACCTTACTCATGTAACTGTAACCCCTCTGCATACTATTTTTACAATAAAGCATAAAAAAGATCTTATTCTAAACAATATAATTTTATGAGCACAAACTTAAGTCTGTTTACTAATCTATCTGTAAGTATGATATTGAATCATTTATCAAGAGGTTGTAGGAGACCATCTGGAATGTTCTGCAGGACCTGCTGATAAATTTCAACAACACCATTCTCTGCTGACACTTTCTAATGTTAAATGAGTAACCTATTCTCAAAGGAGAAACAAATTCTTGTCCTGCTGTAATTGTGGAGGAAACTATTGGAAAAGACAAAAATGCACAACTGTTAAAATGTGGATCATTAAAATGTGCATTAAAAAACTCTTTCGATCATATCCTCAATTTTTCACACAGAATGGAGAAAGAGTCCAAACCGCAGATACTTTTCAGAATAATAGTACTTGACCTCTAATTATAATCACTGATCTAAATAACATTCCTAAGATAAAAGCTTTAAGAAAATGCCCAGTGGCATTTACCCAAATGCTTACAAACAAGACCACACTAAAGCTACCAGCACAACTATGTTTATTGCAGCCTTATTTACCATAGCTAAGATATGGAACCAACCCAGATGCCCCTCAGCAGATGAATGGATCAAGAAAATGTGATATATATACACAATGGAATTCTATGCCTCCATCAGAAAGAATGACATTG